>NC_042357.1:601818-902727 GCF_002563875.1 Besnoitia besnoiti
GGACTTCGCTTTGCTAAAAATGCACCTATGGCAATGCGGGTCTGGAGGCGAAGTCAGAAAAAGGTGGGAACAGTGACTGCACGGTGGTCGTGGACGTTGCCGCAGCGCCTTCGTCCGGCGGCGGCCCACAAGTGCGGGCGACAACCACGTCCACACCCGAGCCAACAAGCGCTAACGAAGCGAGAGCGATGCTGCAGTTTGCAGGCGGTGCGGTCGTTTTCGGAGCTGTCTTGCAGGGTCTGCATGTGCTTTCGTGGGGACCTGGTTGTGACTCTGTGCTGGATCTGACTTAAGCGGTATCTTGAAAGCTATTACTCGAAGCTCAGTAACTGATTTCGGGCAACCACATCCAAAGGCGTCTGCAACACTGGCCTCCCTGTCTCTACCGCGAAAAAGCAGCCCCTGGTGGCGGCGCCAACCATCACGTTTGTGGGGCAGATGCAAATGGGCCTTGAGGTCTTATGCACACGAAGCAAGACCGATTGCCCAGGTTGACGTCGGTCTGCCCCCCTTCAGCCCTGGAGTGACAACAGTGAATCATCCTTTTTCCTGAGAGACTCTATGGCAATCGTGGCGCCGCCGCATGAAAAACCGAATAGGTCCCCGCAGCACTCTATTCTCGCTTCCTCTTTCTGCTTTAGCGATGCACACCGCCAGTTCCTATGTGATGTTCCAGGGCACCACGATTCGCTCAGGATAGGTGATGTGTGCCGACTCTACAAAGGTTTTCTCCGTCCATCTATGCGTGGGCTTTGCCGCTTTCACTAGTGGCTAGTTTAATGATTCTGGCTGGTGCGAACTGGTGAAATGGAAGGGAAGTGATCCAATGACAGACCCATTTGCCTGTATCTGACGTCAGCATGTTCGGAGGCCGAATTCACCTGCAGCAAATGTGTCAAAACTGTATTCGGGTGTTGGTGGGAAATTGGCGGGCCCGGATTGTGGAATTTCTGGAAGATTCCCTGATAGCCTACTGTCCTATTCAGAAGACGACAGCACGACGTGCAGCACACAGGAACCACGAACTTGGAAAAAAAGAGCTGCCTCCAGGCGGTTACCCCCTCGCATGAGAAGGCGTGGCTGTGAAGGGAGCTTCCGAAGAGCAAGCTCAGATTCGAACCTCCCGTAGATATGCTGCGGAACGTTTTGAGGCAAGACAAGAACACTATCCGGCGTAGTGTGCGCCGCCCTCTTCCGAGCCGTATCCCGCGCCGACTGTCGTACCCCCGTTTGAGAGACGCGCCCGGTTGCACGCCCGATGTCTCGCCGCTCGTGTCTTTCCGAGGGAAGCCTCACGGGTTATCTGACCCAGGACCCAGTGTCTCCTACGTGGAGTTACCGCGGGATCGGGTGTCCGCTCAGAGCCGCCGACGAAATCTACGGCGCCGGTTCGTTTGCCACCTAAAATGGCGAGTGTCGCGCAACCGGTCTCTAATCTGTGATTCATCTGCACTCTTACATCGGCTATGGTCTAAGTGTAATGTATAGCTCGTGTTTGCACTCACCATAACAGTGAGAGAAGACAACAACGACTGCATCTGCTCTCGCTGATCTGGGTTCTACCGTCCTGAAAATCCGCACTTTATCCCGAGAAGAGAAATGAACAGTGAAACTTGGCAGCTCGTCACCGGTGTGACCAACACCAGGTCGATTTGTGTCTGAGGCCTGTGCGTGCATCGGTTTTTCACACGACGTCCCCTGAGCAAAAACAGTCACTGCAGATGTGATTTGTACGCGAAAGAGCACTTTAAGACCGTGCGTCGAAAACAGCGAGAAACCGTGCATCTGCTCTACCACGACTAAACTCTGCGAGAGAGGGTACAGATTGCAGAACACGGTGAGGTGCAGTGAAAAGACCACACTCCGAGTGTGCAGGAGCCCAGAGCGAGCGCACGCGTGGCGCTCGAGGTTACAGTACCGAGAGAGAGAAAAAAAGGTGATTTCCCGTTCCCTGCCACATCGAGACAGTTGGTTGCTTCCATGTTGTTAAAGGAGCGGTAGCTGATAGAACATTTTACGCGAGATTCCCTGGAAATGCTTCCTTCATCTGTGTGGTTCAGATGCATGACCGTTTTGTGTGCTACATTTGTTTTACATGCAGGTTCGACCGTCGATGGCCAAGAAACAAAGCAGGAGTGTTCAAAAGGTACACCTCTGTATCTGCGCCTGACAGTTAAAGGGACTCCGGTCAAATTCGAATGTGCCGAAGATATAAAACAGTTGGACCCGCCGGCGGGGGACAGTAAGGCATGTGGAGACTCCGAATGTAACCCACGCATTTCAGTTACAAGATCTCGTCTCTACCACAAAAGGACTGAATAATGAATACACACTACCGCGTAGTGAATGCCCGTTCTTCCTACAAACCATCTACTTTAACAGTGTTTCGGAGGCGGGGGCGGAAGGCCCATCTTCAGCTCGCCCAAACGCTAAAGCACACACGTAGTGCATGGTAAGCTCCTGCCGCACCAGCCGATTGGTTTCGACGCCCGTACTCACGAAGAACATGTAGACGCGACGCCGTCTACCGGTACCACGATGAAGGACGGAGCAGGATGTCCGTGCCAGTTATCGATATCGCAGTACACACAGTGGCCAAACTCTGCATGAACCACTGACGAGTTTCCCGCTAACGCTTTTCTCAGCACCGCCGGTTCTGGGTCAGGGACGGCGCTCCCCGAAAATGGCGTCCAGTCTCATACGCCTTCTGGGCACTGACTGACTGTTCCAGTTGGTCTTACTCGTTGTCGTGACCGGCTTCCTCTCAGTGGTCGCGTTTTTCCACTGTGAACAATCACTGATTTTAAAAAACATTTGCACCGTGGGAGGGGCGGCCGTCACACCCGATCCGCTGCTGCCGCCGAAGAGGACAGAGGGGCGCATGCGACACTGCGCATAAATGAAAAAAAACTCATACGTTAATGAGGTGCATAACCGTTGTACAGTAGTTCCTCTGGCAGATCAACTCGAGGTAAATAGCCCGGCACGCTCCCTTCCTGTTTCGTCACCCCCCGTCACAGAAACCAATGTCAGGGTCCACTGGTAGGTTCGTCTCTCCCCCACGGTGCGCGGCCATGGCTTGCCAGCTGTGGGGTGGATGTATCTGTAGCCGTGAAGAAAAACAGAAGCTTAACCGCGTGTTCAACCGGCCGCCGCCGTAACGGTGAAGGAGACGAAATGTGGCCTCTTGTTCGGATCGCCAGGACCTGGCAATCGTGGCTCAGACGCATGCAATTAATTCATAATATCAACATAATTCATATCTGCGTCCGTGTATCTGCTATAGCAATGTTCACCGCTGGTGTTTTTTGTCCCACGGGGTACCTTTCCACGTCCACGATGCCTTGCACACCCCGGGTTTTTCCTGACACACTATCTCCGTCCACCCGGAGCCAACCGTTTCTCTTCTGCAGGAACTGTATCCCTCTTCTGGTCCTATTTTCTTTATTGTTTCTGTCCCGCGTCGCAGGTTCTGCCGAGCCGAAGGCGTGTGAACGGGGCAGCACCGTCTCGCTCCGTCTCACTTCGGTAAACTCCCAAGTCCAGTTCAAATGCGGCACGGCTGTCGCAAAACTTTATCCAGATGACGATGGCGAACTGGCATGTCTGAATTCGGACTGTACTACAACCACGACCATCAAGGACCTCGTAGCCCTCAAGAAACCGAACGGGAACTACGCGCTCACGCTGCAACATGCCCCTCAAGAACCGCGTACCATTTACTTCAACTGCTATAAAGAGCCGGTCGTCGGGGTATCAGGAGCAGAGGAACTTGGCCCCTCTGAGCCTACAGAATTCTGCGTAGTACAGGTTTCTCTGTTGGCGGTATTGAAGAAACCTTCGCAAGGTACGCCGTCGATTGGTCTCAACGGGAGATTTTTCTCTATGCCATTTGGATCTTTCTCGCAGTTACCGTAATGCGACAAAGAATTCTTGGAATCGTCTTAGCGTTCCGACAAACTTCTGGAGCATCTTATGGATTCGCTGACGATCAACGCCGAGCTAGGGACCTAGCAGGACCGTGGGAATATAGGATGAGTGCAGAGAATGTGCGGTCCTCACAGAGTGAGTTATCACCCCTGACGCTCCACTTTCCCAGACAAGCCTTCGTGTTTCCCTAACGTCTTGAAGTCAGATGCTCTTGCGCACGCCTCTACAGCTCTCCCGGCACCACGAGCAGCTTCCTTCTTATCTTTTTTTCTTTTCCTTCTATGCAGCGAAGCGATCTCTGTCCCGTCGACGTGACTAGACGCCGTTTTATCAGTGCACATAGCGGTACGCGCCACATTGTCAACGCATATCCGTACTACTGCAGTTGTCTTCCTGTCATCTGTCGTTGTTCTTTGACTTTCAGAAGTACGTATATGTAGCAAGGGTACCGAGACACTCTCCTTCGACATCACGGAGACTTCAAAGAACGCGCTCTTCGCTTGTGGCGAGAACGGAACCCTGTCCCCACCGCTCCTTGATCATACATTCAAGGATCCGTCTTCTACAGAGCAGAGCCGTCTAAGTGACATGCTCGAGACCGCGCAGCTTGTCGAAAGCGGAGGAACAGAGACTAGCCCGATCTACACGTTTTCAGTATCAAAATTGCCAAAAGCCGTCACGAACGTGTATTACAAGTGCATATATGGTGATGGCACTGGGGAGCATAAGTCTGGCAAGCATGAGTGCAAGGTGGCGTTGAAGGTTGACGCAGCGGCATCCACCTCGTCGGACGGCACGTCATGGGCATCGCCGGATATGAAGGGACAGCAATTTTTTGCAGGAGTCGTCGCTCTCTGTCTGTCTACTCTGGCTAGCCTGCATGTGGTTTAGGCTTGTTGTAAAGTCAGTGGTATGCTGCGGTGTTCGATCTTCAAGTTGTAAGCAACACAACGATGACAACGGGATCGCAAAGATCGGGCCTTGTCGGTGTGTACATCCGTTGTTTGGGATATCCAGTGCGAGTCCAGCGCTGAGCAGCATTTCACAAATGACGCAGAAAGGACTTTCCCAGGAGTCGCCAGTTGCTCCCGCGATTGAAGACGTCACGGCGGGTCGGTCAGGCTCAAGTGCTCGCTGAACTCGTTGAAGCAGCATCTAGCTCTTGTATGTGGTCCGCGGGTGCGGGATCTGCTGAGAACTGTTTGCCGCCTTAGGCGAGACGAGTTGCCTCGCCAAAGTATAATCCAAAAAAGAGATGTTGCCAAAGATTGGTGAGCGCGCACTTTTACTGCGTTTCCCCAGAAGCAGACAAGGTAACCAGAATTGGCAACCCCGTCTTGCTTGAATGTGAGAGCGTGCTCAGCGTGCTCCACTGTGGTTTGAGGAGGCTGTAAACCTCGCAGCTCCCGCTGAGAAGAGGTTCGCACACGCGGCTCATGTCCATGAGGCAAGAAACACAGTTATGGATTGAGAGTTGACATATGCGATGCGTTCTATTGTGATGCTGGGCTGAACATGGGAACATTGTTCTACTGTGTCACATTTCGCCACGCCGAATCTGGCACTGCGACTCGAGTGTGCTTTCGAATATCGTACTAACTGCAAAGACACAGGAGGAGAACAAGCATCCACAACTGCCAGACTAGAAAGAATGAAACGCTAGTCTGCGTTATTCGTAGCTTTGACAGACGGGAGACAGGGAGAAGTGCGTTTCTCCGGCGGCAAAGTTCAGAACTGATGGTGTTGCCCTCGCCTCGTAGCCTCCGTTTACAGTACCTATCAGGCTTGTTGCTGAGTGGACCCCCTAAACCAGCGATGCGCAATGACACTGATGAACGCACATGGAAAGGACGCAGAACACAGAAAATATCTCTCGCATATCTACAATCTTGCTGTACCATCTTCCGCCTCAAGCGATTACACGACGTAAGAAGCGTCGCCTTAAACCAAGCGGTTTCGGCAACATGCTGCTTCCGTAATGCATCGGGCACGCAATTCGGCATGCAGAATATTCTGAAACGAACCGACGCACTGATACGTTATTCAACACAACCTCTGCTACCGCGTGTGGCTAGTGGCAAAGTATGCACCGAAACCACAGAGAATGTGTCTCTAGACATTACTTCCGCTCCGGCAACCAATGCTTTCACGTGCGGCAAGCGGGGAACTGTATCCCACCAACTCTTTGAGGAGGCGTGCCAGGAGACTCCATGCAGTCAAATGGTCGAGCTGAAAAAGACTCTCGGAACTGGGAAGCGCGCTGAGACAGGGAAGTATACAGACAACTCATATTATGCGCTTTCAGCAGACAAGTTGCCGAGTGGGCAGGTGCCTGTGTACTACCAGTGTTCCTTCTCGAATGATCTACCTGTTGCTCCCCCTGGTAAATCCTCTACCGAGTGCAAAGTTGTCGTGAGTGTTGCTTCAGTTACGCCGTCTACAACGACAGCCACTTCGGAGCCGTCGAGTTCGGCGGAGATCAAGGTGCTGCCTTTCCTTGCGGGCTTCCTGCCCATCGGCCTTAGTGCGCTAAAGAACCTGTATATGACTTAGCAGCGCTCCGATTTCACATGTGTGGCGTTAGGGGCTTGAACGGAGTTTAGCGAGCCGTGGCGTGAGGATCAATTGCTGAAAGACTACAATGGCGGATCAGAGGGACGGTGCGTTTTGCTGCTATCGTTGTAACTGCTCTGAAAAGTGTGGCGTGACTGTCACCTGTGAACTTCTTGTGCGCTATGCGCCTTAGTCGTCGCAGCAGCACACGGATACGCGAGACCGCGGATGCAGCAGCCACACTGACCCGGTTGAATATAGTCGTTCACGATTGGTTATCAATAGCCTGAGACAATGCCCAATTTTTCCTCGACCAACGTTTCGCCTGACAGTGCTGTTGTGTGCGTCAAAGCGTGAACACACAGCCGCAAACGCGAAGCAGAAGCGCGTAAATATGAAGAAACAAATTTGGTGTTCCGCCACCAGCTTCGCCTCCTTTCTTTCAATAGAAACATGAGAGATATTTGAATGATGCCCTATAGTCGCCGAAGCCGACCGGTACCCTTGGTCATGAGTTAGTAGTCTCGTCGACCCCGTTATGCAACGTCGGCAGTGCAAGAGCAAAAACAAAAAAAAACGCTTGTGGACAGCCGCGATTTTCAAATAATAAGCTTGACCACCACGCCGCTTTCAGGATTTCGGGTTAGTCACGGTGTGCCATAGGCGGCAAACGAGAAAATTTCATTTCTCCCCTCGAGCATCTCATGCGTTAGCGTCCTACTGCAAGCGCCGCCGACTAGCTTAGTGTGGGGGAAATAAACGTGACAGAAGCGTGGATGAGAAGGCCTTTGAATGACTTCAGCAGCCGCCGAATTCCGTGTAATAGCGCCGCTTTGTCACACAAAAGTGACTTGGTGCTTTGTTAGTCTTTTTTTCCCAACGCTGCTATAGGCCGCCGAAGCTATCACATGATCCGCGTCGCTGTTCTCCACCTCCAACGCGCCTGGTCCGTTCCCCTTTAGCCTGGATCGTTGTCATCACAAGACGGTCATCCAGTGATCCCGTGTTGCTACCAACGACTGTTCTGACAGGACCGGCGAAGCAGGTTGCGCGGCTCAACACCACCAGTGTGTGGCTGACTGTGTCAGATTCGCTCACGTCCTGTCGCGCAGTAATCGGAAATCGGCGATCCATTCCAACTGCGGATGTCTGCAACTGCGTCAGAATAAGCTTGCTACAAATGGATGCTGTAGAGAAAAGATTCGGTCATATACTGGGCATGCATTAACTAATCTCAAACTCCAAGGGGTGTACTAGTACACTGGTAGTTATGCTCAGTAAAAAGCGTTGCGGCGCTAGAGTTGCTGTGTACGTAAATGAATCCGCATGTCCACGTTGCTTTCCGCCCGCCACTTTAGCGTGGAAGTGGGCACCGCAAATGCTCAGACCATCTACTTCCAATGCGCAGCCGACGAGATCAGGACAGGCCGAGGGGGCCCTGGAGATGAGGGCAAGACGAAAGACGTCTGCAAAGTGCAGGTGTCTGTGCTGGTATCCAAGCCCATCAAGCCAAGTAAGTCCTTTCACCGAAGGAAATACCATCGCTGCACCAAGGGGTTATCATGCATGTGCTACTGATGCAGACTCTCTTCACAGGCTCATAGCCCGGCATACTCCACCAGATTCGAGGCACCTCACGTGTTCAGCCACGCATCTAACAAAGGGTTCGCATGTAAGCGAGTGTGTGACTCTGCTCACCAGCACGTACAGTCGCAGCTCTCTGCTGTTTGGCGGCTTCTCTTCACGTGTGTGTCCACCTACGTCATTCGCCATTCGCAGCGCAGTCGCGCGCTCCGCGATCGTGTCCCAGCGGACGCAAGAGCATGCAGAAGCAACGCTCGCCGGTTGCCATTGACATCAAATCGCCACCCGATGCCCCGGCTTTCACCTGCTTTGAAGGAGTAATGAGCCCCCAGAATTCTGAACAGGTCTTTACGGAGACGGCGGGAGAAGACACCGCGGAGTTGCGAGAAGCGTTGAAGACGGGGAAGCTCGTGGACAGCGGTGCAAAAGAGGGTGCTCGAGTCTACACGATTTCAGTGAGGGAGCTGCCCCGGCAAAGTTTCAGTGTATATTGCAAGTGTTCTTATCCGAAGGACGCACTCAACTTATCTCCAAAAGACATCTGCAAAGTCGTCATTAATGTCGCTGACACTAGACTACCAGTCTCTCCTGGCGACGGCTTGCCAGCGCCGCCGACTGCGAGCTCCACTTCGGACCCGAGGAGCTTGACAACCAACTTTGAACTAGGTGTGGCAAACTGCTTGAACTTTACTTTGTTTATGGCCACGTGTAATCTCGGTGGCACCTTCTAAGTCCTTTATGCAAGAATAAACTGTCGCACTGGTTCCCTGAGCACGGACGGCGAGGCTCGATGGATCGCTCGTGCTCAGGACTGACGCTGGTTTCTGTGTTGGTAGAAGGGCGTGTGTGTACCAGTCGTACCGGTAGGTGGTGGACTACGTCTAAAACTCGACAAATGCCGAAGCGTGTGTGTTCTATGAAGACAGTTCTGAACAGTCGTGCAACGTCGCAGCGACTGAGGGAGCTCCAAACCTCGGCTAGAGCTACAAGTCGCTATGCGATGTTGTCCCACCCCAGTGGTCTCGCTGTACCGAAGACAGGGGCAGTTTGTAGGAGCAGATCCCCCTGGGCGGCGTAAAATGGAAGGCAGTCCACTAAATCTTGCTATGCGCCTTAGCTAGAATTGAATACGCGTCATGATTATGTTGGCTACACTGGCCTACGTTTGCATGGAGCCGCACCTTGACGACGACCACTGGTCACAGGCCGGTGATTGTCGTTGCGTCCCTCAATAAAAAAGTGGATTATGAGATAGGATCGCCAGGAGCTGATGATGTTGTCATGCCTGCGGTTGGTGCGCGTGCCGCGCACGCGTGAGGCCATCTGCCGGTCCCATTGCTGTCAATGCTTGAGGCCATCTGCCGGTCCCATTGCTGTCAGTGCTTGAGGCAGTGACAATTCTGCTCAGGATCAAACCTACAGACGATCCCTGCATATCAGTCGCACAATAGTTACGGCATCTCGAGTGTGTCCGCTAAACTCAACAACTAATCTGTGATCCACTCTCAGCAGGCTATCCCCCAGCTCCCTCTCACTCTGCGTGTTATCCCGAGCCCTGCCCTAACGAGTGTGCAGTGTGGAGGCCACGCCACTAGAGGTTCTGTCCGCGTCTGCTTTTGAGTGTAGCGGCCGACACGGTTAATGTGACCCGGCACCCCGTGTCTACCGTACCCATCGGCGGCACTACGCATGGAATATCATGGCTAAGGCGGCAACATCGCAGGTTTTACACTACTCAGTGTTGTAAATAAGAACTCCTCGTCATGCCAGCAAGAGATGAATGTTTAAACCAACACAGATTTCATCGTCCGTTGATCCTGGACGAGTAAACGACCAGGCCTCAGCAGCACGTTCCCCGATGCGGTCGTAGCTGCAATCTGTTTCTGTATCGTGGGGAATGCTTTTCTTTTCTCGTGACTGACCTCTGCCGACGACTCATTTTTTGCTCTCGTCCTCTGGGTCTTCAAAAAGGACGTAAATGACCGAGTGTGGCAACTCTGTTCTCACGACAGGCAGGCGGTGCGCCGATCATCCTCGACATCAATTCCACCTACTACCTCTGTAGCGATGTTGACTAGCAAGTCTTCCGCTGTCCTAGGAAATATGGCTTTAGTGGGGGTACCACTGATTCCTCCGCGATCTACCTCCAGAGTTTGTCCCTCTTCATTCCGAAGGATTTTCTCGTCTATCCGCTTCAAGTCCTACCCACTGTTATTGGCAGTGGCGGCGTGCATTGGGGTTTGTGCAGTCACAGGCCGAGACGATGTTCACGAGTGCTCCAACGGCGAGTTGCTCCATCTCCGCCTACAATCGAAGACATCTCAGGCCAAGTTCAAATGTAACGCAGCAACAAATAAGCTGTACCCCGCACTGAACCTGAACCTGGCATGTTGGGATTCTGAGTGTAGAAGCTTAGTCGACCTACGGTATCTCGTGTCTATTGAGGGCGACAACAACACGGGGTACCTCCTTAAGTACTTAAAACCACTTGAGGTCCCGAAGAATATTTACTTCAGTTGCATTTCCGACGCAGATTCTGGCCAGATGGGTCCCGTTGTCCGAAGTGTTGAACCGCGGGAGTCGCCTAGAAAACGGGGTATAGTGCAGGTGTCTCTGTGGAGTGACCCTAAACTCCCCGTTCCGGAAGGTATGTCACCGTGGCTGCTACACACTGCCCAGCGTTCCGGGAGAGTTGAGCGGAGGGGCGTGGCTTGGCTCAGCGACTCGAGGATGGCTTATGTTACCGATGCGTGAGCAGCCTGCGTGGCACACACATCTGCAGAAAACGAAATCGCCGCACCAATCGTCTGTCAGGCAGTGCGCTGCTGGGCTCTCGAAGTGGAGCAGCTGGAGCTCTGTTAGACCATTTCCGGCTGTGTACGGGGTAATGATTGAGTCGCTATGCGACTATGTGAACACAATTTATGATTGTGTGCTTGCACAATCTCACATGTCTCTATGTCTGAAAAGGAAAAAAAGGGGACCAGTGGTAGCCACATGACCACGTGCGCGCAAGGAATGACCACGACGCTTATAGTCGTCACCGCTGCTTCGCAAGCTGCAACGTTCACTTGCGGCACAGACGGAACCCTGTCACCGCTGAACTTAGAAAAAACCTTCAAGGGTGAATCATGCCAAACCGAGGAACAGCTGCAGGAAATGTTCGAGCAAGGCGAGCTTGTCGAGAGCGGAATGACAGGAAGTAGTCCGATCTACACACTCTCAGTAAATGAAATGCCTAAGTCTGGCACGTCGCTCTGCTACAAGTGCACATACAGCAAACAGCCCCATGTGCCTATGCCAGAAAACAATGACTGCAAAGTGATCGTGAAGGTCTCCGCAGCGCTGCCGGCTACATCGACGTCCACCTCGGAACCAAAAGCGGCGGCGGCGACAAAGATCGAGTCTCATCTTCTAGGGGTCATGCTCCTCGGTCTAGCTGCACAGAAGTTCTTCCAGACACTTTAGGTTTTCCCATGTCTGTACGGAGTGCTGGCTGCGTTTTGGCAGTGGTCTGCGCGTCGTAAAATGGGGCGGTGGAAACTGGCATTGATGTGTCTGGTTGTAGGTTTCGTGTGTGTAGACCAAAAAGGCTGATGCACGCCGTTGTGTGGACTAGGTGAAACGCCTAGCGTCTGCTGTTGACGTCTTGTGGATGGCAACCGTCCGGTTAAATCCATGACGTGACAGTCTGTCACCATCTTCAGCGAGATGTTCACATTAGTTGGGGCAGGCCTCTTGTGTCTGAATATGTCCGACGAAGGAGAGTAGAGAGGAGTGGCCTGGTGATAGCTATCTGGGATGCACTTCTTGGTGAAAGGGTAGGCCCTTGTTGCCTCGGGGGAGCTGAACTGGGGAGAAAATAGACGATGGTCAAAATAAATGCCATGGGCAGCTAGAATGCAGACGGTACACGTGTTACACCATTTCCTCTGCACTATAAACAGCGTTGGAGAGTCAAGGGGGCTCCAATAGGAGCCGAATTTGCCCTGAACGAGGCATGTGCCCGCCGCATCCTGAGAGTTTAATGTTCACAAGAAACACGTTGTCAACGATGCACCAATCACGCAGCAAACGCGGATGCAATGCCAGGCAGGTAATCGACTGCAGAAGCACAGGTTGAGAAACGGGTGACACTTCGCTGACGTTCGGCACACAATGTCGGGGCTGTGGATGCAGTGTGACCGAGAACTGTCCTCCGAAATTCGCACACGGGAGGCTAGTACGTGTGCAAGAGACAGTCTGAGATCATCTTTCCTTTGCATGTATCAAACTCACATGATATCCCCCTAACACGGAGCTGGAAATCTAGCAATTTATGAGAATGTGCAAAAGTTTTCTTCACCTGGCCAAGTTTTGGTATATGGGCCTGGCGATGGCATTTTCCGGGGGGCTGGGGGGGATTGACTCGTGGCACACATGCCACGCAGTGTCTCGCTAGTGCTCCCAGCACTCCGAACTTGGCACGAACGGGTTCACCAACAGCACTCGCCCAGGGCAGGGTACCGAAAATATTACGGTAAACCCCTTCCACCATGGATTTCGGCAGCGCCATTCGATCTTGAAGATAACAAGTGAACGCACCGTCAGCACTGTTTGATTCAGAGCGCACACCCAAGCAAAGAAAACAGGACGCTTCCCTTTCACCGGCGGCAGTTTTTCGAGAGCCCTTTGCGTCACTCCAGTAGGTTTTTAGTGTCACGTAGACCTCCTCACTTCCAGAGGTGACTGTTTAGTTGGGTGGTCCGTGAGATGTTAGAACCAACTGCTCGAGTTCGCCTTGTAGCTGTGTACCCACCATTGACAAAGTGTGGCCGAGAGCGGACCTCACGTGCCGAGAGCCCTGCGGTGAAAAAAGTATAAGGCCCCTCTTGATTGGAAGAGCTATCCCTAGTCGCGTTCATCATGGTCAATTCAACTCTTGCCTCAAGGAGATGCGGCTTGCACAGAAGCCACCGAAAAGTCCGCAAGCCTTCGACCAGACGCCCCAGCGGCGTCCTGCACGTGACTCGGTTTTCACTATGCCACGTCCCTCTCGTTTTAGACTGCAATCGTTTGCACAGTATCTCTCTCTGATGCTGATGAAACAGCCGAGTTGCAGTGTTCCACGAGTGCCAAGAGCGTGCTTCTCCGTCTCACTCCAAAGCCAACAACGGTTAAGATCGAGTGTAGCGGGAATACTTCCTACCTCGACCCTCCTGTGAATAAAAATCAGGTGTGCCTGGACTCGCAGTGTGTCAACCGTGTGCCAATGAAGAACCTGGTGGGACCCTCCAAAGTAGCAGGCCAAGGTCTCACCCCGTCACTTCCAGACCCGCCTCCACATCCCCAAACCGTATACTTTAACTGCATTTCCAGCGACCCTGCCACAGTTAGAGATAGCGGGGAAGGACCTGCTCCGGCTAAGAAATATTGCATTGTGCAGGTGTCGCTGCTGCCAAATTCTGACTCTCCTGAAGACTCAAGTAAGCTCATGGGGGGAGTAATAACGATCGAGTGGGTTTGAGCGGCGGCGTACCGAAAACGACGTAGCCTCATATAGAGCTAACCGTTCAGATACACCTGTATAGAATCTCTCACCAACGTGTGAAAGAAAGCCCTAGGTCGCAGCACTTGTCGCCGACTTCCCTGTTAAAGCCCTACGAGCATATTTGGCTGTAAACGTATGAGTGCTGAACAGTCATTACTCTCCGCTGGTCTGTGTATGTGCCTTCGGGGTAGCACATGGTGAACGAGCGTCGTACTACTCCATTCGCGGTTCTGTGTTGCATTCGGTTATTCGTCACATGTCATGTGTGAAGAAGTGCACAGCGGCTACCTCTTCTGTGCCACTCAAGATTACCAAAGCGATACGGCGACGTTCACCTGCGGCAAAGAAGGAAGTATGCGCCCTCCGCCCTTTGAGCAGATTTTTGAGGGACCGTTGTACAAAGCGACAGCGGCGCTGAAAGACGTGCTCAAGACGGGGAAGCTTGAGGATATTGGAAAGCTGTCTGAGGCCCCGGTCTGCGCGTTACCAGTGACACACCTGCCGAAAAAAGAGTCTTTCCTCGGCTACAAGTGCACGTACGAAGCGCAGGGCAAAGAGCCTTTAGAGCCACCTACCTCAAAACAGTGCAGTGCAACTGTGATGGTCTCTGCCGCACCTTAGCCCTCCCCCTCCGGTGGTGGCTCATTGGAAACAACGACGCCTACCTCAGATACCACCAATTCAGCAGAAACTGTGGCGAAACAACGATTCACTGCAGTCGCCACTGAGGTGCCAGGTGTTGCGGCCGGTGGGTTTGTGATAGTGGTGTGACACTGTTCGCCTGCGTGGGCGTACGGCATGAAGTGGCGTAGGGGCAACTGCCACTACGCTTGGAAGTTGGGAGACGGTACAATGCATTCCCGTTCGGTTGCGGATTCTCTGCAAGGCGACGGGTCCCCCAAGGGGCGCTTACGCATTGCGTCCCTTGCATGATGGAGGGCGGCATGCGAAGGTACCTTATGACGTGTTCCCATATGATCTGCCTGCTCCGCCGTATTGATGGTGACTCAGTCGTATGAGATAATCGCGTTCGGCTCAGGGATTCTCCAAAAGCCTAGGCGTGCCAAACTGTGCCTATGTCCCGCATCGGGCAATGGTGTTAGGAAATACGCTAACGCGCATAGTCAGGCAACACTTTAACAAACAGTCTCTTCGCTCACGCGAGTTTGTAACTGGTGGAGATCGATACGCAAGAAGACCTCTTCAATTCAAGCGGTTTTCTTTCCGATGGGATAGTTAGCCTTGCGTGCAGTTCCATTTTTCTCTCTCAGAGGCAAAAACGCCGAGGTCTTGAAGTTAACATGGCGTATTCAGGGGGCAGCCTCGTCGGGGCGGGCATTTTGGGATATCGCGAGCCTGAAACTGGAACTGATGTAAGGAATAAAGTGGGGATAACTCTGTACAGGACAGCGGGGTCGTTCAGTCTTGACGCATGCCGCCAGAGGAGGTGGCTGGACGAATGAATCTCGCGCTGGCGTGCGGTGACGCAATCTTCTTTCTCCGTCGTACCTTTGCGGTGTGGCTCCGGAGTAGACACACGCTGGTGCAAAAAGGCCTGGTCCGCCGCGGGCGAGTTAGGGAGAGTCCTCGCCTTTTCAGTTGCGGCTGTCGTGGTCCTGCGAGACCGCATGCACTGGCAGAGAGACAGAGCTCCTGCAACGGCGACGCTCGGTGTCGGCCGGACTCTGTCGAACGGTAGCCTCTTGGTCCTGGATTCACGAGTGAGGCTCCTCCCTCGCTCTACTTATGTAGAAATGTCTCTACATCTCCATGTCAGTGGCCTCGACAGCTTCAGTATTTGAATAGTAAGCACTGTCAGATCAAGTCTGATTCTCAAAGGCCCATTTTGTAGGCGTCCCTCGTTGGGGAGCTGTTCGGTCGCCAAAAGACTTCCGGCGGCGAAGTTGGTAGCATTGTTGGTAACTCAAGTTGAGTTTTCTGCTTAATCGTGGCAGTCAAAGCTTTCCGGCTCCGCTAGTGCAGTGCCGTAACGGACAGGCGGATCCGGTGCGCGAATCGTCGGGCGGCGCTGCGCGAATCAAACGGGCACACGCCCTCCATGCTTGCGGTCTGTTGACAGTCCTAAACGCAGAGAACTTTTCGTCGATAAAGACCCAAACATAAATCGCATCGTCACGCTGTAGGCGGCTGACGTTTACCGTACCGTTTCCGGAGTATGAAGATGGCCAGAAATAACACAGAGTGCGTTGCAGCGCGCGCTGCCCTATACACGGCGTCGGAGGGACGGCGAAGCACCTCAAGTCCCCTATCTCCGTGTTTCTTCCGAATGTCTCGGCTCCACGCTCACATGTGTGCTCTCCTCCTCCTTGCCTCCGTTGCCGCCTTGATTCCCGGTGCATCCGTTATCGGCAAAGCCGCGTCGCCGGAGGAATGTTCGTCAACCAACAAGTCCCTGTACCTTCGCTTGTCCTCAGACGAGAAACAGAAAAAAATTACATTCAAGTGTGGCGGTGGCACCCCTGACCTTGTTCCTGGTGACGACACACACGCATGCGAAGACTCGAGTTGCCACAAACGCATCCCACTAGCTGGTATCGCATCCATCTCCCGAGACGCTAGCCAGGGCCACACGCTCACGATAGACGACCAAGCGCAAGCACAAACAATCTACTTCAACTGCATCTCCAAAGGCGACACACAAGGTTCAACTCTGGATAGTCTGTCTCGATCGGCTGGAGGTTCGCCAGAGGAAGTCTGCAAGGTGCAGGTGGCCGTGTGGGGCAAGCCAAAACCGCAGACGCCAGAAAGTAGGTGTCTCGAGGGGCGGATGACACGCACCTTCCTCAGAAGTTTCCTCACTCAATGCTTGGCAGTTTAATGCCTCATGCTGGAGCAAGCCGTTCGCGCCGCTGTGCTTCTGCGATAGTTCGCCGGCGGCGAACGCCCATGATAACAGGGCCTTTACCATCGCGGCGGGGAGCGTTGCATCGAGATTCTGTCATTGGGCGGCTACGAAAACTGTGGATCACTTTGGCCTGTGTTCCATTGTCTTCATAAACACACGCCATCCATCTTCTTATTCGCCTTTGGAAGAGTACCTCTTCTGGGTTGTCATTTTGCAGGTGTCACGCAGTGCAACAGTGGCAAAGAGGCAGCTCCTATCGACCTCAAGAAGGCTCCGGCGTCAGTGGTGTTTTCCTGCGGGAGCGGGAGTACTATCAGCCCGCTCAACTTCGAGCAAGCCTTGAAGAACGAGTCCTCCGACAAGTTAATAGAGTTGAAGGAGGTCCTTCCGACCGCAAAGCTCGTCGAGAACGGAGCATCCGATAAAGTTCCAATATACACACTATCCTTTGAAGAATTACCGAAACAGGACACCTCCTTCTACTACAAATGCACCTACCAAGCGGACAGAGCATCGCCCAGCGCTGCGGCAGCTTCCGAGTGCAAAGTGGTCGTCAATGTTGCCGCGGCGCCGCAGCACGCGTTGCCTGGCGACGGCTCACAAACCCCGCCGACGGCAACCTCCACTTCATACCCGATAAGTTCGGCTAAACTGCATCTGGATCCGCGCGTGGCAGGAGCATCAGCTGTCTATATTGCTCTCCTGGGCGGTATTCCAACACTGTAACTCTGTGCCGCGCCTCCGAGGCGGCAGTACATATGATGGCGCGCTCGTCACATACATTCAGGGCTAAAACAGGACACATCTTTTGCCCGACACCGTGCGACCGGGGTTCTGTCTTCCATTTTAGTGCAATAGTAACATGTCCTGGGGAACTGAGATAGCGTACGCGAAGTGCCGATATGAGATGCTCGGGGGGGGCCGTACAGTCTATGTGCGCCGCATGCCCGCAAGCATTGTCGTGAGGAGTATGTGTCACGCGTCAACAGTTCTCCGTTAGGCGAGGAGAGTCGAAAATTTGACTTCCATTCTGTCTCGGCTCCAGCGTAGAGGGTAATCCGAAGACCGGAATGGCACGGCCTCTGTGCAGTGCGGCTAGAGTGACGCGGCGTGAGTAAGGGCATGCCAGGATGATATTTGGAAAGGAGTGGTTACTGGACGAGACAAAACATATTGGATCGCTACCTCGTGTGCCTCATGTTACCTGTGCTCGGAGGCGTGCTTCGACTCTCAATCCGTCAGTGGTGCGAATGATGAAGCTAGGGTTGCAGACAGAAGGTTAGAACCGTAGACGCAATTGGAACCACACAAGATCACCACTTGTGTCATATCTCAGTCATGTTAGACGACCCGACTGAACTGTCACTGAGCTGGCTTTAGGAAGCACTTCCTTCATGTAAAAGTTCTACGATAGGCTGCGGCGGCGACGGCGTAAGCGATAAGATGGTGCAAACTTCATTACTCTTCACTTCTGACGGATGCCTACCGCCCTCTTGCGTCGCTGCTAAGACCTGCGGTGAATGCTGCACGCTTCTTTACCACTGCTTCATATCCTTGCCCTCCGCTGGAGCCTTCTGCTGTTGCACCACGAGTCATATTGGTTCCTTCGCCTGCGACTCGACGAAAACCGCCAACCCTCCTGTAACCCGCCAACTCCCCGTGAGCCGCCGGGTTCCGGCGCCTGCCGACCCCCCGGCCTCTCGAGTCGAACAGGGCTGCTGCGTGGTATGCGCACCGTGCTGCAACGGATGGTGGCACTGAAGCCGCGGCGCCGGCGAACTTTCAGCTCATTCGCAAGGATCGGAGTCCATAAATGTCCTCGAGCAGCCCTACAGTCTGATCAGTTTTTTTAATAAACCCCTGGTGTGAAAGAGTTCAAGAGGGGGACGGGCAGCTCTTGTGGCAATTGCCGCTAACTTCCAGTCCTTGCTCCAGGTGTCTGGACCAAGGTTACTAACATTTGACTTTTGACGTATAGGGCGGCAGCCGCGGAAGAAAATTTGCTTCCCCCCTCCAGTTGCCCCCAAGCTTGTCCGTGCTCGTATCTCTACAGTTCCTGTGTGGCTCTTTTCTGTGAAGGAGCAAATCGTTCCTCTGTGCTGTGCGAAAGCACGCTGACCTCGCACGCCTTACTCTCTAGAAGTATGCTGACGCTCATCCGGCTTTGGTGATTTGCGACTGTGACCCCCATCACCCACGCAAGCTGGTGCTTCACGTGGAGAATGATACAGAGATTTCTTGAATGGCGCCACGGCTATAATTGCCTCACTTCTCTCTGCGAGCTGTTGTGTCTCGCACAGCTCGGGTTCCCTGCTGCAGTGCACCTCGTCTGCACCCTTTATCGCTCTGACAACTGTCCGGGCGCTGCTGGCGTGTGTATATTTGCTCTTCGTTGCCACAGGCGTGGTGGCGTCGTTGTCTATGCCCCCAGAAAATGGTGGCGGTGGTAAAACGCACGAGTGCGAGCACAGAAATCAGATCTGCATCTTCGCTTGACATTGGCCGAGGCGTTACTCAAGTTCCAGTGTAGCGGAAATACTGCAAAGCTTGACCCTTCAGCTAACCCTATGCAACTATGCCTGGACTCAAATTGTAAAGAACGCGTGTCAATGAAGTGTCTCGTGCAGACTGCAGCGGGCGAAAGCGAAGGACTCACTCTCACGCTTGCAAAACCGGCTCCACCTCCGCAGACAATTTACTTCAGTTGTGTCCCTACCGGCGGCGTTGAAGGTCGAAAGAATCTAGACGATCCCGCTGTCCCTAAAAAATTGTGCAACGTGCAGGTCTCCCTCTGGGATAAACCAGAATCGTCTGTCGGAGAAAGTCAGCCACTTCAGGAAGAGACAAGGCACCCTCTGCAATATCGCGCCAGTTAGTAGGAGCTGCCAAGCTCCGAAGTAGGAGCTTGGCAACCCTACGTGCGCCGACGGACACTTCATATGCGTCTGCTGTCTTCCGATATGCTGCAAGCTGCTGGTTTCCCAATGTCTCTGTCGCTTCTCGTCTTGAGCACTCGACTGACTTCATCCCTGGCTCGCATTTGAATGGCTACGTACGTCTAGCACTGCTCGCGAGCACACACTTGAGAGCGTGTTGGTGACTGCTTACCTACTTGCATCGGTTCCACCGCGCTGTGTCTCGTGTGTGAGACTTTTGCTTCCCCGTCATTACATCACAGGCTCTAAGAAGTGCGGGAAAGACGCTCACTCAGGGGTGTCAGTCGACATCACCAGGTCCTCCGATGTCGCTACGTTCACTTGCAGTGAACACGGATCTATCATCCCTCTCTATATCGAGCAAATGTTCGCCGAGTCTTCATGAAAAGGACCCCCCGTCGGGCTGAAAGGGGTCGTCGACACGGCCAGGCTTTTAAAAAACCGGGGCTGGAGGCGATAGCACGATATACAGTGTGTCCGTTGAAAATATGCCAGGGCACAGGAAGACATTTTACTACAAACGTACCTACAAAACGCAGCCACTGCAACGATTAGAACCTAATTCAGCCAACAAGTGCATAGTCACAGCGGAGGTCGCCGGTGCAGCGCTGGCTCCTCCCGGTAGTGGCTCGCCTCCAACAGCCACGTCCACGTCAGAGCCGTCAAATCCTGCAGCGGAATATACAATTCTAGTGTTTGGAGGTGTTGCAGCTGTAGGTATGTTGGCTGCCTCCAGCGCCCTGGCAACAGTTTTCTGAAAGTACGCTGTCTCCGTGATCGAGCGTCTTTAGCATAATGTCCAGTACGATCCGGAGCCTGGCCTGTGAGTGACCGTCATAATGGTGTTCACCTAAAAGTAACTGCCTTCTTATCTGGTTTGTTTCCATTTGTGACGCGTCACAGTGTCGCATGCGAACGTGCACCCTCCTGTATCAACGCGAATTCGACGGTAGGTAAATCGAAAAGCATGCATCGTCCCTAATTCTTCATTCATGAGCGGCATCTTCTGCAGACACAAACATCCTCACTCCCGGATACGACGCGAAAGTACGTGGATCGGCAGTGAATTACTGCCTCAGACGCGCTTAACTGTCGTCGTTGAGTCAGGCCAGTGCCGCATATTTGTCTTCGTGCTGTTCTGGCCACTGGCACGTAACTAGTGTAACATTTGATTATCTTCCAGCCCTGACGAGCATCAGGCTGCAGCTGCCGAGTGGGGTTGAGGGGCCCTTCGCAAGGTGCGCCCCACTGAACTAGTAAAACAGGGCTTTCATGAGCAGCCTGTGAGCGCGGGGGATTCAGCGTCTGCTTTGATTTTTACAGGTTCATGGCAGCTTCTGCTCGTAGGCAGCTTCTGAGCACTCTCACGCAGCACAAAGCGCCATTTCAGATAAAACGACGACGGCTAAGTCCCGTGTGCCAGTCCACCGTGAATCCGTCTTGTTTCTCAGCATGCTCACACCTGGCTGCAACTGCTCAGCATGTCGACACAGCACACGAGCTAGACTCTGGTCCAGTTCACTATCTTAAGCGAAGTGGGGTTCATACGTAACCATGTACGTTAGAAACGACCAAATAGGAACGGCGAGCGTTCAATAAAAAAGGGGCAGCGTTGTGAGCTTCAACACAACGACATACCACGATCCAGGAGTAACGCTTGTAGCACACCTCGGCGCAGATCTGGAGCGAACAGTCCGCAGACAAAGTCGCATGTCGCCTGTTCGGGTCATCACCAGAGGCGCAATCGGTGAGAGGTTCGTCATTTTCTTATGTAGGCGCTACTGCTGGGACTGTATATTATGTACTTACGGTAGTACTATCAAGCCTCTTCTTCCATATAGATTTCATGGAAAACCTAAAATTCGCATGTTTGATTGACATTTAGCCGCTAATATACAATCATCCAAGATGTATTTATCTGTCGCAGGTTCGGTCGGTGTGTCTCACTCGGAGAAGGCGCCACCAGTGCCCCGAATTACGTGCAAGGCAATAACGCGTGCTTCCAGCAAGTGGTAGTCATTGATGGAATGCGCACAGACGGTGTTCTTCGTTAATTGATCAGCCACCGCGATCATCTGCCTCCCTGACGAAATATGGTTTGTTATTCCTCGTGGAAACGATATCTTCACTCTTCTCGTTTCATGAGATGACTACTACCAGTTCTTGTCCATATCGGCGACTCGGTCCGTGCTACACGCGATGGCAGACCCTCACGGCGCCTGATAATAGATGCCCTCTCAGTTTCCCCTGGCGGGCCTCAATAGGTGCCTGCAAGCACTCGTACACACCTTTCTTCACCGTACTAGCTGCGCTGGGTCTGCTGCCCAGCGTCACTGGTGTAGCCGGTTCCGAGAAATGAGAAAAGAGTAACGCTCCGTATCTGCGCGTGGCCTCACCTCAACAGCTCACGGTCGAGTGCGGCGAAGGCGTCCCGAATCTCGAACCTGCCCCTGGTAAACGAGCGTGTGAAGACTCAGACTGCATCTCTGTTATCGATATAAGTGGCCTCCTGTCCGTCAGTGGCTAGAAAAAGCAGCCGTACACCGTGAAGCTGGAAAAGCCCGCAGCAGATCCGCGGACCGTCTAGTTTAAATTGCTCAGCGGACCAGCTCCCGCTTGGTACAAGCCGTGCTCTCTCCGGAAACGGCGGCACGATCTAGGACATTTGCAAAGGGGAAGTATCTGTGTTGGGACCCGATGCGCCTGAGAAACCAAGTAAGGAGTCGCGGAGATAAGCACACCTCGGCACAGGGGGGTTGGTGTGTAGGGGCTAAAGCGGCATCCTTCATTCACTAGCTGGTGGTCTAGTTCGGTCCAGGCGATTCGAGGAGGCTGGTATGTTTATCGATGACTCTATCAGCTGTCTGCAGGTACCTCGTTTGCGTTCCGCTTCGTGACGACAGATTTGGTGTCAGTGGTCACCACTTCGCACACCGGCACAGCTTTCCAGTCAGTTCCCATTTTTCAATGTGTCATTCTGTCACCCTAGCTATTTACAGCACATCGTGCTCTGCTGGGTCTTGGTGTCGCAGGCGAGGCAAGAACATGCAACAACGAAATCTTGTCAGTTGATATTGACATCAGTTCGCCGTCAGACGCCGGCATTCACGTGCGGGAAGAAAGGAGCTTTGAGCCGTCAGAAGTTTGAACAGGTATTTACGGAGGAATCGGGTGAACAGGCCACCGAGTTGAAGAATTCGTTTAACTCCGGGAAGCTTGTAGACATTGGCGACAATGATAGTGCTACAGTATATGCTTTTTTCGGTGAAGCAGTTGCCGCAGCGAAGGGCTAGCGTATATATTACAAGTGATCGTATCCCGAGGAAGAACTCTGCTCCTCTCCAGATCACTTGCGCAAGGTCGTCATAAACGTCTCTGCTGCTACATCCCCGCCGTCCTCTGGCGATGGCTTGCCAGCGATGCCGACAACGAGTTTCACCTCCAAGCCGACAAGCTCAGCAAAAAACATCGAACTAAGCACTGCATGCTGCGTGGTCGGCGTTATTCTTGAGGCTACAAGCTTTCACGGTGGGGTGTTTTAGCACTGCTCTTGGACGCGTCGTGTCAAGCTGGAGAAGTAAGTGTTTGCGTGGAGTTAAGTGGCCGGAATCCTCAGCGGTTTAGGGTTTAGGGTGACCCACCTCTCGGCGGGTCACTTTAATATGAAAAAACATTCATGACCGGCGTTGTTGGAGGCTTTTGAAATTTCTCTTCAACTGGTTAGGGGTCTGGCGGCCCATGTTGATAAGTAGCGCAGCGTACGTTGTGTAGCGGAAATAGGTGACCGTAGTGCTCCAGCTGGACGCTGCCAAGAAATCAAAGCTGGGACGGGGGCACTAGTGTTTTGAACGAGTTTACACAGTCTTGAAGCTCTTGCTTGAGTTATATTTATTATATATTTTCGTCGCAGGCATATCACAGCTCATTCGACAGGGGAAGTGAACGTGTCGTCGAACTTCTGATCTGACCAGTCGATTTGGTGTGTCTAGTATGCAGCTCACGCTTTCCACCTAGGATAGAGACACTCGACTTCTCAGCGAGCGGCTTCTTCGGATATATTCCTCCTGGCCATTTGCTACCGCGGACGAAGAGTTGGCACACAGGGTCAAGGAAAGTAGCAGAATTCTATTTTTGCACACGGGGGCTTAATGTATGGCTGTCCTGCTTTCCTGCATTCGTAATTGGTTCATGGTGAGCCCTCTTTCGGTCACGTCGCTGCCCGTCCGGAAGAACCCGAAAGGCGTCTCATCGTTACAGGTTAGGTGGTAGCCCACCAAGCGGAGAAGGCTTTCTGTTCTACGTGCATCGGTTTCAACAGACAAGTGAGTTCGTAAAGCGCAACGAATGACGCCCCCCTCGACACCGTCCCCCGAACAGGATGAGAAGAGACACGGGATATTGCAGTCTGCTGAAAAAAAGCGCTAGTCGATGGCATGCGGGTCTGTGAAGGTCTCACTTCTAGTGTGTTACAAGTTTTATTATCGATTTTCGTGTCCCAAATCGATTCACAGCAGGATCTTCCGCTGAGCTCCGCCCGGTTAGATTTTTTCTATTTTGCAACGATTCTTGAAGTGTTTGTGCGTCTCCCACGGCAAGTGGTGGTTGTGCCTAATTCGGCGGACTCTCGGAACCCAATGTAACGAACGCATCAAATTACCTGACACGCACCGTCTAGCTGCGTTGACGAAAATTCGTCATTCATCGTTATATCTGGGTTGGCATCAGCATTATATTTAAATTGGCGGTCTCTTCGGAATGGTGGCCGTTCATTCGTGTGCCTCTACACGGCCCGGTCTCCTGTGCGCGAGGCAGAGGCCTGTCGGGCGTGTCACGATGAGACACAGTCAATTCTTCCTAAAGTTGCGTTCGTTTTTTACCTGCCTCTACTGTTTATTCCTTTCTTCTATACTGGTTGGCTCGACAGCTGTTTCTGGGGCCAGTGGAAAAGACACACCGGTACAAGCATGCTCATCGGAAAATGACCCGCTTTGTCTTCGCTTAACTGCGAAGAATTCGCCAGTCAAATTTAAGTGTAGTCAGGAGACTCCAGACGTTGAACCTGCTGAAGGCAACACGGCCTGTCAGGACTCGGACTGTAAAACCCCTATCTCGGTACAGGGTCAAGTGACCATCGTGCGTGAACCCGTAGAAGAGGGACTCACCCTCACGCTTCAGACCGCAAAACCCCAGCCGGAGACTATCTATTTCAACTGTGTTTCTAAAGGTCCAGCGGCAGATCCCGGGGCGGGGGTTCTGGTACCTGGCCGTGAAAGCGGACCCCAGCCCAAGAAAGTCTGCAAGGTTCAGATCGCTATCTGGGGAGAATTGGATCCGTCCGTGCAACCGAGTAGGTCGCTGATAAACTGCTGGAATATCTCTAGAGAAGCCACGCAGCAAGTGTGCGTGTGTCCTCTGCGGCTCACAGTGCGCCACCACCCCTGGCCGCCCCATCGCGGAGAGGTGGCGAGTCCAGCGGCGCGTTTATGGTATTGCCAGAGCATTGTGTATGCGTTCATCATTGCGTTCTGAATCCAGGCTCCAATCTGCTGTTGCCTTCTTGTCGTTGCACTTGTTCCAGGTGTTAATCAATGCAGTGACAAAGAGGACACAGTTTCCATCCACATTAGCTCCGTTCCGGCGACGGCAGTGTTCACGTGCGGTGAAAACGGAACTATGACTCCACCCATCTTCGAGCAAGCGTTCGACAACGCGTTACCGGGCAACCCAATCGAGTTGACGGAGGTGCTCGGAACGGGAAAGCTTGTCGAGAGCGGCATTCTAGGAAAGGCCCCCATATATACATTTTCCGTGGCACAACTTCCCGAACAGAAGGCTAACATATTTTACAAGTGCAGCTATCCTGGGGAGACGCTCGATCGAACGCCGACTCCTCCACGGGTGTGCATGGTCAACATCAGCGTTGCTGCAGCTGCATCGCCGACACTCCCCGGAGGCGACGGCCCGCAGACGCCGATAACAACAACTTCCACTTCCGTGCCAACCAGTTGGGCAGGCATGAACGCTGAGTATCGCCTTCAAGATGTTGCCACTCACTTTCTGATTGGTGTGGCAGCTGCTCAAACAGGGTTGTTCTGATACCACTGCTACGTGCCAACGTACGCTTGTGAGTGCTGCAAAGCCTCGGTGGACAGTGCAACCAAAAAATTGTGCTTCACTCGCTACACGCCATCCGGACCAGAATGGTATACCCGACCAGTGTCTCTGTGCATCCACTGTTTTCGTGTCATATGTCAGATCGGGGGAGCATCGTGACTGGCTACGCAAGAGAATTTACTGGGTGGTCTGGTACCTGTGGCTTCTACATGCGACAGCTGGTATCTGTGTTCCTCGTGGACCATTGTTTTTCCAGTATTGCTGGACGACCTATCCGGTATCCCTTGCTTTCGGGGCTCCTAGATATTTCTCCGATCTAATTTCGTCTACCTAGTCTGTCTCGTACAGCGACGCGTGGGCAGACGTCGAAGCTTTGTCAAGGAAGCCGGTCTGCATTCCCGTCGGAACACGATTTCTCACAGCGCACGTACTTCTTCTCGACACTCTGCTCCACGCGCAGCAGATGCCCGTGTGGCGTTACCCCGCTGACTGCGAAACCGGGTGCTGGCGGACTCGCGCTTCGCCTGAAAAACCCCAGGGGGCGGAAACCGCGCGGGGACTGTACGCCTCGGGTGAAGGTGTAACATGTCCACAGAGCTGGCCGGAAAAAATGATGTCGGCGTCTGGCATGTGACGCTGAAGTGCCTGCTGCTGTCACTTTGGCATACGGACGGATGTTGCGCGTACTCGTTCAATTCCGTGTGTGGCGCGGGTGTGCGTCTCCAGAGCTGCAACTGATTGGGCTACACTGACCCGCCAGTAGAAAGCAATCCAGAAAATTACGATCTACGGGGGCCCGGGACCGCGCGGCTAGTGTTTATTGACAAGGAAGTGCTGCTCTCATTCAGGGAGCTCTCGGGTCAGAGGGTAGTGATGGGTTAAGGCGTCCCGGCGACCCTGGTCCCGGCTACCCGCTGTCCGAGTCGATTTCGGGGCGCGGGTCACTGCAAAGTCAGCTGTGACTTTGCTGTCCTGCACACTGGCAATGGCGGCACTGCTTCCTTACTTCAGTTCTGCAATTCCCTCTGCTGTCTCTGCCCCGTCTCGAGCAGCCTACTCTTGTTGAAAAAAGTGAGGGTGGAGGCCTTCGAGTGCGGCGCCCCTCGTGAACGAGGTCTTACCTCTCGACGTGCAAGCGAGAAGGCTCGAGCCGCGGACGATGCGCCAAGCGTAGCTCTGCCATCTCACGTGGCAGGGCGCTGAGGCCACGAAGTCGGGCGGACTACACGACCATGAACCAGACGCTACTTTTAACGCTTTCTAAAAAAGAGCAATTTGACATTTCCGGTCAATGATAAAACAAGGCGAAGTTTTCACGTAGCACAACTACCGCATCACTTCCGAGAAATATTTTTTTCAGCTTTATGTGATCGGCCAGAGTAGTCAGCAGGTTAGGACACCGGCGGATGCACGAGGCTCCGGTCGCAATAACACACTTTTCTATGCCATGCTCTTCGTGTAAAACAAGAGCCGGCAAGAACGCGTGTGCCGCCTCTCCTAGACTTGACGCTGAACGCGAAATGGGCGTGAAGGCAAATCGGCGTTCTACGTTAATCACGGCAATCCTGTCTGAGGCTCGCCAGGGCAGAATCTCAGTCCTGGTCGCTGTTGACGCACTCCCCATCTTGCACGATGTCGTCCAGTACAACACCTGCCTCCAGGATGCACGGTGGCGTATACGGTGACTCGGCACCCAACCGAGCGTCCTCCAGCAAAAGAGCCTTCGCCATCTTTCCAAGTGCCCTTCTACTCCGTGTGTACGTAGTTATTCCTCATTTTCACAGTCGTCGTACCATTGGAGGCGCTCTCCGGTGTCTCAGCTCAGGCTGGACAGCAGGAATGTTCGGAGGACGATCAAACTCTATTCCTGCGCCTGACCCCGGCGAAATCGACAGTCAAGTTCAAAAGCATTGGAAACACCACATCTTGAATTTCACGGCGATAATAGAGCTTGTCAGGACTCCGACTGCAAGAACACTGTCTCCATAGACGGGCTTGCGTCATTTTTGAAGAAAGACTGAAATAAATAAGCTGCGGTTTCGTGGCCGATTCTTTACGAGTGAGCCCGTATTCTGTGCCGTCTTTCTTGCGTATCCGAAACTATGCATGATACTTCTAGCCAGGTCAGTCAGAAGAGCATGTGCCTTTGACAGACGTCTACCGAGGACAGCGGCGAGCTGTTGAATGATCCCGTTCTCTTTACATCACATTCGATTTGCGGCGGCTCGCATCTTTGGGAGAACCACCGAACATGCGCATTTCCTGCTGCAGTTCCGGCGGCCAATAATTGAAACAGGATTTTTTTTTAGTTTGAGGTCGGGTGTAGAATATATATCGGCGCCGCTCGGGCCTTCAGTGAAGGCGTTGTCGGGTATCTGCGATCACGGGTACCCAGGGGGCACTGCTGGTCTGGGATGCCTCGCGCATTTCGCCACTTTCTCGTTCCTGTTGTCGTTTTTCTGCGCGTGTAGTGCAACAGGGAAAATGGCAAGTTCACCATCGGCATCCACTCCCCCTCCGGCAGGCCCGCGTTCACGTCTGGTGACGTGTCCCTATCTCCCCCAACTTCGAACAAGCTTTCAACGCGCCGTCCAAAGACCCAGTTGCATTGAAGCCGGTGCCTCCAACAAGCAAGCTGGTTGAAACCGGCACTTCAGAGAAAAGTCCTGTATATGTGCCCTCACTAGAAAAGGTGCCGGAAGAAAGTACCAGCTTCTACTACGTGTGCAAATATGCAGATAGCAGCTGTGGCTCCTCAAGCACAAGAGAGTGCAAAGTGGTCGTCAGTGCAGTGTTGACGCAGAAACGCCCCCGTCCTCCCCTGGCAACAGCTCACAAGCACCGCAAACGACCAGTTCTGCTTCCGAGCCGACAAGCTTGGCAAATGTGAATGCGCATCGATGGCTCGTGTGTGTTGCAGCATTTGGGCTTTTTGTCGTGTCCAACGCTGGAGCGTTTTGAGTTTCGTCTGCTTTTTCTGCTTCCGAAGCGTGTGGATCATGGGGTTCGGTGGTGTTTTAGCGAAGGACCTGAAGACACTTGTCTTCGCTCGGGTCCTTTCTTAAAGAAAAGTCCATTTTCCCTGTACGGTGGCAGCGTTGTTGCGAGCGAATCTGCAAAGGTAAAACAAAGCGAGTTCGCGGCCGAGCGACATTCGTGAGCCCAAATGGCACGTCACTGGTGCATACGGTTAGTGCGCAAAGCCGGGGATGCTGGTAGTAGTGAAAGTTGTTTCATCTTCCAGTCAGTGCCGAGACAACCATGTCTAGTTGGAAAACACGGATGACTCTGTGGCTACACGAGAAACAAATCGTAAATCAGCAAACCCGACACCTCTGTCACAGCAGATTTTCCGCAGCACGGCCAACACTCTTCACTACGTTCTTGTCGTGAATCGTGTCGGCGTCAAGGGGCTATCTCCGCCAGGGGTTCGGGCGGCTGCTCGCACCTGCTGGCACCTTTCACTCTGCCCTATACTACTCTAGAAGTGACGCTCGAAGGCGATGGGTCGCCCACGGCGCAACAGCAGAGGCCTCCAGGCCTGAGTAGGTTTGCGATAGCCCTCAGGCGTGAAACCGCTCCACCGAGCATAACTCTCCATCTCTAGCAGAGTGCAGCTGGCTTCGCACGCAGAATGCTAAAGTGCCATGCAGCCCAGTCTTATTTCTGTCCAGCTGTCGAGGCACTTGCTATGTTGCACTTGAGACTTGATCGGGCAGTGCACCGCTTCTCTGTGAAACTACCGGGAATGCTGCAGCTGTTATTAGCATCCACGTCCATTAGTTATGTCAGCGTGTCCCTGGGAAGGTCGCGTAAAATTCGCCCCTCATATCGCTTAAATCATTCGTTTCTCTAAGCGGTTAAATCGTCTGTTTCTCGCACAGAAATAAATGAAGCTGATGCCTCGTTCTCTCCTCGAGTCTCCATACGGTCTGTGCTCGCCGGTTTTGCCTGGGGGCCGAATCCGATACTGCAGGGCTGCATGCATCCGAATCCGCGTACTGGGTGGACGTGAAATTCGCGCACACTGTTTTCTGTGTCTGTGCGCGACCAGGGAGAGAGTCAGCAGTTCTGCATTTTTACAGCTCGTTTGCAGTCCTATTTCGAGCTCCGCAATCATTGGTGTTTTCAGTCATGGCATCCGCGAACCACCCTTCCAGTGGAGTCCTGCCCGCTCGTAAGTATCGGGCGGTTTTCCTTCGCTGGTTTCTTCTCGTGGTCCTACAGGGCAGCTGCTTCTGTGTCCTAGGCAACGAGAGTTCGGACACTTCTGATGTCGAGACGTGCGATACCGGGGGTGCTCAAATCACTTTGATAGCGGAGAAGCCTGGGGAACTCAAATTCAAGTGTGGTCAGAGGTTTCCCACCTTGGTTCCTACCCTCAAGCCGTCTCCAATGGTCTGCGATTCTGCGGAATGTGGCTCGCTTGAGGATCTTGACAAAGCTTCACCGGGTGCTCAGCTGGTCCATGTCGACAATGCCAATAATACGTATAAGCTCACGACCAAAAAGTGGGCAGAATACAGCAGATTTATTTATCTCCAGTGCAGGGCACAAACGCCAGCAGTTCAAGGCTTGGAGGCCAAAGCGGCCCTTGCTAAGCAAACTGCAGAGGGTATAACAGGCGGTGAAAAGTGCGTGGTCCGCATTGTCCTCAGGGCGCAGGCGGAATCTGACTCGGAACCCCTTCCGTCAAGTAAGTGCAGAGATGCACCGAATATTTGTCATGATGACCTCTCAACTCAGCAGAACAGGAGTGATACTGCCCTCTGCCTCTCGCCTTCCTCCATTCGTGTCGACAGGTCTGCCTCAGATGCAATATGGAATAAGCTAGATCTAGTTAACCTGCGGGTCGCGAGGGGGTGGGCAAGTGCTGACGCGCTTTGTTGCAAGGTTGATATGCGTCGAAGTGGATGTCCGCATGCGTAGCGTCTTCCAATCTGCGTCTGTCTGTGCAGATCAATGCAGCACGCCAACTGGTCAGGTTTTCTTTAGCATCGGATATCATGGTGCCTCTGCAACATTCACCTGCGGCAAAAATATGACTCTGTCCCCCGAGTCGCAAACGGCCGTATACCGGACAGCAGATTGCACGGGGCCGACGCCAATTACGGATCTCCTCCCGCAAGCCAGCTTAAAGAAACAAACAACGGGGTCTGGCTCTTCAGAGAATCCATCGTACACCTTGACAGTTCCTGAACTGCCTCAAAATCCGGTTGATCAGCTGTGTTTCAAGTGCGTGGGGAAAAACAGTTCCGCAGACGTGTGCAAAGTGCTAATTGCCGTTGAGCCGTTATCAGAGATGGACGTGCCGCCGTCTACAAACGCAGATGGAACAGAGGGCGACAAAGCCACGAGTGGGGCGACGGCCCACGGCGTCCTTCACGCCTTGCTAATTTGGACTCTCGGTGTCGCAGCAGCCCGACTTTCGTAAAACAGCACTAACAAAGTCCGAAAAAGACATACATGCCGCTCTTTTGAATGCTGTTAACTACGGCTGCACGAGGCCTTATTCCATTTCCAGAGAAAGAGAGGCAGCCGGAAGCTCCCTTTGGTCAACGTGGACGCGATGATGCAAGGAATTCTGATTGGGCGCACCCGCATCGCGCACTTGATTGAGTTCCCCTTCCATCGGGAAATGTTTAATGGTGAAAGCAGAGGACACGGCATGGCGCGCTATGCTGTACCGTCTACAGTTTTTTTAGACGGAGGTAAAAATATGTCTGAATCTCGACAGGGAGCCCGAGGTTCTGTGTTTCCGACACGTGTATTCATGCACCTACGTATGTCGTATTACAATTTGCGGGTCTGTGAACTGCCGCGGGTTTTATTTGTAGACGAGGGCTTCGCCGAATGGCGCCGTTACCTTACTGCCTGCCTCCCGAAAAAAGGCGTGTGCCTGTGCGGCGTGTGAGAGAATGTTTTCAATTATTGTGTGTTATACTGTCGAAAATACTTGGCGTATTGTGGGTACCACCAAAAGTACATGTGCCAGGCCGCGAAGGAGCTGGAATGATCCCTTTGAAACTCGACGCGAACTGCAGGCATCGACAGCGATGAAGATAGAGGAGCAACCCCAAATATCCAATACCGTGCCTGAGTGATACAATGTAATATCCTGTGGGTGGTAGTTGGAGTTTCCAGTGTACGTTTCAGGCCGCAAAAGCTGTGGCAGTTTGTTGATATGTGTCAGGTGCTGTGTCTAGCGTCCCATATCCCGCTAACGCCCCGCACAGGAGCATGCGTTGGACAGCCAGAGACGACTCTCAGAGTTTCAATGGCTCCTCCAGCAGGTGGAGCTTGGAGCAAGGAGACCCGTTTAACTATTTTTCCGGTCGGGATTGCTCTGACACACAGTTGCCGACAGAAAGCGCGGGGGCGGTGGTAGGCTCGGGTGCTCGCGTACCTCGCTGTGGTGGGACTGCATGAAATTTGAGCCTCGATCGAGGCAGAATATGCCCCGACATACTGCAGGCTTTCCACCTCTTTCTAGATCATGTGTGCTGCGGAGTTAGCGAAGTGTTATTCGCCACTTTCAGATTGATAGTGGATACAATGCCTCAAGTATAAGTGATGGTTCCTGTAAAATTCACACCACGCCGCAGTGCCCGGCCGTCGTGGAGGATTTGAAGCGGGCGTGGCAAGTGAGACGAAAGGGACGGTGGGGTCTTCTCCGACTTGCGGAATGACTTCATTTCTGCCTCTTCGAAGCGCACTAAACGGTGGTACAGAAGATCACAGCTGTTTGATAACCCGAAACGGCGAGAGGGGGGGGGTCCTCCGGCAGGCGACGCCCATGCTGGTGTCAAAGTGAACATGGAAGTATGCCGCATGTGTCGGAGAGCGCGTAGCGCTGTCGTGCTCCTTAGTCTGTGAGCTGATGTGAGTGCCCCATTCTGAGATACCTACTCGCAGCTACTGAGAGTGAAGACGACGGCTTACCCCCACCAATCGCAACGGCTGTGCCTGCCCGCTATTCACGTTTCAAGGAGGTGCGCAGCGCAGATGTTGAGGGTGCGTAATGAGATGCAAACCATGTATCAACGTAGCGCGTGTCTGGTCTGTCTCGAAAACGAGTTCGTGTGTCCGCCCCTCACTTCTTTTCAATCGCTGGGGTCTGCTGCTCCTGCATCCCACAGACGGTGTAGAGGCCATAGTCATATGATGCGCACAAATTCAATTACTGTTTGGATGCAAGTGTGGTGTCACAATGCAAGAAATGAAGAGACTGCTGGTAGCTGCATACATGTCCGTTTAGTCAGTGCGTTCCTCAGCAGCTGCGGAGAAGTGTGAACAAGTTTCAGGCTGAATACTGTGTGATTTTGCGGCGGCAATGCGTATGGGCCGGCCCCTTGGTGTGACTCATTGTGGAACTTGTAACCGAGATCTCGCAGATTTTTCGTTCCTCGTCAGGGATGGGCCGCATCTACCATAGCGTCTGATGCTTAATTCCTGATGTTGTGTCGGCACAATCTGGAGCCGTCGCGCACTCTTCTTTCCAACCGGCGTCGGCCTTTACGGAGTACACTGTCCACCGCTCAGTGTGGAGGTTTACGCGCAATCGCCTGACAAAGAATAACCCTCCACGCGGCGGCTTTCACCGCACTTATCATTGCATCTTCTTTTCAAAAAAGGCCGAGAGGCAGTCATTTACAGTTTCTGGCCACGCCCCAGTGGGTCAAAGGTTGCATTTTTCATTGGATCAGTCTGCTGCCAAAATGCCGCTGGCGTCCCCGTCTTCGTTGCGTGCCTGGCTGCGCACACCTGTCGTCTTGGTCGTACCCATTGCTCTGCTGTCGCTTCTGTGTGTCAGGGGTAGCACTCAGCCGCACCAGTGTGACTCAGACACGCACTTTCTACACCTTCGCCTGACTCCGCAAAAGTCATCGCTGACGTTCAAGTGTGCCCAGCCGAGGCCGAAGCTTCGCCCGGATGATCCTGAACAAAACCGAGCTTGCAGAGACTCCAGATGTACTGATTTTGTCTCGCTCTCAGATGCTTTTGTCACGATATCGGACGCTGCAGAGGAAGCCGGAGAAGGAGCGTACAAACTCGAGCTCAAAAACCAGGTGAATCCAAAGCCGCAGACGATCTACTTCAACTGCGCGGCAGATACCGCAGGCGCTGGCGTCGGAGTTCCTGGCCTCTTCCGCGGGATGGAGTTGGAGAATTCAGGAATATGCATCATCCAGGTGGCCTTATGGGGAGAGACCAAGGAGCCTGAGGTTGTGTGTAAGTCCCCTCTGAGCACATCGCGGCGAGGTGTTCACAGGGTGTGATAGCGCTGCAACACTAGGTGGACATTGTGTCGCTCATCTCGTCGTCTGTAATATCTCTCACGGAACTGCGAGCTCGTCGCATTCGCCTGCGCTCAGGACAGATGCTTCCCTTGTTACTGAAAAAAAGAAAGGCTGTTCGCTGCACTTCCCTCTTTCTAAGGCGGCGCCCTAACCGTGCCACTGAAACAGTGGCGTATGGAGTTGATTTCAGTCCGGAGATCCTCGCTCCCATTGGATCGCTGTGTCTCCTCTGCCGGCTTCTGTCCATGCAGCTGAATGCAAGGAAGAAGGCGCAGAGGTCTCCCACACTGCAGAGATAAAGAAGGAAACCGATGTCGCAGCTTTCACGTGCGGCGATAACGGAACACTGTCCCCCGCAAACTTCGAAGAGGCATTCGACGGGTCCTGCGGTGACGAGCCTGGGGAACTGAAAAAACACCTTGAGACGGGAACGCTTGCGGAGAGCCCATATCAAGAGGGCAAGCCAATGTATACCCTTTCTCTCACACAACTGCCGGAATCACCGGCTAAAGTATGTTACAAGTGCACGTACCCGCCCAAGCCCCTCCGGTCGCCCCCTCTCGACGCCGGGAAAACGTGCACTGTGAAGGTCAATGTAGCACCTCGTGAAGAAGTGGAAGCTCCTGACGTTGAGGAGCTTCCACCGGGCACGAATACCTCATCGCCAACAGATTCCACATACCCAAGCACGTCCACGTCAGAGCCAACGAGTTCAGCCGAGAAGACGGAACGATATTTCGCGGGTTTCCTTGTTGCCGGAGTCGCTGCAGTAACCACGGCTCGAGCCTGATAATTTTGTGGCTTGTCCTCGGTCCGTGAATACCCGTGGAGCAGCGGTGATGTCGGGCGTACCATAGGCAAGGCCGCAAATTCCTCACTGGGCGCAAACTCTCCTCTCGTCTCCTCGTGGAACGCGTTTTTATTCCTGGTTGGTGGTGAGCCCCATCGCGGTTTTCCTGTTTGCAGGTTCATCAACCCGTGCCGCAGGAAAACCAGTCAGTAATGATACCAGCGACGATTCGCAGGCGCCAGTAATATGCTGGATACGAGAAACATTCAAAAACGCATAGACCAGCTCTCGCCTGCCAACACCGTTACCTGCAGGGGGAAGGGAATCGCGTCTTCTACTCGTACTTCACTTTGCCGGTAGCTGCCACCTGGTTGGCGGGTGAACCGGAGGACACGGCCACACCATTGAGCGGAGGCATAGCAGGCAGGGCAACGTCGTTTTGGCCGACTCAATACAGCCATCAGGACAGTGTCAGATTGTCGAATCACGCCTGGCAGCATTGGTGTATGGCTTTTGCATCCATACCGCCCCATCATATAAACTTAACCCCCGCGTTTGCCGAGACAAATCACACGTGTTTTGCCTGGTTTTGTGCCCTCAGCAGCGTCCACTAGTAGCTAAGCATTTCACAAACCACCTCGTTACCCGTATCTGTGGACCGCCGAATGACGACACACCCTTTGCTGCATAAGTGAACGTGAGCCGGGGATCGCCCGGACACACTTGTATTCTGGGTGACGAGAGGGTTGGCACGAAAATGCAACACGCAAGAGCTCATTGGCAATCCTTAATTGCCAGTGGAAGTGCCGTATTGCGGGCGTGTGGAGGGGCTTTCCCGAGTGAAATGAAGGTTCATCCACCAATGTGCCGAGCGAGTTTTTTCGAGTTCTATCCAGCGAGCGGCCCACGTGTACCTGAGACTCCCACCTCCGGCATCTACAGTGTTACGCCTGTCGAGGTGAAACAAAGCTTTGCAAGAGCCTGTTCGCCCCTCCATGCTGCCCAAGTTGTCTTCTTAGTTCCCGTTTAAATATGAGACTTTGTTCCCTTCTGAACTCAGGCCGACTATCTGCGCATCGTCGCGCTTTGATAAGCATGCACTGACACGACATTTATCTTCTCACGAAAAGCCAGAGCCCGTAGGGAAAAGGGCGAAAGGGAGACACTGCTAGTTCCATGAGTTAAGCTGAGGATCCCGCCATCAATGACTGCCGTCCACTATAACCGGTTTCTTCTTTGCAGCTTACTCTCCAACGTGCGAGGCCCGAGTGTACCATTACACTAGGTGTGCTGTGGTTGAAGGGGGTATGTCTCTTTAGTGCAAGGCGCCTGATGAATTCTGCGTTTCATCGCCCTAACCCTCTCTAGTCGAAAAAACTGGATTGACTAGAAGCTGGTGGGAGGAAGCAGCAGTGTCATCAGGACAAGAAAGTATTGCCGCCAGAAGTGGATTACATCAACCTATCCTGTGGCAAGCGGTACCGGACGAAACTCTTTTTATAGCGGTTCGACTCGTGGCCACGTGTGTCCATCCTGCCGTCACTGTATACTCTTACCAAAATACGGCTGTTCGCTGCTCAAAGGGGATCGCGTCATTGTTGTCTTTACGTCCTCCAGTTCGCACAGCGAACGGGCAGCCCCCCACCCCCTTCCCAGTTCGTGAGTATCCACAGAAATCGACGATGGATAAAGAAGACGACACAAAGTGGCTTGCTTTCTGCATGAGAGTTGAGGAGCAAGAACAGGGTGGAACGCCGTGGTTCTGCTCCGAGGTCGCTTCCCCCCCAGCGCCCGCCGTCTCTCGCTCGCACCCAGAGGCAGACTTTCACGCTCCGGCAGCCTTCGGTCCTCCTACGGTGCAGCTACTGAGGGTGGAGGAAGAAAGAGGTTGTTACACATGTGGAATAGACCGCTTGCATCCCCCTGATGATCAATACTCATGGCTAATAGCCGAGAGTAGCTCAGGGCTGCAGACCTCAGAACTGCACGTACCTCGATCGCGGCATTTCAGGGGAGATCTTGATCTGGGAAAACGGCTATCTCATCAATGCATGAGCGGCCATTCAGGGGATAAGACAGGGCAACAATCCGGAGAGGGGCACAACGAACAAGAAAGGACAAGCTCTCTTCGGCTTGGCAGGGTCACCTCCGAAGCAGTTGTCCCCGAGCAATGTAAATGCGGCGAATCGAATCAAACTGAAACGCGAAATGTACAGGCAGCGGAGGTCACCCTTCGTTCAAAGCAGAAAAACCACCCCTATCAGGAACAGCCTTTGTGTCAGCAAGGAGGCCAACGGCGATGTATTGACTTCGACCCCGCCACGAGCGCCGGTGATATCCACGTCGTGCACCGCCAGGGAGAGATAAATAGGCGCATCCCGTGTAGACAAGACATACTGTCGTCCGCCGATCAAAATCAACGGAGTTTCTTTGATGTCAAAAAGCCATTAGGGATGGCGGCACTAACGGCAAAGAGTTCTATGATGCGTGGCTCTAAAGAAAACTTGGGGGAAGGGGACGTGCAAGCGCAGATAGGGTGCAAGATGCGCATGTTCGCTGAGTTTGTGACAGAACGGAAGAAGAGGGATGAAGAGCGTGTGGACAGGCAGGAAACTGTGTGTGCGATCGTGGACCTTGCGGCAAAGCTAGGCGAGGGAAGCAAGAAACAGGAACAAAAAGAGGGGGAAAACAGCAGACTGGAGGGCCATGCAGTACCAGGGGAGTCCGAGAGACTACCAGGTAAAATCACGCGGGAATCACTCAACAGCAACACTCCTTCAGAACATCCACGGCTTCGCAGCGACAAAGCGCACCGCAGTTCCTTTACTACTGCATCGCCTGTGCGCTCACTCAATCCCAGCCTGCCTCAAGAGCCTCAAGAGCGTGAGCATCCACAGCTGACGGCAGTGAGCCAGGGTGACAGGGAAACGGGTACATCGGGAGGTGACCAGCAGCAGGTGCGCGGGCGCTTTGAGAAGAACGTGTCAGGAGGACTGGGAACGGAAGGGGAGAAAGCCTGTCGGCTCTCGCAGTATATCTCAGCTCTGCGGGCTGCCCAGACAGCGTGGCTGCGAGCGCAGCGAGAACGAGTGGACACGCGTCGTTTTCGCGCCTTGAAAGTACTAGGTATCGGAGCATACGGGGTTGTTCGGCTTGTGGAAGACCGGCAGACTGGCGAGAAATTTGCGCTCAAGCAAATGGAGAAGGGTGCAGTCAAGAGGAAGAATGAAAGGACTCGGCTGTACGCGGAGAGGCATGTGCTCGCGGAGGTTGTTAGCCGGCATATCGTTAAGCTTGTCTGTACTTTCCAGGACAAGCACTATCTGTACCAAGTTTTGGAATACCTTCCCGGAGGAGACTTGATGACACACCTGGTGGCGTGCGGTCAGTTCTCTGAGCAGACAACGAAATTTTATATTGCTCAGTTGATCTTGGCTGTGCATACGGTTCACAAACTCGGTTACTTACACAGAGATATCAAGCCTTGCAATATCGTACTGGACGAAAAAGGGAATCTCAAGCTTCTTGACTTTGGGCTGTGCGCTCACTATCACTCGGCGTCTCAGGTTTCCAGCGCCCCGCGTGGCGAGTTGGCAGAAGCATTGAGTCGCGCACATCGCCATATCCAGCCCACGGAGGATAGAGCCGCGCGTAAGGAAGGCATGACTCGTTCTTCAGGAACCCCCGCCGCCTGTGAACTATTCGTCAAAGAGGAAGAACGCGGTGGAAATGCGCGACGACAGGATTCTCCTCCTTCGGTGTCTGCGGAAGCGAACGCGCGTTCACCGGCAGCTCCCGACGGTAGCCGGACGGAACGAAAACCGTGTGAAGCCCGGCAGGCTCCTTGCCCGCCCGTCACAGAAACCCTTGATTCTCCTTCTCCAAATATGGGTACCTCTTCATCCTGCATTCGTCTCTGTCCCTCTGCTGCTTCTGAACCTAGTCGGACGCCGCAGCTTGCTGACAGCTGCAAACCGCAAACATCACCCGTTCCTGCTTCAGCACGGCTTGTGCCCTGCCCGACATCAGAGTCCCTCGAGGTCAAGTCGCCATCTGAATCGCTTCCGGAGAGAAATCGCCTTTGTTGCAATTGCTTTGCCCCCTCACCTGAGCGTCATGCATATGTAGCTGCTAACGGGACAAGCGAAAACGCCCCACCAGCCACTTCCCCGACCCAACCGGGCTCTGCTTTGCAAAGCAGCATAACATGTGGAGGTGAACGTGACGCCGGTCTCCCTGTCCGTCCCTCTGAGACGACAAGTTCTAGAGTCACAGATGTGCCCGCCCCTAGCCACGATGTGCCTCATCCGCCTTCTGTACCAGTCGAAACAACCCAAGACACTGCTCTGATATCGTGCAAGTCCAGGAATGAAAGTCTTCCCACAGCCACGGGTACGAGAGCTGCTTCATGTTCTTCGCTTCCCGCTTCTCCTGAGTGTTCTTCCTGCCCCTATTCGTCTTCTTGCGAGCCCGCGTTATGTACCACCCCCGATGGTGCTGAATCAGCCCCGCTTCCGCACGTGCTTGAACCGGTTGCTCAGCTCTCGTCGCTGGGTTCTGCCGTGGGCGTCCGGGACGTGCCATCCATGCGAAGTTCCATTCCCTCTTCTCGCTGCGCAACTTTTCCAGCCTGCGTCGTTGCGTCGTGCTCGCCAGCGGCTTCCGCCACCGTTGCGCCCGACTCAAATTCGGTCGGTCAGCATCCCCAAGCCTGTGGCGTCATTCCACCGGACGTTGGCGAGCTTCCAGGCGCAGAGGCGGCGTCTCCGAAGGTGAATGCGCAGCCCTCTGGAACGACGGGGTCGAAAAAGACATACTCGGCGCCTGTATCCGCCCTCAGCGAAAAAGAGGCAGCCGCAAACGCATGCAGCTCTCCTTTGTCGTCAGATTCGTCTCACGGTCCTTCTGCTCCAGATAGGCCATCTCCAGGGTGTTCCGCAGCGGAGCACATATCGCCACCGTCCCCTCCTGAAAATCCGTTACTCTCCTGCTGTTCAGCAGGCTTAGCTAGTCCTGCGCCTCCTTGTGCTGCCTCCGAACCTCAGTCCTCTGCGCCTGCCATCACAGAGTCGCCATGTACCACCTTGCGACAGCCACGGAAAGAAGAAGGAAACGGGATACTTTCGAAGCCAACACAGTGCCAATCTGCTTGTCCTCCGTCTGCGAACGACGACCAATCTTGCGAACCACCAGCTACGTCTTCTTCCCTGGGTTCTTCTCCGACGCACATTTCCCGTTTTGAGGCATTGTCCCAAGTGGGAACTCCCCATTACATGGCGCCGGAGGTTCTGTCAGGACTGCCGTATTCGTTTTCAGCCGACTGGTGGTCAGTGGGAGTGATTCTTTTCGAGTGTATATATGGCGGGGTGCCGTTCAACACGCCGAGCTACAACCCTCAACTGCTTTCTTACATCATCATAAATTTCCGCCGCTTCCTTTCTTTGCCTCAGTACGCCGGCGGGAAGAAATCTCAGGTTTCTCCCGCGTGTCAAGCCGTGATTCAGGGTCTTCTCTGCGAGCAGGAACATCGGTGGGGCTTTGAGCAACTCAGAAAGTCCGAGTGGCTACGCGACGTGGACTGGGATGCCTTAAGCCGAGGAGTCTGGAAAAAGCGCGAGCGCCGCACGAGTAAGGATGAAGCAGGAAGGAGCGGTCCTGCCGGAGAAGCTGGGGACTCCAGCGAGGAGAGAGAAACGAATAACGGGAAGAGCCGGACAGACACAGTGACTCAATACAGGAAACAAACCGCACAGGTCACAGTGACTTCTGACGCACAAGAGATCCAAACACCGATAAGCGCGAATGCACCTTCACGGCAAGTGGAGAGAATCGACTCCGCGTCGCAGGCTTCGCAAAAAGTTCCGGGTACAGCACCGATGAGTCCCTGCAGCGACACCGTTGACGGTAACATGCCAGAGAAAGAAATCCCTGGAGAACCGGCCCTCGGGGGCCGTAAACCTCACAGCGTCACAAGTGCTCTGCAGGTAAATGGACCCCTGACGGCTACATGCAGCAGAGGAACGAGCAACGAAACCAACTCCCTCATTCACTCCTTCGGTTTAGTAGCCACTGAGGAAGAAGGTGACTACGAGGAGGTGACGGAAGGACCTTTAAAACTTCCGTCGACCGCTATTGAGATGATATATTCACCTGCTGCGGTCTACGGCATCAGAAACTGGGGAAAGGGGCCTCCTGCGCTCCCATCATGCTGCAGATACACCCCAGCAATGGCTGGTTGCCAAACCGTTTCGGCAGAGCGCGATGCCAGCCTGGACTGCAAGCTGCGCAGGAACCCCGCTACGCGCGCGGAAACAAAACAGTTTCCTGAGGAAGACAGGGAGTGCTGCAGGAAAGACCTCCGGGTGAACCAAGGTATGCGATGTCAACCAGACAAAGACACCTCCTCCGGTAACAGGGAGGGTAGAACGCGAGACCAGCGTGCACGGCCGCGCACTGCAGCTGAGCGCTTCAAAAAAGACTGCAAAAGCGCCCTTCATATGGGTGCTGACAGCAGCGACGTGGCTGCGGATAAGACTGCGCGAGTGGCTCAAGGGTTTCGAGCTCTGTGCGGTGAAGCTGAAGCATGCTACGGCGAAGCACTGAAACCGGCAGGGGTTGCTGGATCTCAGTACGCTGCAGATGTGGGGGACTGGCTCCCGTTAGAGCCGTTTCGACCAAAAGACGAGGTGCTAAAGGATCTGCGATTCCTCAACTTCACCTTCAAGTGTGCAGAGAAGGACAGGGAAGCAGAAGTGCATGAGCTGGAAAGGAAAATCCGAGATATCGCAGTGGAGGAATATGACACGCCGTGCGCTACCGACGCGCTCAAAGTAGAGAGCGAGACCAAGAGATCTCGAAGAGGAACTCGTTCACGAACATGAAATAGCGAAGATGGCGCAGACTCGATGAATCTCATTCTGCTTGGTGGCAGCAAGCGGCTGATTTCCGCTTCGCTGCACCGCCTGCATCACCAGCTTTCCAGCGATACTCGGGTGCTACCGGTTTTCAGGTGTCATGAAACATGTTCCAGATGCGACTCTACCAGAGTGTCACGCTAAACAGCACGTTCAGAGAATTAACTGCCACCACGACACACACTGTGCGGCACCTATTCAAATCCGGTGACAGCTTTCGTCTGTGCCCAGAATTCGTTGTTTAGACAGTACCCTTTCTGTCGTCTGCTCATCGTGCACCCGCATACACCCACCTCGGCGTCCTCAGTGGGAGTCTGCGTGCGCGCTGCATCTGACAGAGCCCACTCTTTCGGGAGCATCAAATGCATCTGTCCCGCAGCATACATGAATTCGTGCCTTCTCGCTTGACCATAGTACCAAAGCCATACCAGCTCTATATGCGGACTTTATTTTTGCCTCTTGATCCGAGGGGAATCACCCGCTAGGGGGCAAGCTAACTGAAAATTCAAGCGACACGCAGCTCGCACGCTTTTCTCACCCTCCTACACCCGTGGCGCGGAGAGCGCTTCGCGTCACCATGAGCTGGTAGCTGTTGCAGGACTGGAGCTACACCTGCGAGTTCGTCGGTCTGCGGCGCCACGCAAGAGCCACAACCGCTGTGAACCTCACTGACTTGCGGCAGAAACTGTAAAGCAACGTGCAGCGGGATTTCCCGGGGAGGGTCTCATCTCCCGGTTGCCCCAGTTCGCTAATCGACGTAATCGCTACGTTTGCAGGAAGTGTAGGGAAGGTCCACAATGATTTGAGGCCTTCACTTTGCTGAGACCCTGCGCTTCCTCGTGAAGGAAAACAAAAACTACACTTCGGCAGTTTCCTAACGTGCTGAATAGACGCTCAACCTCCAGATGAAAGCATATTCCTGGACCAGGCCTGGAAGGTCACAGGCCCTGCTGTACCTGAGCTCGCAGTACAGCTCAACCACTTGACAATGCGCCTTTTGCTCACATTCGCTGGCAAGAGACTCTCATATCCTGTTGCAGCTACTAAGGAGTGTGCATCGCTCACACGCTGCTTGCATCGCTGTCTCCTCGAGTGTTGAGCAGGCGTGCGTGAGCCGGTGACCGCGTCCACTCGCGCGCAGGATCGTGCAAGTTCCCGATAGCTTCATTACGCTGCAACACAAATTAGTGGCGCCTGGAACAATCGCCCCTATTTGTTTCCCCAATATTTTTCTCCAGGCTTCTCGTTGCTGCCGAGCTGGTTCAATCGCTCGCGGGCTCGCCGCAGAATGAGCTGGTCTTCTGTGTGTCTTCTTTCATCATCGCGCTCGTCGCGGCCTTGCTCCGCGGCCCGCCAGAAGGCCCAGAAGGCCGGGGCCCGCGAAGAGGGCTGCTGGCTCTCAGAGGCGTCCCGGAGAATTGAAGCTTCGGCAGTGCCTTCGATTTTCCGAACTGAGTAAATGCCCAGCACAGCCGAAAAAAGACTGAAGCCCAGAAGGCACTTGTGACTCAGCGTGGAGCCCCACCACTGCGGCAAAAAGCCCCCGCCGTTGGGCGGTTCGCTAGATGCTTCCGCCAGGTCCACAGATGGAGGCTCGAAGACCGACACACTCGCCGCACGAGAGAGGGGGCCGGCGCAGGGAGAGGACGGAGGCGCAGGCATCGACTTGAGGCAAGACGCGGAACGTGTACAGGAAGCAGACGGAGGCTGTGAGGCCGCTTCAGCGGCGACGGGAGACCGCGTCACGGTGCTTGCAGTCTTCAACTTTGCCGCGCTTCGCCTCAGGGCAGCGAAGGCGGAAGACGGCGGACGTTTCAAATAAGGAGTCGTGATGGCATGGAAGAGAATAGGAATCGCCAAGGAGGCATAACCCACGCTAGGTGAAAAGACCTCGCAGAGTATAGGTGGCAGAGCAGACAGGCCTACGCAGCAGAGCCCAAGAAGGTACCTAAACACACACAAAGCAAAGAAAGAGGCACGAAACGACCTGCGTTTCGTCCACATCGAGCTCGACGAGGTCCAGTGAGCCGCTCGGAGCCACAAAACACACTAGAAAACACGGAGACCTCGCAGCGATTTCCCCTCCGCATAGCTTCCTTGCCGCCGCAGAAAGAGCGTCACAACCACGCCCCTAATCCTGCATTCTCTTCCGCTGTCCGCCGCGTCGCCATGTCTCCTCCTCCAGCCTCCGCCTACTACTGCCCCCCCCTCCCCCTACCCAACGGTTCCTGTTTTGCAACCCGAGTTTTTTACCCCGTGCGTGCGTCGGATTGGTTCGATTACTTACCGCCGAGCGCCGGCGGGGGGCGACTGGCGGGGACCGAAGCGTCCAGCTTCGAAGCCCCAGAAGGCAATGCCTCCGTACATGGCTGAGGTGAGTGCAAGCGTTTTGATGTGCATGTCGATGCGGCGCTCAACGACTGTCGCCTGCGCCGCCAGGACCACAGCCAGCAGACCGCCGACCAGCAGGTACGCGGCGCCATCGATAACCCACCCAAAGTACCTGTGGGACCACAGACGCCACACGCATCCACGGTGCGTGAGACGAAGCGGCGAAAAACACAGAGGGGACTGGTCGGCTAGACGGAGGGGAGACCGCGAGTTGAAAACAGAGGCGACGCCGACGTCTCATGCACGTCTCACAGACGCCGAAGAGTTGCGGGAAGGATGAATCCCTCTGGCCAAGTGCAGACGACATGTTTGACGCGAAGACGCGCATACTGCCTCAGAAGGCCGCCGTCGTGGAGGTGCTGATACAGTCCGAGGATGCAGAGACGAAAGACACGTATGAGGCGATAACACTGAGGATCCCATTTAGTCAGTGCATCAGGGAGTCTAGCTTAAGCCTTTCCGCCTCGCTCATATCCCTTCTGAGCTCCACTTAATCGACGCAGCCCTCGAATGCTGTCGGCCGATGAATCGGCGACTCGAAAAACACACCCCATGCGAACTGCAGAGTCCCCCTGTTGGCGGTGAGTGTTACCTGGGCGGCAGTTTGTTTCCACTGTCTCCGAGACATTCGGAAGCTCGGCAGATGGCGTTGTGGCAGGCCGTGTCGTAGAGCTCGAAGGAGAGCAGAGGCCGGGCGGAGGGAGACGGGTCCGCTGGGGCCTGTAAACAGGGGATGCCTGCTTCGCTAGCTCCCCGCGACTTTTTGTCTTTCCCCGCTGAGGTCGAGGTGCGAGTCGAGGCCAGGCTCTCGCTTTCGCGGTTTTCCTCTGTCGCCTCCTGGTCGCCGGCGTACAGGCACCTGCGGCGTACCAGATACTCCCGCGTAGAGGCCTCCAGAAAGCTGGAAAACTGCCGAACGGGCACGTAGACACCGTATCCGCTATCTGCCCGAAGACAACAGAGGGTTATTCCCTCTGATGAAGCTGAAGGAACACAAGGAAACGAACGAAAAGCCGCACAGGGGGCGGCCGCCAAGAGGGGTGACCCGTTCGAGCCAAGCAGGGCTACGCCGCAAGTCTGAATCGAGCGTCTCACACGCGAGAAGCGGTCTTTGCTGGATAGGCGGGATCGCTTTGCCTTGGAACTCGAAAAAGCGCCATCGCTCACGGCAGGGCGCGGATTGTCAACGACCTGGCGATCTTCTAGAATATCAGAGCAGGTCGAGCAGCAGTCGCTGATGCGAGAGACCGGAGACAGACAGGGGGAGTTGAAAGACGCAGCGGTCAGCGGCCGAGAACAAGTAGAGAACAGAAAGCCACGGAACGAGGAAGAAGAGAGGGAAAAAGCTGACGATGTAAGAGGAAAACCTCGGAAGGCATCCTGTGTCTTTCGAGCGGGCAAACAAAACGGGGGGCTTTCACGGCGCCCGCACCGGGGAGCCACGGGCCTCCTCACACACACTCGGAAAACATTCATTGTGGGAGACAAAAAAATATCCTGTTTTGCGTAGTCAGATGCGGCCCATGGCGTTCTGGCTGAAACCGAGGCCCAACAGGACAGCAGCCGCCCCTGCAGCTGCCGCAAGAACAGCCCCTTCAAAAGCTTAAGTCAGAGGGACTGGGTATTCGCCGCCTTTAATCACATGCATCTACAAGACAAATTTAACTTCTCATTTCCGCGAAAAAAATAGGCTTCGCCACAGCCGACACGGCGTTCAGAGGAAACGCGAGCGTCGGCGAGCCCGTGGTCTCTGCCCGAGGACCCAGAGCCTCGCAAAAAATTCCCCCAGTAACCGAGATTCAGACTGTCTGCCGGCCTCGAACCACGCGAACAGAGACGGTTTTTCTACGGAAATCAGAGAATGAAGTACAGAAAACTTTGTGCACATGCTCTGCCTCTGATGCGCCGGACGAACGCAGGCGCATGCACATCCAGGAAAAGCTCTGGCGTGTGCTTTGCTGCTCAAGGAGGCATCATAAACACCCATCAGCCTCATGCTGTCTGTCGTCATTGTATCCATATTCGCCACGATCTGAATACACTTAAATGGATCCTCCACACATCGTTTCGCTTTTTCGGACACCACAGTGCTCTGTCCTCGTCCCATGACCAGGGGGAGATGCGAATGCATTCTAGGCTCTTCTTTGGCGCGTAGATTCTTCACAGCAGGGGGGGTTCGCGTCCTCTGTATGTGCCGACCCTCTAAGCTGAAAAACATTCAACGCCGAAAGCAGCACATACACGACTGTCTTGCTCCGTCCTGTATGCTGCGCGTGGGTTCGGGCACACTACCGCCTGATTAGCTTTGAGAAGAACATGATCGTGACCCGTAATACGATAAGTAGTAGCAAGCCGTCGTGTCTGCGACTCTCGATCTCATGCACCATGCATTCTCTGAAGGAGCGTAGACAATTCTCCAGATTCTGTGGCCATAGCGCACATGCAGGGGTGGACGCAACTGCATTTTTTAGGGGCGTCCCGCGACAGCTGCAGAATCAGCGTTTCCGAGGCATCTGCTCTCCCTCACATATCTCCCTCAGTGGTGTAAACAGTCTGTGCCCACGTTACTTACGCGTGAGCACAAGTGGAGCGCCGAGAACGCCGCCTTCTGCGGCCGTTTCGTTGATACTGTCACACGGAATCTGCTTCTACGTGGTGCAACCGCTGTAAATGAGCACGATGCCAGGGACTGTCAGTCCGCTGCCGACGCTGGCCAGTGAGAACGCCTCCTACGTAGATCCTCGTAAAAGGGCACGGTAGAGTGTAGCCTGACGCGGAATCAAGCGTTCCACGCTCTTGTGTATGAACAAGAAACGAGGGAAAGCGCCAGCATTCATAGAGTTATCCACCATTGTGTTCGTGTATGCGGTGGGAAGGATGTATACTGTGAAACTGACGTGAAGACCCCGTCTCCTCAGCAATTACACGAAATGGTTTGAACGAAACACGGTAATCCTCAACAGACAACGCCGATCCCATACGACTTACACGATCTTTCCTAACACCGGTAGCCCGTGCCGGAACCTCTCTGGCCTCCAGCGATCTATGATGCTCGAAGTTGAGGACACACCAGAAGATTCACACTGCAGACATTCTGGGTGTCGCTTGATCACGCACCGCAAAGGACGTAGACCCTTCGATGAAATCGCCGATGACAGGTCGAGGCACTTCAGACGCACGCAAGACGCTTGATGCGCCCGGCTGCGCTGACCACCGCAGTTTCCGTCGCAAACAGAGCACAATGCTCTTTCCACCATCAACGATTAGTCTTCCCTCTCCTAGCATACGGGAGCGTTTGTCCCCTCGAGGTCGTGGATTTGGAGAGAACGGATTCTGAGCACCGCCTCAATGCCAAGTACGCAGGAGTGTATCTGAGAGATCGCTGGAGGGCTACTCCATGCATATTCGTTCCGCCTGCGCCCGAGAAAGTTCAAAGATGTTGCTAGGACAGATCCTCCTTCGGGAAAGTACAGCCACGATACTTCCAACTGTTGTATCTACTGTTTTCGGTGTGTGGAGGTTCCACGATTAGGCTGGCAGCTTCACGAATAGAGAGCGAAAAACGGGACACGGTCAGTCCGCAGCTGCCCATGCCTAGCCAGCAACTTTGTTTGTTATGTGTAGGCGATATACGGAGAAAAGCGCATTCAGCGAAGAGGCACAGGAGGAGAAACTCGGGAGGGATGAGACGCAATCGTCGTACACGGCAACCCTCCACCGAGATGTGATATCTTCAGTTCCCCTGACGGTGGAGGCGACCTCCATCTGTCTTCTCGCCCCGCAGTTATAGCGACTTAGCCCATGATTTCAGGTGAGCGGACAACATAAAGTAGGACGGGGCCTTGAATCCCCTCAGTGGCGCTTTCCTCACGCCTCAGCATGACTTACGCGTGCAGCCAGCGCCTGGCGGGCACCCCCATATTATGCCTACGCGCGTCACAGTGACAAGGTAGCTGACTGCCCCCGAAAAAACCGCGGCAGCACAATGGCTTCCCCATTCCTGTTTTCGCAGATTTTGAGCACATTGGTGCGAAACCACGTCTCTCTTCCGCAGGGCTCAGCTCTCCTAAATTGACGCCGGCGTCCTTCACGGTCTGGATGTGTGCTTAGGCGGGCGACCGGCGCAGGCAGCCGGAGACGAACCGTGTGGCTGTAGTCAGTCAGCGGCGGCAGGGTGGCTGGGCTGTCGCAGTTCGAGCCGCACTGCTGCTCCAGTCGACAAACTTTCGATTTTTTTCGACTATGAGTCAGATCGAAAAGTTTGTTTTTCTGCAGTGCTACGGGTGTCAACTGCTCCTTGTCAGCAGCAGCCCGCTGCCGTGGTCCGAGCGTGCTCGCGCAGCGCTTGCCGGCAGTCAGCGCGTAGAGGACGCAGCGCGGTCAGCGCGTGTCTTGTAACGTGCATCAACGAAAACTAACTTGCGAATTTTCCACCGCCGTTTCCGTGAAAAAGAGGTCGAACTTGTTCGAGGGACACAAGCTTCAGCTCTTCTTCGCTGCTTTGGCGGAAAAGCTTCTTCGAGGCCCGAGAGTCGGGCTCCCTTTCTCGCGACGTGCGGCTTTTTCCTGTCTTCCAAGCGGCGCCTCGTCCTTTCCTTGCGAACTCTGACAAGGCCCGCGTGCTCAGACGTTAACCGTCCAAATGGGATTTCTTCCTGCAGAGGCACGGCGCGTGCCTCAAGGCGTCCCAGTCGCGTCGAGCCCCGCAGCGCAAAACGGCCGTCCGACCGACACAAGAAACCCAGGAGTCAGTGCAGGTTCACCTCTTCCGGTGGTGATTTGTGGCATCGGCTGGTCGGAGGACCAAGGCGCTCGACCCGACATGGAAGATGGAATGCTGGTCATCGCCGATATCGCGGGTGTCGCGCACGCCTGGCTCCTCGCCATTTACGACGGTCACGGCGGCCGCCAGACTGTGAGCGCGCTGCTGGACAAACTGCATGTCAACGTTTTGCGTCATCTTCGCAGCAGAGCCGGGGCCCGCTGGCAAGTCTGCCAACAGCGCGCGTCGGCGCGCATCCGCGACATTCAGCGTCGAATGCAGCAGCTCTCCTCTGACCAGCAAAGGGCCCTCACGGATCTTTCGGTTCCCATGCCTTCGCCGGAAAGCCTGCTCGGCTTGCTTCGCCTGAACTGCATCTTTCAGTGGCTTCTCCAATGTGGGGATCCGACCGCACAAGGAACCGGAGTGGATCCTGAAAGAGCGCCCTTTGCCGCCCCGAGTTTTTTGACTATCTGCAGCGACGAGGACGTCCACGCGGCGCTCAACGACGCCTTCATTCAGACCGACCACGAAATTCTGCGCGAGCAAGTTGTGCAGAGCGGCGCCACGGCGTGTCTGTGCCTCGTGAGGCCAGTTCTGCGTTTGGAGCGTCTTCTCGAACTGAATCCAGAGGATCTGACGGAGGCAGACTGGGCTGTCTTTTCGCAGGTGCGCCACAGCGCCGACGCGGTGGCATCCGCAGCGCGTGCACAAGCTGAGAGCCAACTCGTGGGCATGGACGTCACCGTCGCACACCTTGGGGACAGCCGCGCAGTTCTGGCGTACGCAGACGGGCACGCAGACCGCCTCACGCATCCATCCGACCACAAAGCGAGTTGCGATCGGGAGGTCGCCCGCGTGGAGGAGCTCGGCGGATATGTCTTTGGCGAGAGGGTCAACGGCATGCTGGCGATCGGGAGGGCCTTCGGAGACTGGTCGCTCAAGCTGCCCTCAGAAACCATCCAGGAGATCGTGCAGGCATCTTCGCCCACGAGTCGCGCCTTCGACAGACTCCGCACGATGTTTGGCGGGTCGCCGACATCCGCCGCCGATCACCTCGAGAGCGGCGGGCGACGCTACGTCGTCAGCAACGAACCCGACGTGCGGACGCAACGCCTCTCTGGAGGCGCCGCGTCGTGCACGAAGCGCTCTCAGATGCCAGCGTCGCCGCGGCCTTCCCCGAGCGGGCAGCCGGCGCTGCTCATCCTCGGATGCGACGGGCTCTTCGACGTGTGCTCAGACCAGACAGTCGCGCGGCTCTCTCTCGAGTTCCTTCACAAACTCGCCGCAGCGCACCCCGACATGACGCCGTCCGAAGCCGCGGAGGCGACAGCGCGGATGCTTATTGAAGAAGCCATCGGCGTGCGCAGCAGCACAGACAATGTGTCGGTCCTCGTCGCACTGCTGCATCCGTTCGGCTTCAGCGAGCGCGTCGCCGCCCTCCCCTGCGCCTCCCCAAGAAGGGGCGTCAGCCTCCCGACGCTCCAGGCGGGTTGGCTCTCGCAGAGCGCCGCGCCGTCGATGCGGTCGTCGCTCACTGAGGGCGTGGCTCGCCACGTTTTCGCGTCGAAGACGCCCCGAACGGCCGCGCCAGAGGCGCTAGCCCGCGCAGCGTTGGCGGCTGACGCCAACACAGGAGTCCACGAAACCGCCCGCGCCGACCAGGTTGCTGCGCCGAGCGACTGTGGGCAGTCAGTCACCCCAGATCTCTCCGCGTCGGCTGGCTGGGCGGGCGGCTGGCTCGCCAAGGGCCTCGCCAACACGCTCCATGAGGCGTCTTCCCGTATTGCCTCGGCGATTCCTTATTAGCCGTATTCCTGGGAGGAAGCGTCCGGCTGCGGAGTGCACCGAGGAAGTGTTTTAACGTAAATCCTCCGCGCCCCCGATGTAGTATAGGGTCGGCCGCGAAAAATTGGCGGGGCGGGCGCACTGTGCTCGTGCGCCGAGACTCGAAAAAAGTTTTGCTATCTCGCCAGCTGAATAAATACACAGCTTCCGCCCGGTTTCCAGAGAGCCAACTGGTTTCGGCTTCTCCAGGGAACGCGATGACGCCGTTCGTACCAGATGTGTGTGAGTCTTCTGCCATAGGTCGGGCTGAACGTCGAGGGGGGTATTACCAGGCAGAGCGACTGTAAGTCTGGTGCTTTACTCGGTTACCGTAATAAAGCACCATGCAATGTGTGGCTTCAGGCATGCCGCCGTGCTCCTTTTTTTTCTCTGCATGACTCGCAGTCGGTGCTCTCCGTGTCACAGTTCTTCCACCCGCTCACGAACGGGCACTGCTTGCGTGCGTGAAATCGTTTTCCCAACGTGTTAGCTCTTCTTCTCCCCAGTTTTGAGACGTCGCTGACCCCTGTTTAGGTGAGGAAGGAGTACCCCTAAGCCGCCGTACAGCGCCGAGGCAGCTGCCCTCGGCGGCAGAAGCAAACGCTCCCACTCGACCTTCCTCGGCAAAATAGTAGCGCGAACTGCTGACTCGCCCCCGGTGCCGAAGCTACTCTACTATACACAGAACTGCTCAGATAGTGCTGCGCTCTCGCGAGGCCACAGCTTTCTGCGAATTAGACTGCTTACGCAGCCAATAGTCATTTTGGCCGCCCCCGGCGCCGAGTTGACTGACACAGTCCGCGGCGTACGTCCGTTGCTATATGGGTTCACACGTCGTAGCTAAGCCACGGAACTACAGCGGTCTTATCCTGAGCGAGACACGAGCCTCCAGCGCAAACGCTCCTTTCTGTCTGTCCGGCGACTCCGCTTTGAAGAGACAGGCATCCTAGGGTGCAGTTGCTCGATATGACTTTGCCGTCGAGAAAGGCATAACGACTTGTAAGTTGGAGGGTCGAACCCAACTACCGCAGGACTCCCTACGCATGTGAAGCGAATACCCAACTGGGCTGCGTGTCTGCTGAGTGCCTAGCATAGACGCAAAGATCTCTTATGCGGTCACTGGGAGTAAGTTGGCGGGCAAAACGTATGGCGCTGTAGAGCGCATGTGGTATTTGATGATTCGGAGAAGGAGGTGCGACGGGCGGTGCAGGTTCGCTCCAGTCGCAGCACGGAGGCACTCTTGCGTGAAGCAAAACTCCGTCGTAAGCAAACCCGTGCCGCGACGCTGCCGTCCGCGGGACGGGTTCATGTGCGAAAAACGTATCTTTGTCACATTCCACGGCTCGCGCCCCTTCGGGCTCCTCTTTCCCCGAATCTCCCCTTCTAGGGAGATGCCTGATCGCTAACGGCAGTCAGCTGCTCACGGCAAGCTCGCCGTTGAGGTTCGCGAAGTGCAGGAAGTGCGTGGTGCGCAAAGGCGAGGCGCGTCATCGTCCACGGGGTAGTCCTGCGAAAAGACTATGTTTCAGTGTCTGCTGGCATGCCGTCGCTCCTAAAGGAGCTGTTGGCCTACAGCAGTGGATTGAGCCTTTGACCGATGCAGGAAAACCGTTTTCCAGCGGGAACTCCACGGTCCCAGCACCCCCAATGTTAGGGGGTTCCTACAGGTCACTCACTCACTGCGCGTGGTGGCGCCTGGCGCGCAGAGTTGAGCGTCGTGGAAGCGCGCGTAACGAGCAGTCAGCAGCGAAGTAAAGTTTCTGTGGAAGTAGGCGCAGAGCGTGGTCGAAGGTGGCAGCTTGTCTGTCATTCTCTTTCCGGCACTCTGTCTCGGAAAACTGGGCACGATTCTGCAAGTTTTCCGATGTATCTCGGAGTCTTACGTGGTGCGTCAACACGCATAAATCGATTCGCGCGGCTTCCTCGGTTGCTTTGCTCGCTCGTCCTTCCCCGTTTCTGCCACGCGCGACCTTACCAGCTGTAGCAACTCGCGAGGCCACCGTGGCAAACGCGATCGGTCGGCCTTCTCTCAAACTAGTCTTTCTACGTAACTGCAGATATGCCATTGCTCTCGAGAGAGCTGAGACACTCAGTCATTCTGGACACGCTGGTGACTCTTTGGTCTCAGTGTTGGCATCTTTGTATCCGCTCTCCTGCCTCCTCCGCGCCCCGGGTTCTGCCTGCTTGCCACCGCGGGCTTCGAGGTCGATTCTTGTCCGCGGCGGCGCCGCGGTCCGCGGTCGATTTTCTGGGACATTCAAACGGCCGAATTCTGAAGACTGCTGTGTCTGGAGATTGTGAAAGGGTATCTCCATTCTCAGTGTAGACCCCGTTGTGTTTCATCGATTTTTCCCGCCTTCTTCTGCGGGCGGTATCGCGGGCGGGATTCCCGACGCCTGCCCATGGCCGCCGCGAGGCACGTCTTTTCCCGCAGCGGGTGCCTGTTTGTATAATTCTTGTATCCAGTCCTTTTCTTTCTCGCGTTTTCCCTCTTTTCTGTCGTTAGTTCTAGCCCGCAACTCCCCCCCGAGTCACCCAGCTTTTGCTCCTTGCCGCCCTCTACTGTTTTCGCGCCCGGCGTCGCCTCACGGCCCGCGTCTCCCTCTCCCTTCGTGTCTTGCGTTGCGTCCTTTGCAGCCTCTGCTGTGCCGATTCTTCCTGTATATCCTCTGATTCTTCTGTGTCTCGTTGGTTTCCTCTCTCTTGTCTCCATTCTCTTCTCGCGCCGGAAGCCTTCCCCTGTCCTCCCCGGGGGCCAGGGGTCCACTGCGACGTTGGCGCCGCCTGCCCGCCCATTCCCCGTTTTGCGGCGGCGTTTTTGGCTGTGAAAAGATGGATTCCTCGTCCATGCCTCCGGACCAGTTCCGGAGGGTGCAGGATCAGCAGCGGCGCCTGTGGCTGGTGCACGAAGTGCGCCAGCAAGAGCGGCAGCGCCAGCAGCTCAGGGCACCGTCCGGTGCCCTCCCTGCCTCCGCCTCTCCCGCGTCCCCCTCCTCCGCCTCTTCTGAACCCCGTCCTGCGCCTCGCCTCCCTCTGCAGCCCTCGTCTTCGTCGTCGCCACCTCGGTATGTGAACCCGCTCCGCGAGCGCGGCCGCCGGCCTCCGCGCACCTCCTCTTCGTCGTCCGCCTCCTCATCTTCCTCGTCTTCGTCGTATCCTCCATTCTCCTTTGTCCCTGCGTCTTCTTTCGCGTCTGCGACGGAGGCGGAGCTTCAGCGCGCGGCCGTGATGACAATGGTGTCTCTTCCCGACGGCCGTCGCCTGCGCCGACAGGTGCAGCCTGGCGACGCGGTCGCGGCCGTGGAGGCGCGCTGGCGGGGCGACGCGGGGGGAAGGTCACTGTCCCAGCGGTCCTCCTCCTCGACGCCGCGACGCTGGCTGCATGACATCGTGGGCGCCGCGCCCGTGGCAAGGGCCTCAGAGGCGCCCGCGGGTGCGCGGCGCGCGAGAAGCCTGCATCCTGTTGGAGAGCCTGAAGACGGGATCTTCGCCTCGCCAGTCCGCGACGCCTCTCCGCCGCTCGTGTTCCCCTTCGCCTCCGCCTCGGCAGCCTCGCGGTCTGCAGCCGCCGCTGCGTTGGCCTCTCGCCGCTACCTTCGCGTGAGTGTGTACCCTCAGATGCATCTGTGCAGCGGATGTCGCAGCCGCTCGTTTTATACTTAGTTGTTTATTGAAGCACAGGTGGCGGTTCAGAAAGGTGGAAAGCATGTCGCGACCTCAGGCTGCTGACGCCGTTTTCTTGTGAACCGTTGAAAGCCCCCCTAAACCCTAAACCCCAATCTTAGCGGTGGTGTGGACGCTCGCCGCGCGTGGCTTCTCGGAGTCGCGCGCGTCTGGCGGGCTCTGCGGGCTTTGAGCTTTGCTCTTTCGTGCATGCGCGCTCCCCTTTGATGTGTCGCTCCTTCTGCCGCAGCAACCGCACCAGAGGCAGCGGCTGCAGCGTCAGCTGGCCGCACTGGGAACTTCGATGTCGGCGGCCTCGACGTCTGCGGTGGACGCGCTGCAGCGGGGTCTCTCTCCGCTGCTGCTGTCGTCGGATGGAGCGATCTCGGGGCTCGCGTGGCTCCTGCAGAGTGCGGGGGGCGTCCTCGGCGTGGTCGCGGAGGAGAACGACCCGGGGGACATTCGCCCGCAGCTGCAGGAGCACGCGCTGCGTCTTCTGAGAAACCGGAAGGTGAAGCGCATCCAGCTCGTCTCAGACGCTTCGGCCGCTTCCGCCTCCTCGAGCTTCTTCCGAAGGGACGCGGGCGCGCTGAAAGCCATCACCACGTACTACACGGAAGAGGACTTCAAGTGTCCCATCTGCTTCGAGATTTTCCTCCGCCCCGTGGTGACCCCCTGCCTCCACATTTTCTGCAGAGACTGCATGCTCGCCGTCCTCCTGCGCACGTCCATGTGCCCCCTGTGCAGGGGACCCGTCTACGCCGAGCAACTCGAGCCCATCGAGGCCTGCTCCAGCGAGAAAGTCGTCGACTTCGCACTCAACGTGAGGACGGCGAGACCGAACACTCAGCCCTGGACCGCAAACGCAGCAGAATAAGTCGTTAGGGCAGACACACACACGTAGATCCAGAGAGCCAAGACAGGCAGCAGACGACAGGGGGCGCGGCTGCCTCCGTTGACGTCTCATCGTGGCCGCAGGCGGGTGCGAGGCGGGGCTGCCACGCTTGAGGCGTATTTTCCAGGCTGTAGTGGCACTGTGTCCCGTGCAGTCGACGACTGTGGTGCGGTTTGCGTGTCCGCTCGCTGAAGCATGAGCCACTGGCTCTGTTTTTTCGGCCTCGTCTGCTTGTGTCTCCAGTATCTCCTCCTCCCCGTGGGCTGCACGCAGTGCTACTGGCAGGGACCGGTTTCGTCTTGGGCGAGCAACCACAATGCGCGGCGGTGCCGGCGCATCGCCCGCCACCTGCGCCGCACGGACCCGGCACCGAAACCCGCGTCCGACGCCTCCACGGCTTCCTCCACGACCGCCTCGAGCGCTTCCGCCCCGCGACCCCGTCCGCCCTCCGAGGCGGAGCGAAGGCGACAGGAGGAGGCGCAGGTGCGCGACGCGTTCTTCCTCCCTCACGGGCAGGCTGAAGGCTCCACGGGCCCGTGCGGCGCCTCGCGGCCCCTTCCGGCGCTCCCCGCGGCCCCCGTGGCGCCGGCCGCCGTGGAGGCTCGCTGCCCGGCGGAGGAGGCGAGACCCGACGGCGGTCGGAGTGGCTCGGGGACCGCTGAGGCTCCAGCGGGCGCGGCGGTCAGCGCCACCGCGGAAGGGGGCAGCGGAGGCAGCGAAGAGGAGGAGTTCGCTGGCGAAGTCGAGCGTGAGCCCTCGGCTCTGGAGTTGCCGGGCGGCCGCGAGCGCACAGACGAAGGCGAGGCGCGTCTCCTCCGCAGCCAACGCGCGCAGGAGAGAGGTCTCCGAGGCCGGCAGGACTCTCTGTTGCGGAAGTTGGAGACAGCGGGGGAAGAGGACGCTGCAGCAGCGGGGGGGCAGGCCGCCAGCCAGGTTGAAGGCATGGGGGAGTTGATTGCGTTCCTGCAGGCGCATCTGCCGGAGTTCGGCAAGGCGTCTCCCGAGGCGTCCGTCGAGGAGTCTCCGCGCCGCGGCCTGAGCGAGGCGCCGAAGTCCGCTGTGGCGCCATTCCCGGCCTCCTTCGGCGTCTGCACGCGCGTCTGCATGGTCACGCACCGCATGGAGAACGTCGCGGGTGCGGTTGGCGGCTTCTTCTTCGGCAGCGGCACCTTCGCCCACATGCAAGCGGTCCTAGAATTCCGCCCCGCGCCGGAGGAAGAGGAGGAGGCGGAGGGTCGCAGGCAGCGGAGGCGCGCGGAGCGCCGCGCGCTGCAGCTCGTCAAGCAGAAGGGGTCTCTGGACGTTCAGCGAAGGTCCTCCAGCGGCCTCGGAGGCGGCATCGTCAGCTGGTTCACGGGGCCGAGCCCAGCGGCCTCGGGGATTCAGACTCCGGAGGGCGCAGCAGAGGACGCGCCGCGCAGGCAGGCGAAGAAGGGCGGCGACGCATGCAGCCCCGCGTCCGCCTCCGACGAGGAGGAGGACAGAAGCTCGCGGATCACCTATCTCTCGCTCGAGTGGCTCGGAGAGGGCCCCTGCGGCCGCATGGATTGGCAGGTCTCGCCCGCCTTCCCAGCCTTCCGCCCCTCCGCAATCAAGATGTTCGTCTACCGCACTGAGGAGGCCGGCGACGCCCCCCCAGTGCCCTCGCTCGACTCCGAGGAACTCTTCTCTTCGCTCTCCTTCGCGTCTCCTTCTGCGTCGCCGTCGCCGGCGCACACGTCCAGCGCCAGCAGCTCCGACGCCGACGGGTTTTCGCCTTTCTCGTTCTTCCTCGGGAGGAGCAGCGAGGCCCTCGGCGCAGACAGCCCCGCGGCCGGCGGGCGCAGAGCCCGAGCGGCTGGCAGGCCCCCCCGCAGCGCCGCGTCGGAAGCCAGACGGCGGCGCGCCTGCGAAGAAGCGAGCGGCGGCCTCTGCCGGTCGCGGCAGGGTCGTGAAGCCGGCGAAGTGGTGCGGAGGCCCGAGGATCGCCAAGTCGTTTACCTACCCGGCGCGGTCCTGCTGCAGCTGCTTCTCCAGGTTCAGACGCGCCCCTACAGAGTCCTCGGATGGAACTGTAGGGACTTCTGCAACCTCCTCCTCAACTGGTAAGGAGCGGGGGAATCGAACAGAGCGACAAACACGTGGATATTCGTCGTGCTCGCTATTTGTAAGGGCGTGCGAGGACTGTGCTCGTCATCCTCGCGCCTATGCATTGTCGGCGGTAATCAGCGAATCGTCTCGCGTCTCTTCGGCGACAACGTCCCCCCCCTCGACCGCCAACGGGTCGCCGCTGCCAGAGGCGAGTGCAGAAGCCCATCACGGGGGGCTCGACTTGCAAGGTCCAATGCGTCAAATATTCGCCCTGCATGCGTGGCGTTTGCGTTTTTTCTTCTTTTCATGGTTTTTTCTTCTCAGCGCCTGCACCCATCCCTCGCGTCCGCAGCAGGTGATTCGCGTGCCTCGTCCGACCGGCCACTGCCCGTCTCTGCGTCGCTTCCTCGCCTCCCTCGAGCAAGAGGGGATGCCGCCAATGCCTCTGCCGGCGTCGCCCTCAGCCCCAGTCTCGGCGGAGGCGAGCTGCGAGCCTCGGGAGGAATCGCCGCCCCCTTCGGCTTCTCCGGAGTCTCTTGCCTCGTCTGCCGCGGCATCGGTATCCGAGGTTCCCACGCGCAGCGAGGCGGCGGACGACGCGGCCTCGCCGGCGCGAACCGCGAGCGTCGTGTCTCTCGCCTCTTCGCAGAACGAAGTCGCTCGGAAAGCCTCTCGCGGGTCGCTCGTCCGACACGTCACGGGCAGACTCTTGCGGCGGAGGTCCTCCGCTGCGAGGGACGGGTCGCCCTCTGCGGCCGGCGCGGCCCCCGCTGTCTCCTCGCCGACCGCGACCGGGCTGCGGCTCGGGCTCGGGCTCGGGCTCGGTCGGCGTCGGAGCAGCGCGAAGGCAGAGGAGCCCAGGGGTGAGCTGCAGCAGAGCGCCCGCGAGGCGGAGGCGAAGCCAGAGGAGGGAAGAGAGGGAGGAGAGGCTGCAGAGGCCCCAGGGGACGGCGAGAGGCAGGAGGAGTCGCAAGTCGGGATGCACACGAAGGGAGAGAGAGACGCAGCGGCCGCCGCTGCGTGGTGGGTCGCGAGGCGCTGCGGAGGCTTTGGCTCGAGTGAGCGGTATCCGCGCTACGAGCTCGGAGTCAAAACGATATTTCTCTGTCTCTTCGGCGCGGAGGACAGAAAGTAAGTCGCGGCCCGTCGACGTATGCGAAAGCCCCCCCTTCGCCCGCATGCTCACGCCTTCAGAGAGACTGACTCCATGTGTCACATCTGTTTTGAGAAGAAGATGCCTCTATCAGAGAGCTCTGCGATCAGATATAGGCGCGCATATACGTATGTATGTTTGCATGTATGTATAAATATATGAATATATATATATATATGTGACACTATATGTATGCTCACGTAGTAGGGCCGAGGCGGCACCCTTGCTGTGCGGCGGAAACAGGCACGGGACATTTCGGGCTGTCGAGCCTCATGCAGCTGACGTTCTTCCGCGTGCTGTTGGTTACCTCCTTGCCTTATCGAATTTTATGAGGTCTTTCTGTCTGCTGTTTTGTTATTTCTATTTCAGTCGGGCGGCGTTGCGGCCTGCGGCCCAGATGCTGCTTTCGACTGCCAAGTGGTGGCGTTCGATCTTCGGCTCGCGGGAGAGCCTGCAGACGGGCGCGTCCTCCGCGGCGACTTGTGCCTCCTCTTCACCAAGCGGCGCCTTCGCGGGCGCGGCCTCGGGCTCAGGCTCCGGCTCGGGCTCGGCGGCGAGCGGCGAGCACGCGGCGCCGTACCTGCCGACTCTGGCGACTCCGCTGCCCTCCTCGAAGCAGCTGCGCCTGCGCTACGAGACGCTGCCTGTTTTGTTGCTGGAGCTGCAAGTGCGCGACCGCGAGCGAGCGGCGGAGCGGGGCGAGGGCGTCGGATCTCTCCCGCCAGAGAAAATTGGATTCCTCTCCCTCGAGTTCCGCAGCGATGTCGGCGTCCAGTGGCATTTCTACAGGCAGAGACCTCCAGGTAAAAAGATTGAGAAACCGCCAAAGATGGCGCGAGTCCAGCCTAACGCGAGGGAAGGAATTCTAGTGGATCGCGGCTGCAGCGATCGCTTTCTGTCTCCTTTTGGACGGCATTTTCGCTGTCCTTTCGCACGTTTGCACCGCAGGGTTGGAGGCGGCGGAGAGCGAAGGCGGAACGAGCGTCGTGGTGTCTGCGAGCCTCACCTCGGCGGAGGACAGCGTATACTGCTTCGCGGAGCTTCAGAGATTCCTCGATGAAATTCGAGACAGGGAATACCATCCAACCAAGTGGAGCAGCTGGTGAGTACCGACGCTCTCATCTTCTAACAAATTCTTTCTACTCATACATATCAAATCATATATATATATATATATATATATATATATATATATATATATATATATATATATATATATATATTTGTATAGTTTTGAGCTAGAAAGGAGATTCAGAATCCTACATATATATATTGGCATTGCATCGACACCAGGGGAGCGACTGACGGACGAGAGAGGGTGTCTGCTTGGATGGAGGGCGGCGTCTAATTATAGCTGCATGTCGGCATATACGTGTGTGTGGTCTTTTGGATTGTATGTACGCGGGTGCGTGAGTTCGCACGCGTGTGGTTTGTCTCAAGGAGTTTTTTGAGTTTTCTCATTTTTCTTCTTCAGGGACTTTGTTGACAGCATGCTGATGCGGTGCGCGCCCCAAGAAGCGACCGATCTTTTGCTTCTCCCCATTGCCGAGCTCCAGTAAACAGGGATGCGAGGGAGTAGATTTGAAAACGCATCGAAGGAGCGATTAATGCGGCGACGGTTGTTCACGGGCGCAGAGGAAAGAAGGGCTTCTAGGCTAGAAAGAGGACGAGTTTGAGTTCTTCGCGTCTCGGAGGTCACGAGGGTGCTTCACGCATGCGGAGGAGTGACAAAAAATCCAGGCATTGGAGGAAGGAAACTGAGAGGATGAGTAAGGGCCTCAGGCTCTCAAGGCGATGAAGCACACAAACGGGGGTTTGGAGAGGAATTTTTAAGGCTTTCATTTGAGGGTACGTGCATAACGATGCTTTCTTGGAAGGATTTAGGATTTCAAAATAAACGCCGGTGAGATCGGCAGAACGCTGAGGGACCGGCGTCTCGAAAGGTGGAAGTCGCGTTTTGTTTTTGTACTTTTTCCACCGCCGCAGTGACACGAGGGACGCAGCTTTCGGTTTTCACTTCGCCTCCTTTTTCTGTAGCGGCAGTTTTTTGCGGGGTTTGTTTCCTCGGCCGCCGCGAGGCCGCTGGTGTAGCGCCGTCGGGAAGCATCAAAACGATTTTGATGTTTCAAGACAGATTTTCTTGTGATTTTTTGCGTCGAGTATGAGTCAATATGGATCTACGAAAAGCCGGGCAGCGATAGAGGCTTGCAGGCTCCTCGTTAATTTCGCCTTCTCGATAGCGACGGCCTTTGTTTCTGGTCGTCTGTCGCTGCGCGCCGCGGCGTCCGTGGAGAGCCATTCCAACTCAGGGAATCCTCCGCTCTTTTCTCCACACGCCAGAGGGGGCGTCTCCGCGGCGCAGTCTGTCGCTCTCGCCTCGCCTCCACTGCTGGGCCTTGGAGCCTGTCGCCTGCGTGGTTTTTTGCACGAGGTGTTTTCTGCTCGTTGGGGATTCTTTAGCGGTCGCCAGTCTGCGGAAGAGCGGCGGACTTCTCAGGGGGGAAGAGAGAGGCCTTTCAGCGAGAAATTGCGGAAGGGGGGGGGTCCTGCTGCGTCTGGGGGACTGCGCACAGTCAGTTAGTCAGTTACATGCGCATCTATGTGTCTGGCGGAGGACGCAGTTACGGCGGATTTCAGCTAAAAAGGAAAACACACACGGGCTTCTTTTCGGCATAGACATACCGCAGCCTGCAATCGCGTAGAGACGCCATCAGGTCCTGCTTTTCTACTTTCCTGATAAACCCAGACAGCCGCGCCAGATGCCCTGAAAAATAAGCGAGCTTCGCGAATCTGATGCAGAAAAGGTGCTTAGGATCTATCTTCCCGAATTCATTCGGCGCCCAAGTTGTGCTTGATGAATGCAACGTATCAAAAACGAATGCGTGCTGAGCTGATTCTTTATAGGCATATAATTATGTGTATATAGTTCAGACATGCAGTTTAGAAAGAGATGCCCCTATATGCGTCTACGGAGCGCTCCTTTCCGCGTGCCTGCTTGAGGACGCTTGAGCCGTCGCCTCAGGTTTCTGCATCAGATAGTCGAGGACAGGAGATTTTTCGCAAAACGCGTCTGTTCCAGAGCGCAGGGTTCAACTACAGAGAGAGACGCGTTAGGCGAGAAACAATAGAAAGCAAAAAATGCCTCAGAGAGCGAAAATCTAGCGCCTGACCAGAGAAGGCGACTACGGAGTGCCCTGTAGTAAAATGTGAAAGTAGCAAGAACTGAAGGAAAAACAACATACGGAGAGGTTTCTGAGACCCTAGCAGGGCAAAGCGGAGTCACGAAAAGTACCTGAGGGCGACTGGAAACCAGATATATGATGCAACAGACACCGTGTCTCCCTTCTGTGCGAGAGAGGCAGCAGCCATCCTCATGGCTGTCATAAGTCTGCCCCTTCTCTCCGCCTCTCACTGTAGATGTTTCTGTCGCCCCAGAGACTGTGCGTTCGAGGGGCTGGTGGGAATCTGAAGCTCCATGACAAGCGTTAGCTGTCACTCGTTCCGTCCTGCTCTCACCTTTCTGAGTTGCTGTCTCTTTTGCGTCTCCGGATCTCGGGCTCTCGTCCGTGTTTCCTGTCTCTTCCTGCCTACTCCTTCAACCAGTTGACTACAAGGCTCGCTCGTGTCGCCCTCTCGGCCTCTGCGCCGCCGATCTACCTCTCCTTTCCCTCTCTAATTGCCGCGAGTCTTCCCTGAGACAGGACTAACGCTCGCCCTGTTGCTTCCCTGTCTGAGTGGATTTCAGCTGGTTGGGCAGTTATGCGGCTAGCCGCGCAACTACACGAGTGTGGCTGCGTCAAGTCGGCTCACTTGACGCCGTTGCGTTTTCGCGCGCACTGGATTCTTTCGTTTCTTCTTTCGCTCTCGTCTTCTCTTCGTCAGCCAGGGAGCCTCACGCGAGAGGCGAACTTACATGCAATTACACATGTGTATCTATACAAATATATAGGTAGTATGTATGTGCATTCATAAAAAATCGCTCATTCACATCGAGTAAAAAGCGCATCGCCTTCGCTTTCCGGCGCAGTCTCCCTCTCTGCTCCCTCGCCCCTCGACCCCCCACTCGCGCCCGCCCTCCCCACTCCACGTCCCGCGATCCGACATCAACGTCTCTCTCTCTGTGGCCTGCGCTCGCTCTCTTTTTTCTCGACTGAGTACTCCTTCACCTTCCCCCTCCCCCTCGCCCCTGACCGCGCTTCCTTCTCTCTCCGTCACCCCTAGAGACGCCGCTCGTAGAGCCGCAAGAAGTCCCTGACGGTCGCGCCGCGACCCGCGCTGCGCAGGCGGAAACCCGCCGCGCCGAGGACCGCGTGCGTCCGCTGCAGGGCGAGAGGCCAGTGCATGGCGAGGAGACGGGTGTCTCCTTCGCGGACGCGGTGGTGCACGGCCTCGACCTCCACGAAGTGCAGCGCCTCGAAGGCCGCCAGGAAGGCCAGCAGAGCCTCGCGGAAGCTCGCCTCCTGGCGCCGCGCGCCACCTAGCACGCTCTCCCCTGGCAGCTCCGCGCCTATCACGATCCGCAGCAGCAGCAGCGGCGGCGCAGCCACCAGCGCGGCGGGGAACAGCGCGGAGGCGTCCACACCGCGACTGCCACGCTCGCCGACGCTCCACGCCTCCGCTTCGTCAGTGTCCCCCTGCTCCGACTCACTCTGTCTGCGGGGGGAGCGTTCGCCTCGTTCCGCTCTCGCGGCGCTGGAACTCTCGCGCGCCTCCCGCCCTTCGGCCCTGAGGCCTCCACCGCGGCTTCCTTCCGCCCCCGCCCCCGCCCCCGCTCCCGGTGCCGAAGAACTGCAGCTCGGCGCTCCCTCCTCGTCCTCTCCGCACGGCGGGTCTCCGGCGCCTTCTTCGCGGCGGGGCGGCCTCTGCGTCGCTTCGCGCGCCGAAACGCCGCTCCTTCGCTTCTGCGCCCGCCGTCTGTGCGTCTGCGCGAGGCGCGTGAGGCAGCGCAGCAGGTTCAGGCCCTGGCAGGCGAAGGCGCCGTCTAGCGGCGAGAGCCGAAAGAAGATCTCCACGCCGCGCAGACTCGCGCGCAGCCGCGGCTCGAGGCAGATCTGCAGCAGGGCCTCGCGCTCCACGTCCCAGGGCCGCGTGAACGACCCGCCCCCCGACGGGCACGCACTCAGCAGGAAGCCGAGCGGCAGCAGCAGCGGCGCCGCCGAGGAAGCCGAAGAAGAGGGCGAAGCACCGCACGACGCACCCACGCAGCGCGGCGCGCCCGAGAACGAAGCAGAAACTGTGGCCTGGGAGCTGTTCACAGCCCCCCCCAAAATCGCGTCTTCCGCGCCTCCCGCGGCGCCGTCGCGTCCACAGTTCGCTTCATACTCCCCCTCCAGCTCCTCGGCGCGAGGTTGCCGACCGTCAGTTCCTCCATTCCTGCCTTCGGTGAAGCCCCTCTCGCCGCCACCGCGCCGCTCTTCGCGTGAGGCCCGCGGCGCAAGCCCGAGGGACGACCGCGGCCGCGTCTCTTGGGAAGCAGATGGCGACGCGAAGTCTTGCTCCGCGTGCGTGTCTGCGGCGTCGCTCTCCTCCTCTCTCTGAGAAAGAAACGAACCCCCCTCCAGCGTCTCGTTCTCGTTTCCTCTTGCTTGCTGCGGCCTCGGGGCACCGCGCGCCTCTTCGTGGCGCCTTGCGTCTGCGCGCCCATCGAGTTCGTCGTAGCTGTCGCCCTGTTCTTCCTCGTCTTCTTCCGCGGCATGGTCACGCAGGCGACCGCTGTGCGCTGCTTCGTCGGCGCGTCGGAAGAGAGGCGCAGACACCAGCAGGTGGAGCGCAGGCAGCAAGTCGCGCGCGACGGCGACGCGGGCACTGCGTCCGCCGGGCGCCGCGAACTGCACAGAAGGCAGCAGCAGGGAGGACTCCTCGAAAAAACGGCGAGCCGCGGACGAAGGGAAGCCCGCGAGGCTCGCAAAGACCGACGACGAGGAAGAAGAAAACCCCGACGACGCATCTTGAGGAGAGAAGGAGGAGGATGACGACGGCAAACCCCTCGCTGACTCGCGGACGCAGTTCCGATACACCGCCGCCTCGGCTGCGGGTGGGTTCCTCGTCGCGTCGCGCTGGGGGACGCCTTCGGCAGCAGCAGACGCTGCAGAAGGCGACGAAGGGGTCCGAGCCGCGCGGCGGTCAGGCAGCTTGTGCTGCCGCACCCTCAGACCCGCCTGCGCGGCGAGGTGGTAGAGATACGCGCGGCTGCATCGCTCCTGACCTGGGTGGCAGGCGACAGTGACGGTGTACGTACAGCTGTCGAGCGCGAGGCGCCGCACCGAGCTGCGGCGCGGAAACAGCCCTCCGTTGCGCAGCGTGCAGACGTCTGCGTCGTCGTCTCCGCCGTCAAGCGACGCGTCGCCGCCTTCACTCGGCACGTAGACCGGCAAGAAGAACTTCTGCACGCCGTCCCTCCTCTCGCCTTCGCCGTTTTCCTCCTCTCCCTCTGATGCCGCGCCGGACGCCTCGTCGTCTGTCGCGCCGAGCGTCTCCTTGGCGAGTTTCTGCCTGCGGACTGGCCTCAGACGCGGCCGCGGGCGGCGTAGGCGGTCGCCCCAGCGCAGCAGCAGCAACTTGTTTACCATTTCCGCGAGTGTGTCGACCCCGAGGAAGCGCGCTGAGAGGCGCACGCCGCATGCAAAATCGAAGGCCACGCCCTCGGAGGGGTCCGCACTCGATGCGACGTCAACCAGACAGTTCGCCACGAGCTCCTCGTCGTCCAGCAGACACGCCAGCGACGAGAGTGAAGAAAAACCTCCGCCCCTCCCCACAGCCGTCACACGCGAAACCGCCAGCGGCGATCGCCCCGAGCTGCCCTTCGCGCGGGGCGGCGCGGCCTCCTGAGGCGGCCGCCGCTCACTCAGCCGCTCTTCGTTTCTTGCCGCGGCGCCTGTTGTCTCGGCGGCGCCTGTTGTCTCTGCGGCGCCTGTTGTCTCTGCGGAGTCGCGTGCCGGCTGAGTGGCCTCGCTGTCTTCTCCGCTGAGAGGGGTCCGACCGCCCGCCCCCGGGAGCGCAGAGGGAGAGGACGCGAAGGCCGAGGGAGAAGACGGGGGGTGCGTTGCCGCCTCTCCTTCAACGAGTTTGCAGTCGTCGCCCGTCGGCGAGTGCAGACCTGCGCGGCTGTCTCCACACTCTGCCGTCGCAGTCTCGGCCTCTGTCTCGCCGTTCTGCGCATCTCGCAGCGCGTCGCAGTTTCGCGGCAGATTCTCGTCGGCGTCCGCGCTCGCGGTGCTCTCTGTTGTCTCCGCCTCGTCTCCCTCGCCCCTTTGCGCGCCTTGTTCTGGCGCGACCCCGTTCGGGGCAGCGCCGCCCCCCGCCCCGCTTGCTGCGCCCCTGCGAGCCTCTCCGGCACACTCGCCTTCTCTTCTCCTCTTTCTCTCTCTCTCGTTCGCCTCCTCCTCTGCCTCCTGGTCTCCGTGCTTCTCGCCCAACGCGTCTTCTCTGCGGCGTTTCTCGCCTTCGTGGACCCTCCCCCTGCCGTGCCCGACTCCGCTCCCTCTCACTTCGCTCTCCACTTCGTCTTCCCTCCCTCCTCCTTCTTTTCCACTTTCTCTGCTTCCTCTTTCTCCCTCTCTGTCTCCCTCTTCGTCCGCCTGCTCCCTTTCTTCTTTTCCGGCGCCCGCAGCTGCGCTCCTCTGTTGCTCATCTCTGGCGCGCCGCGCTGCTTCGCCTGCGTCCCCCGACTCCTCGCCTTCGCGTCCTTCTCCTTCGCGGAGCCCGTTCCCCCCATCGCGTGCGTTTTCTTCGCGCAGTCTCTGCGTCTCAAGCGCGCGGGCGACTTCGAAGGCGTAGAAAAAGTCCGCGTCGTCCGCCGCGACCACCACCTCCCTCAGTCGCCTGCAGCGCCGCAGCACCAGACGCCACCAGAGGACCGCCGGCGCGAGCTGTGCGCTGCAGCCCCCGCCAGCGCTCCAGGCGCCTCTCGCGCAGGCCTCGCGGCACTTCCTTTCGGCGGTGGGCTGCGCAGCGTCGCAGCTGCCGGCACGCGGAAGGCAGCCCTGCACGTCGTTGAGAGTGCTGTCAGGGGCCGCTGGAGCGCCCCGCGCCTCGAAGGAGGCGGCGCAGGCCGCCGCCTCCGCCTTGCCGTCGTGGCCTCCGCCGCCCTGAGGCGCGGAAGCGGCCTGCGAAAAAAGCGCGGAGGGGGCCGCCGGCAAGAGCGGACTGAAGAGCGCGAGGAGCGGCGAGTCCGCGCCCGCCAGGGGGTGGTTCGGGGGGAACAGAAGGGCGTTTCCGCTGCCGCGCAAGTCAAGAACGAAGCGCTCCAGATTCGGCAGTGCGGCGAAGATGCTGTCCGCGAACAGCAGCCAGTCGAACGGCTGCGAGGGCAGCACCACCACCCGTGCAGGCGGGGGCGGAGGCGCCGCGCGCGGAGCCTCAGAGCTGTCGCGCGATGCCGACCAAGCTGAAGATGCCGAGGCGGGTGAAAATGGCGCAGAGGCCGCCGCGGCTCCAGGGCTCTGCTCCGCCGAAGCCCAGGAGGGCGACAGGGACGACTGCGGCGCAGAGCCCTCGACGCTGAGCCGCCGGTGCGCGACTTCACGCGCCGCCTCTTCTCGCGCCGGCGCGACGGGGATAGGAGGCCCGCGGGCGTCGGCCCCCGCGGTCGCGCCGCCGCGTGGCTGGCGGGGGGCGCCCGGCGGGTCTCGGGCGGGCGGGCTCGGCGGGGGTGCAGGGACGATCACGGCGGCGGCGGGTCCCAGGGGGACGCAGAGGGCGGCGGGCTGGGAGACGTGCGAGAGGGCGTCGAAGGCCGCGGGGTCGCTCCGCTCGGCGCTGCCGAAGTTGAGCGCGACGGCGGGGTCAGAGACGACGAGCTCCAGGGACCTGCAGGCGGGCAGCCTCGGGGGCTGCAGGTGGGCGCTGTGGGGCGCCGACAGGGCAGCCAGCCAGTAGATGCTCCACATGCCTGACAGGACGAGGGTCTCGAGCTGCGAGAAGACGCACCGCGCCGCTGCACGACCCGCGCCCAAGGTCTGCTCGCCCCCGCCTCCGGGATCCGCGGAGGCCGAGAGGAGCAGCGGCGAGGGCGCCGGCAGGAGGCGGAAAGCCGACGAGGAGGAAGGTCCACCGCGATGCATCGGGTCTGGGAAGGGGTCTGTGTGGATTTCGCAGCTGCGGAGTGAGCGGAAATTTCGAAAAATCAGCTCGGAGGTCGCCTTCACGTCGGACATGGCCTGCGCCCCCTCCATGTGGAAGGTGACATCCCGCAGAGCTGCCGCCGGCGAGGTGATGACGCCGCGCCAAAAGGGGACTGAAGCCCCCCTGGAGACCGCACTCACGCTGCTGACTGCAGACAGCGAGGAGGCCCAGCTCCCCCACCAGCGCCGAGTCAAAACGACCGCGCCGCACGCCTCCACTGTTCCCTTCTTCTCCACGATGGCTTTCAGACGCCGGCAGACGCCCCGCAGACGCGCCACGTCGTTCAGCGTCAAGCACCGCAGCAGCAGGCCCAGCCACCGCGCGTCGGAGCCCTCGCGCTCCAACAGAGACACCAGAAACACCTCGCGCGGGGCGGAGCCGGCGAGAGCGAGAGACGGCAGAGAAGCGGGGAGGTCGGCCGCCACCGCCGCAGAGGGCACGGAGGGGTTCGCCGAAGAGACAGATCCCGAAAAAAACGACGCAGGCGAGAGTCCGCGAGACGCCAACGCAGACGCCGAGAGAGGAGGTCCGGGCGGTGGCCACGGCGTCGCGGTCGGCGGCGGGACGAGGCGCGTGGCGTCTCCCAGCGCCCCTGGGGGGGACACATATGGCGATGGAGCCCCAGCGACCGCGGTCGGAGGCCGGCGGCCCCCGGCAGCGACCGGGGGCGCGGGGGGTTCCGCGAGGGGCGCCGGCGCACTCGCCGCGGAGCCCACGGAAACGGAGGCCGCCGGCGCGTCAGACTCCATCGTTGGACGCTCCGCAAGAAGAGCGAGACGACCCCTAAGTCGTGTGCGAAGTCAGGTTCCTCAAGGGTCCATTAGGCCAAATCAAGCAACCGAAAAGGAGCTCGTCCCGCGGCTTGCGAGAAGGATCGTCGCAGGGGGAGGGGCGCGCCTCCTCGCCTCTGGCTGGCTCTGTCTCCTCTTCCGCGGCGCCTCGAAATCATTTTTCCGCGGGATGTCGCCCCAAACATGGGCCCTCCCGCCCCTGTGCACATTCACCACGCCCCGGCAGACCCCACACGAGAAGAACTGGTGAAAAAGGTTCTTCCCCGCGTCTGAGGCGCCTCGAGGCCGGCAACGGGAAGAAGTCGCGCGGCTGCAGTGCGCTGCTGCGAGGAGGCCCCTGTGCGAAGGAGACCGCAGGCGGAGACACCGTCGCTAGCGACGAGGAGGCGCAGCCTCGAAGGAGAGACAAAGGAGGGCGAGAAAGGCGGCAACGCAGTGAGGAGGGGGAGGAGAAGAAGAAGAAAGACGCGCAACTCGCAGAGGAAGCAGAGGCCGCGCAGAAGAATGACGCAAGCGCGTGGACGCGGAAGAGGCAGGGAGCTCCAATAGGGTCGCACACACACGAGAAAGAAAACTAGACAGAAGAGGGCAAACAGAGGGAGGGAAGCCTTCTACGGAGGAAGGGGTGTGCGCGTACGAAGTACGAATACGACGCAGAGAAGGCAACGGCGAAAGCGCCTGCGAGGCGGTGTAGAGATCTTGGGGCGACGGAAGCAGACGATGACGACGCTAAACGGGAAAAAGAGAAGACGAGCAAAGTCTCTGCGGTTGTATTCTTTCACAACTTGAAGGAGGCGCGGTGACTCCCCGAGAAGCCTCGAGAGAGTCGATGGCTGCCTGCCGGAGGCCCTTTTGTGGTGAGGCTCGGCGGGTCGATGTTCCGCTTCTCGTGTCGAGGAGTTCCTCCGCGACTTCTTCGCCGCTCTCTCCACGAATCTGTGGAAGAACGAAGCTCAGAAAACAGCGGCGCCTGGCAACACTCTTCCTTGTCCGCTGCGGCCCCTGCGGAAAGCGAGAAGGCAAGCGAGGCGAGTCTTCGTGGCGTGTCGAGTCTCGCGGGAGGGAAACGGCAGAAAACGCACGAGGCGTGTCTGGACACTGCGAGAATGTTGAACTGGGTCGCGCTGTGCACGTCGATGCATGTTTTGGGTCTTCCTTTCACCGTTTTTTTTCTTTGCAAAGTCACGGCGACTCAGATAGCTGCATACGGCTTCTCTCACTCACTCTCCAGCTGCGAAAAGACCCCGCCCTACCAGGGACGATTCGCGAGAGAGAACGCTTCCGCCGTCGCCGCCGCGATTTTTCGCTCTCGCTCTGTCTCCTTTTCTCGGCGTCGCGGCCGCCTCTATCCTTCTCTTCGTCGCACATTTCGTCTCCTTTTTGTGTTATGTTCCCACCTTTTCCGTTCGGTTCTTCGCTTCTCGGAGTGAGGAAACGCGCAGCTTCCTCGCGGCCTGTTACGTGTGCTGTGGGCGGTAGAAGACGGAAATTTTTCCACGTGGCTGAATGCACTCGTGGCTCTTTTCTGTTTGTTTCTGCGAGCTTCTTCACGTCTTTCTTCCGCTTTTTTTCGTTGCTTCTTCTCCCGCACACATTTCGAGAGACAGCTTTCTCTCACGCCCTTCGACGGCTGAGCGTGTCTCGGTCTCTCTCTTCTCTCTCCCCGTTCTCCCTGTGCGGCCCTCTGCGGCGTGACTTCCATTTCTTGCTGTTCTTCGCTTTTTCTCTTCGGATCTCTTCTTCTTCACCTTCCTCTCCACGTGTCTCTCTTCTCGCGCCGTCGACGCGCACACCTCTCGGCAGAGTCCGCGGCGTGCACCTGTGTGGATTTCGACCTCTTCTTCTTCCTCGGCTTTTTCGCAAAATGGGGTTCCACTTCCAGCAGTACATCGCGATGGTCGGGCGCGCCATCAACCCCGTCCAGTGGACGCGCACGTGGAAAAAACTCGAGGGCAAGAAGGCTGGCGAAGTCTACCGCAGCGCCCTCGACTGGACCAACAACCAGTTCGCCCAGGTGGCTCGCGCGTAAGTCGTGCTCCCGCAGCCACCGCTGCAGAGTGACTTTGTGAACAAGACCAACGCGAGCGCAGATGCGTTTTCAGCTCATGTGAAGCGCGCAAATTGTTGTGCGTGCTGGGAGTCTGGCGGGCACGCGACGACGTCGGCGCGAAGACGGGAGAGAGAGGCAGGCCAGCGGGGAGTCCGCCGAGAGGGGTAGGGGGGGAAACACAGGGAGCTTGGCGAGTTGCGAGAAAGCCAGAGATGAGTGTTCAGACAGGGGGGGATGGGACGGGTGTGGCGAACCCAAGGTCTGCACTTCTCGTCTCATATATATGTATATGGCAGTATATATGTACGAGTATATGTATATGTATACATAATATGAGTGTGTGCTGCTTGGGCCGTGCGTGGAATGACAATTGTGTGTGCGTGGAGGCGAGCAGAAAGAGGTGAACAGGGGGATTTTCTTCCTCTTTGTTTTTCTTTTTCAGTTCGCAGTACCGCGCGTGGTGGTGGCAGAACCCGCTGGGCATGGGCCTCGTCCTCTACGGCACCTACAAGGCGTGGCACATGATCTACATGGTTCGCAAGCAGAAGAAGAGTAAGTTCTTTTTCCTTCTTCCTGCGTGTGCGTGAGCGCTGGTGTGTCTCTCCTGTCTGGTTCACGCGGCAGTCTCTGTGTCTGCATCTCGCCTCTCTTTTCTAGCCTCGAAACGGCGCTGACAGTTTTCCTGTCGTCTGCCTAAGCATGTCTCCGCCTCACCAAACACAACATCCGTACGTGGAGAAGCGTGCGTATTTCTGGCAAGCATGCAGATTTGTCGCGAGGTTGGGCATGTGAGGTATTCACGATTGAAGCTGAAACGAAGGAAGAAGGGCTGAGGAAAATCGAACTGACAGACACAGCAGAAGCAGGTTCGCATGGAAGGCCGCCGCGAGGGGCATGTCTCCCGGAGCAGCGACGGAGATCGCGAGCGATGCGGAGAGAAAAAACGCGACTGCAGCGTAGACTCTGGCTTGCGCCACACAGGCCGATGACACATTTGTCAATCGAGTTTTCAGTCGACTCTTCATCTGAAAAATTTCTGCTTTTCCTCTTCTCTGCAGCCGCTCAGCTGGTCGCCGCCGCCTACGGCCAGGGTGGGCAGTGGCTGAACCCCGTGCCTCGATAAGCTTGCGCATGTGTGGAGACTCTTTAGAGATTTTTCTTTTCTCGCTGCTGTCGGCTGAAAGGGGGGCTTGTTCTCCACGTCGTCGCTGCCCTCGGTGCTCCTGCTTCTATGGAGCGAGGCGCACAGCGCGTGGAACAGAAAGCTGACGTGGAAGAAGCGAAAGAACTCTGCGGCCGCCACACACCGCCGCGCCCAGGCCTGCGTGAAGATGCGAGTTCACCTACATCTCGGTATCCGTGCATGCAGCCCTGACGCGTGCATACATATATACACGCATGTATGCATTGCTCATATGCATATACATATATATATATATATTTATATATATTTATATATTTGTATGTGAAAGCATCTGTCAGGGGGTCCTGCCTGTGGGTTGGCTCCCAAGAGTTTCGCTCTCTGAGGAAGACATGGTTTTTACTTAGTATTTTTCGCGTGCATGCCTCCCCCCCCGCCCCTCCCCCTCTGTGAGGCGCTTCTTTTTTTCTAAAGAGGGAGCCCGCCGATCTGCGTCGCCGCGGCGATGCGCAGCATTCTCTGCATGGTTCGAAGATGCATTCGATACGGAGGAAGCCACGTTTTTCGCGTCCAGGCGACCAGAAATGGCGTTGCTCGCTAGACGCGGAGATAAACGAGCAATCCGGTATCTTTGGCACATTCGCGCCGAAACGTGGAAAAGACAGAGGAATGCACCGAATCGCTGGATGATAGCGAGAAATACGAATACGCAAGTGCACGTGCTGCTGCCTCCCGGATTGCCCCGAGTTCAGTTGGCGCAGCCATTCGGTTCGTTTTTTAGAAGACAAAAGATTTTCTGCAGTCGCACCTGCAAGCGAGAGGCCCTGAGGGGGCTCTCCTGTGGCTCGAAGCCCCTCAACCCTCTCCGTGAGGTGTTCCTTACCTCACCTGCCGGATGATGAAGACACTTCAAAAAACTAATCTGCCATATAAGATGCGGTCACGTGCGGATGAGGCTATTAATAACAATCGAAGAGATCATACTGCATACCCAGTCAACGACCCGTAGAGGAGCGCTGGAGGTTGCATGCTTGACTGACTACTGAGGCGCGCAAAAGAATCGAGCGAGAAGCTCGTCACCTCTCGCTTTCTGCTGCAGCAAAGAAGGGCCTGTGGCCTCCAGAAGTCGGTTGATATCTAAAACTTTGCAGCAAACAGTCGGCAGTGAAGTCAGATAGCCGAAAGCGAACCCGGCGAGTAAGCCCAGAGACGCGTGCGCCGTAGAACACGTCGACCGAGTGGAGAAGGCCCGCCTCTGGTACTCTGAGGTCATGCTAACGGCGAGAAGGGAAGTGTGTTTCAAGGAAAGGGATGCGTAGCAGGGAGGCTGGCGTCTAATATTTATAACCGACAGTCTCGACCTAGATGCACAGAACAGTAGGCACGAGACTCTTTCTGTGTGAAGGCCCGCGTCGTGGCTTCGCCGCAGAAAGAGGGGCTGCGGACGCAGCGAGCGAGCGCGATTCGTGTGCTAAGAAACTCATGCATCGAAGAGAAAAGCTGATCACAAAAACTGTCGCGTCCGGTTTTTGGCCGCCAAAAAGCCTCGCGGGAGGGGAGGGGGCTGACAGTCGTGCGAGGCCCGCGGATCGCTTGCCTGGGGGCCCATCAGAGTGACGAGCTTCACTAAAAAACAAGAGGTCCGTAGCCTTAAAAACAAAATGCATGCCTGTACATACACAAATGCATGTGTCTGTGCATAAGCGTGTGCCTACACATCTACACGGGCCAAGGCGTAAAAAAGTAGAAATTGAAAAATACCTAGCCCTGGCCAAGCTTCCACTTGCAGGTCAGACAGCTGCGAGAGCCACGCCCCGCTCAGCGAACCACTGGATTCCGCCGCCCGGGGGAGGCCGTGCGCTGAACAAAGAAAGCAGACGTTCGCCGGGGTAGCCCGCGGTCCTTCACTCCCTCTTCGTGTATAAACTAAAAGGCGATCTCCTATTCCCTGCTACCCCTTTCAATCGGTGTCTGCTCATTCTGGTCACCCTCTCCCCCTGAAGAACCTTTCCCCTCTCGCCCCGCGCCTCTTCTTCAGCTGTATCTGCATCCCCTCTGCGTGGTCGTTTACGTTTCATCGAACCCACGCCACACCCCTCCTCTGCGTGGCCTGCTCCGTCCGCCGCTGTCTCCCTCCTCGCCGGCCTTCTATTTGCGCGCAAGCTTCGGCTCCGCGCCCACCCCCCCTTTCCGCGTCTGCGGCAGCCTCAGACGTCGTCTTCTGTCTCTGGGCCTGCGCGTGGATCTCATCCCTGGTTTCCTTCTCTCCCTCGCCGTACACGCCGCTCGCGGACTCCGCGTAAAACCTGCCCTCCCCTCCCGCACTGCCGGGGAGAGTCGCCTCATTCGGCGTCTTGACAGGCGTCTCACCCCCCCTCCCCCCCCCAATCGCCCTACGCCTCAGCAACCTCTCCTTCTGCGTCTGCTGCATCCTGCTCTTAGTCTTCATCGCTGCTTTCGTCGCCGGAGCTCAGCACTTCGATGAGTGGCCCTTTGGCGTCCACGCGCCCGCCGTCCTCGGCCTCTTCCCCGTCCCACATCCCGAGGCTCTTCAGCCGTTGTTCCAGCGCCCGCTGTTCAAGGAGAAACCGCACAGGGTCCGCCGCGGAGCTCGCCGCGGCCTCCTGAGACAGAACGAGCGAAAACAAAACACGAAAACAAGTCGCATATGGCGCCTTCTTGGAAACAACTGGATTCAAATTCGCCTCGCATTCGCCTCGCGAACGCACCCAACGTGTCTCCACCGCCTTCTCCCTCCCCCCCTTTCCCCCCCCGCATGCGCCAGCTGGGCAAACAGCTAGGCGCCAGGCTCGAGTGCCTCGCGGGCGGCCGCACACGCGCTCCTGCGCATGCGACGATCGACTCTGTGCGGTCGCCGCGTCTTCCCGGCGCTGCCTCGACAGAGATTCGAGCACGCAAATTGCCAAAAGGATATCCATGGACACGCAGACGCAGACGCAGACGCGCGCCGCGGACCCTCCCGCCTTGCAGCCTACCTCTTGCGCATGCAGATTCGCACCGCTGTCCACGACCGGAATGTTTTGCTCCCGCAGGCTCGCTTCCGAGGGCAGCTCGCCCTTGACGTCAAACACGCCGAGGTGGAGTTCTGCGGCACCGGTGCAGATAGAGGTAGATAGATAGAGCTACGTAGATGAATGGATAGAATGCGGTAGGTAGATATAGACAGACATAGATAAATACAGGCAAATAGAGAGAAGGCACGCCGACGCGCTTCGCTCTGATTCACGCTGAAGGCGCAGGAAGACTACGCCGGCAGCGGCTGAAGGGCTCAGGGTTGAACCACGCGAAAAGGACGCGTCAACGCAGATCCACGAAGAAATCCTAATTGCACGCTCTGTGCAGTGTCGAAGCCCCCGCGCGTAAATACTCTGGGCACAAAACTCAAACCCCCCTCCTACCCAGCTCGACGTGCGGTTTGCTCCCTTCCTCCTCCTCGACAGTAAGGATCTCTGCGTTTTGATTGGCGGCGGGCTCTTCTGTCGGCGGTGACGCGGAGGACGCGTCCACACTCGAAGAGGCATCCGCGGCACGCGCCTCTCGCCGCCCGCCCGCAGGAGTCGCCGCCGCCCCAGAAAGCGGCAACGGGGCAGAGGGACAGGGCGGTGCGGCGCAGGGCGCGCAGTCTTCTCGCTGACCGGGGGGAGCCAGCGGCGAGCGCGACTTGTTCAGCTGAGGGAGGAAGCCGCGGCATCTCTCGAGAAGGGCGTCCAATCCCGACAGACGCTCGACGTCGATGCACGGCTGGCGCCTCTCTGTCGCCCTCGCTGCCGCTGCATGCGTTTTCGCCTCGTCGCCGAAGCCCAGAGACACGATGGGAGCGGAAGCGCTGTGTGACGACGCCGCAGGCGCCGAGGAGGAAGCTGGCCGCGCGGAGGCTGAGAGCAAGTTTGTCACGAACGAGGACGATGAGCCGCAATCGAGGAGCTCAGCGCAAGCAGCAGGCGTAGACACAGACGCAGCGGCGGGTGAAGACGAGTCAGAAGACAGATGAGGAGAAGAGGAAGAAGGAGAGGAGCCCCTCGAGACTGCATGTGCAGCGACAGCAGTCGAGCTGCCACCGCCCTCCACCTCGGGAGGAGACGCACTCGGGCTCAGCATCGGCACGCCGTCTGCGTCTCCGCCTTGAGCGCCTGCAATGTCTTCACCCGGCGCGGGCTTCGAGCACGCGACGCGCGGTTCCTGAGGCGTCAGGAGGAGGGGCATGCTATTCCCTGTTGTGCGCGGAGGCCAAGAAAACGCGGCGGAGAGGACGTGCAGGGTCGCCAGATACAACCCGCGGAGACCGTATTGGCAGATCACAGTCTCTCTTGGCTCCGTATGGCCGCTTGTATGCGCGCGGATGTCGCGGCAAGGAAATCGACTCGACAGAGCTGACCTTCAGAGCATCCAGCGGCGCCTGGGCGCCAGGGTCACTCTCGCCGAGACGGCAGCGAGACTCAGCCGTGCTGACTGAAACGCAAGGGAGCGGCAAAGGGTGCGTCAGGACGAAGACGGCGTCTTCTCGAGAAGGTAGGACAAGGAGAGTTGAAGGCTATTTCGGAGACCGTGCGTGAGACGGTCTACGAGCTGCCCGAAGCGGCTGCTGACGAGCAGGACGCAGGAACAAGCCTGCTGTGCTCGGGCGCAGTTGAGCGCATCAGCCGCGTGACGGGGATAAGACGGACTCATGGGCCACGAGTCCGCACAAGAAACGAGCCGAGCAAGGCGAAATACGAAAAAGACGAGGGCGGCTCGCTTTCGATGAACGTGCCAAGCCGCAAGCGCCGAGTTCCGCAGGAAGGCGGTTGAAACGATGCACTTACGTGGAGTGTACGTCCACCTGGGAACCAGACAGGTAACGTCGTCGAGTGGATGGTATGTTTTTCACGGTTTCGAAGGGCCAGAGTGAGTTATACAAGTGTTTCTTGCCCATGAGGTCCCTTCTTGAGAGCTGCAGCCCCACATGGACTCAGCGCTGGAAAAAGCGCTCGAAAAAGTGTCGGAACTTCGCGACACACCTGCATGCGGACGTTGGCCTCTCCGGCGTACATACACCTGCGATGCAACGCGCACGGGTGTCTCCTGAGAGGCATTCGCCGGAGGCGGAATCGAGGTTTTCACGGCACTGCACTGACGTCCGGCAGCCCGATGGTCTCTTTAGTTTACGCGTTGTTGGGTGAGATTGTCTTCATCCCGTTTTCTGTTTTCAGTGTGAACGTAGCTGCCCGTGTGGTTCTGGGAGCAAGTCGACGAAGTCGAGAGTGGCCCGGTCCAACAATCTCTCCCGTCGTCCTCTCGCTTCTCCCGTGTACATTCGCTTTTTCACGGCTCTCTCGTGGTTTCTCCACCTTTTTTCTCTGACTCGTCTCGATCGGATCCTTCTTTCTGTGACGCGAAGCTGCTTTTCGCTTTTCAGAAAAACGACGCGGCTGTGCGCGGGTCCTGTCCGAGTGTGTCGGGCTGCAGGTGCCGCCGGCGCTTCGTGGCTCTCTCTCCGTTCTTCGTTGTTTGCTCACTCCATTTTGCCACCCCCCCCGCCCCCCCCCCCCCCCCCCCCCGCCCCGCGCGTTTCCAACTTTTGTCAGCCCTCGGATCTCGCGCGTTCGTTGTTTTTGGCGTGTTTCCGTCTGCCTTCGCTGGGCGCTGTGCGTGGATTGCGCAGATCCCCAGAAAGCAACGCTTGCGGAGTGGACTCGGCTTTTTCCGTCACAGCTCGGATTCCTTGCATCGCCTCCATAGCGCTTCCACCATGTACGCCTCTAGAGCCCTTTCGAAGGCAGCGCGGCCGCTGTCGCGTCGCTTGCTCGCCTCCGTCTCCGGTGTCGCTGCTGCGGCGTGCATCGCACCTGGCGCGGCGGCGCTTGCCCCTGAAGCGACTAAGAGGACCTGCCACATCGCGTCGGCTGTGCTCTCCTCGCATCTGCAGCAGCGACGCTCTTTCGCCCACCACGCCAAGCCAGGTGCGTGTTTTTCTCCTCTCTCTAGATCTCTCTGTCGACTCGTTAATCCGCTTCCTTGTCGAGATGCACTAATGGGCCTCTCCCGCGTGTTTCCTCTTCCTTCTCATCTGCGCTTTCGGTATCCTCCTCGCTTCTCGGCTGTCTGCAGCCTTCAGAAGTCTTTCTCCCCTCTGCCTTTTTCGCTGCTCGTGGTGAGAGCCCGTGTGTTCGTGTGTCGTGGAGCTTGAGGCGTAGGTTTTGGCATGCCTGCATTTCCGTCCTCGTGGATCCGCTCTCTGTCTGTGCCTCCGTGTATTCAGCCGCATGCAAATATGAGAATGGGCGTATACAGTTGAGCATCTACGCACACACCACACAGCATACATAGTTGCGTTTGCATGCGTCTCCTTGGAAATTCGGGATTTCCCTTCAGGCCTGTCTGGTCGTGTCTCTGCCAAGGTCGACCCGCTCATGCGCACAAGCATACATATATATACATCTATATCTGTGTGTATGGATCTATGTACGTCGCCATGTCGGCTTCGTGTGCGTTTCATTGTGATTTTTCTCTTTTTGGCTGAGCTGCTTCGAGTGTTCGAAGAGAAAACGGCCTGGGGAGAGTGTTGTTTGCAGCGTATGAGATCATCGACCACAAGTACGACGCTCTCGTCGTCGGCGCCGGCGGCGCGGGCCTCCGCGCGGCCTTCGGGCTCGCCTCTGCAGGTAGGGGTCTCACAACTGGAAAAAAAGAGGAAAATTCAACTCAAAAGATGCTTCATCCAGGCCTTTACTCTCTGGAGAGGCGCCTATCCGCCGCGCACCTCTGCCGCGCACCTCTGCCGCGCTGCGAACGCGGCGGCGTGCGTGAATGAGAATCAAAACACACGTTCAGGACATTTATACATGCACATAAATATGTTTATTTACATGCATCTTTATTTACATATAAGCGCACGGAGGCGCAGTCCATTTGTCTGACAGGTGGAAGAGGCGTGCGTTTCGTTGTTTGGGGCGGCTGACTTTCGGCCTGCGAACTTAAAGCGGATGTTCCTCTCGAGTGCTCCGTCAATTACTTGTGCGTGGCGTGTCTCCCGAGCTCTAATCGCGCGCGTCTGCGTGCAGAGGTTTTTCTGTTGACCTGCTGCGTGGTTCGTGTGTGGCGGCCGGTCAAGGAGAGTTCTGAGTACGTGCGTTTGCAATTTTTTAATTTTCTCAGGCATCAAGACCGCGTGCATTTCCAAGCTCTTCCCGACGCGCTCTCACACCGTCGCCGCGCAGGGTGGCATCAACGCGGCGCTGGGCAACATGACTGAGGTAGGCCGCGAGTCTCTTCATCCTTTAAGCAGAAGATAGCGAGGCCTGAGGGGGGGGAAGGCGATTCTTCGCAGCTCATAGACTTGATTCTTACTGTGTATGTCTCTGTCTGTCTCGTGCGGGGTCTACAGCGCTGCGTTCTTGTTCGTTGTGTCTTTCATTCGGTCGTTGTCGATTTCCGCTGGCTCGATGTTTGAAGCTCGATCTCTCGATTTTTGCGGTGCGCGGTTGAGAGGCTCCAATGATGGCGGAGGCGCAGGCAGAAGCGAAGCATTTGCCTCCGTCGCAGGCTGTTTTCTTGTTGGCATGCGATTTTTTCTTGTTTTTCGCTGCATTTTTGCAGGACGACTGGCGGTGGCACGCGTACGACACCGTCAAGGGTTCCGACTGGCTCGGCGACCAGGTGAGTGCGCGGGGATTCTTGCGAAATATTTTTTGTTAGACGCGCGGGTCTACTCTTGTTCTTCTCCATATGCCGTGAAGGTTCTATTGGACTTGCCTTTTTTCTTCTTTTACAGGACGCCATTCAGCACATGTGCCGCGAAGCCCCGAAGGTCGTTCGCGAGCTCGAGGCCTACGGTTTACCTTTTTCTCGAACGGAAGACGGGCGCATCTACCAGGTGCGTTGACAAAAAAAAACAAAGACCGACTGAGTGTGGGTGCAGAAGAGTCGCCAGATGGCGTCGCAGAGGGTCCGCGAGCACGAAGAGAATCTCGGGGAGCTGCAGCGAAGCGAAGCGGGCGCACGTCCGTTCTCTCGTGAACGCCGCTCTGCGTGTGCGAGGACGCGCCGCGCCGCAGCCGAGTTGCGAGTCTGTTTCTCCCTTTGTTTGTTTGGAACTAAAATGCCTGTGGCGCGGATGTTTTCTTGCAGCGTGCGTTCGGCGGACAGTCGCTCAAATTCGGCAAGGGCGGCCAGGCGTACCGATGCGCCGCCGCGGCGGATAGAACTGGTCAGCCGAGTCTGTCTTTCCACCTCGCGTATGTGTCTCTCTGGATATATATATTTATGTATATCTCTGTTTAGATGTATGTGTAGTGAGTGCGCGGAGAGGAGCCAGTCTTCTGAAAGCCTGCAGGGAATGTCCAAGCAGACGACGTGTGCGCGGCTGTGTGGCTCACTGCGCACAGGGGAGGTACGCTTGTGTGCTTCTCACTCACTCCGAGCCTCGCGTCGCTCACACTTCGTCCCCTGCGCATGCGCATGCAGATGCACGCGCCGTTTTAGAGTCACAAGCCCTAGCGAGGTCGACCCGAACAAGACAAGGCGGACAGCGGAGGAGGTTCTGTCTGGTAGAGACAGGCGCGCTCCTTGTGCGATTGCTGCCTTTTATTTTTCAGGGCACGCCATGCTTCACTCGCTGTACGGCCAGTCGCTGGCACACGACTGCAAGTTTTTTGTCGAGTACTTTGCGCTAGATTTGATCATGAGCGGCGAAGGCGACGAACGCAAATGCCACGGCGTCATTGCGCTCTGCATGGAGGACGGCAGCATACATCGCTTCAACGCGAAGCACACCGTCCTGGCCACGGGAGGGTGAGGCGAAAGAAAGCAGTGTCTCTTCTTTTCGAGAAGAACAAGGACGTGGCTGCCAGGAAGCCGACCGTAAAGGCCGCGAAAACAACTCTTTAAAACCGCAAATCGGAGGGGGCGTGCGTCGGTGTCGTTCGAGCCGCACTGTCTACCTGTGGACGCGATGTGGCGCCCTCGGCAAGTATATATATATATGTATATATATGTAGTTTCGTGTACGTGCAAGTGTGTGTATATGTGAGTGGCTGTGTTTCGTGTATAGGCAGAAATCCTTCAGATTTTGAACGTGCGGGAAGCAAGCAGTATACACATACATCTGTCCGCATATATATATATATATGAGTGCATCTACAAGAAGAGCAAAGCTAGCGCAGTGTCTTTGTGTTTTTTCTCAGATACGGCCGCGCGTACCAGTCGTGCACATCGGCGCACACCTGCACTGGTGACGGTGGTGGCATGGTGCGTGAGCGAGGGTCACTGTGGAGAGAAGAAATCTCTAGACTCAGCTTCAGGTCTCGTGACGTAGCGGCGTCTTCTGTCGTGGACCGTTGTGTGTCTGGAGGCGTTGATGTGAATGCGTCTGTCTGGCTTAGTATCGCGGCAGAGTTGTTTTTTTCAGCTGAGGAAGCGCCGTGCTGAGTTCTCTATGTTACACACTTGTGTCGATGTGAACGAGTACCTACGCAGTGAGGGGCGCGCGGAGATGCCTAGAGAAGGAAGCGTGAATGCTGTGTTGCGGATGAAACGTGTTTATAGGATGCGTTTTTGTCTTTACGCTGGCAACCAGGGGCTGGCGAAAAACGAGAAACGGATTGTTTCAGAGGTTTTCTTCCCCTTTTTTCTCAGGTGTCGCGTGCCGGCCTGCCCCTCGAGGACTTGGAGTTCGTGCAGTTCCACCCCACTGGTATCTTCCCTGCGGGTGAGAGACGGAGCTTTGTTTCTCATTTCTTCATCCTACGTCCCGCAAGAGACAGTCTCATTCGCTGCACATATATTTCTCTGGGTATCCAGCTGTGTAGCATGACATATATATATGTGAATAGATGTTTATATGTGCAGATGTATGCAGGGAAACACCGGTGTGTCTGTGAGGAAGTGCAGACCGGGGGAGAGCTGCGGGTTGGGAAGATGAAACGCGCCAGAAAAGTTTTCTCTTATTCTTATCTTTTGTTTGGTGGTTTTTCTCAGGTTGCCTGATCACCGAAGGCTGTCGTGGAGAGGGGGGCATCCTCCGCAATGGACAGGGCGAAGCGTTCATGGCTCGGTAGGCGATCTTTTTTTTCCTTTCTGCGGAAGGCCCCTGCTGTTCGGGGTGTATATCCCGGTCTCTGCGTCGGTGTGTGTCTCTCCTCTCTCTTTCTGGACTGGCGTTTTCTCTTCCATCTTTGTTTCGCCGTCAAGGTCTCTTCTCGCCTTCTCATGTATGTTGTGGCCTCTTGCGGCTTTCTCTGTAAGACTTTCGAGGCTCTGTGTTTTCGCCTTATGTTCGGCGATCCCTCTGTTCCCAGATGGAATGTTTTCTTTTTCTTTTTCTCGCTGCAGCTACGCACCGACCGCGAAGGATCTCGCCAGCCGCGACGTCGTCTCGCGTTCGATGACGATTGAAATCCGCGAGGGTGAGCGCGCGCGAAATGACTCTGAGAGGGGCCTGGAGACTTGGAGGGAGGAACTCGGCTGAGCCGCGAGTCCTCTGGAAGCGGGAGTGGCGAGGCACTCCGCATCAGTGCTTGTTCGCCTCCTTTGTGGAGAGTTGTGGTCGTGTCTGGCGGGTGCTGCCATTCTGTAGAGACAATCGCAAAGCCTGCGTCCTTGTTTTCATTCTCTCGAGTGTGGGGGGCCGCCACCGCGTTCAGCTTTCTCGTTCGCCTGCGCATCCCGCGCGCTTCGTATCTGGCGTTGTTGCCTTGCTCCAAAGCTGTAAACGTGTTTTGGTGTGGCTGCGCATCGTGAAACCTCTGCAGGCCGTGGCTGCGGAGAGAATCGCGACCACATTCACCTGGATTTGACTCACTTGCCGGCCTCCACGCTCCACGAGCGTCTCCCGGGTATCACCGAGACTGCCAAGATCTTCGCAGGTAACCACGAGGGCGGGCGCAGCGCTGCTGGTGCCTACAGACGCATCGAGTCGCTTGCTGATGTTGGGAGCTGTATAGACGAAGAAATTTACGAGGGACATGACCCCGCCTGGATTTCTTGTAGGACTGCGTCGTTTACTGTCGAGGAATAGTGCAAATGTGCATCTAGTGACGTGAGTCTTAGCGCTGAAGGCTTTCCAAGCGGCTCAACAGCGAGTGCAGCTGCGTCGCGGGCTCGGGATGCTTTCATATGAGCGCTTTTCGGTGGCTTGGCTCAGATTTGTTGTGCTCTTGGGGGGTGGTACCTGCGGGTCATTCTCACAAGAAAAGTTTGCGTTGCGAGTCGCTTGCAGGCGTGAACGCGGAGAAAGAGCCGATTCCGGTGCTGCCCACTGTGCACTACAACATGGGCGGCATTCCGACGAACTGGCGCGCCCAGGTTCTCACCACCTCCCGCGACAAGTCTGGAGGTCTGTCCAGCGTTATCCTAGCTGAATGACGAGAAAAACAGAGCGGAAGGATAATTACGGATTCATAGAAAACCAAATAAAAATTTTCTGCAATGTCTACATAATAGCAGTAGTATAACTTGTTTTATAGCAGGTATCATGCAACGTTTCGGAAATTTCGTCTTAAATTTAAATGTCGCGGTAATACGGGGGACGTGCGCGCCTGTTACTCGACAACCTGAATCGTCTGCGTCCTCAAAGGGAAAAGAAGCGTTTTTTCTATCTCAAGGAGAATCACCGGCGGCGCTTGGAGCTCAGCGGGCATCAAGGTGGTCCGCTGCAGGGCTCGCGCGAGGCACAGTGTCGCGCGCCTCGTGTTTCTGCCAGTCTGTCCTCTCGGCGACGCGCGTCGCACCGTCTCCCCCCTCGCTGCGTCTTGTGTTTTTTCTGCTTTCAGGACCCGACAAGATCGTTCAGGGCCTCTACGCGGCCGGAGAGGCTGCTTGCGCATCGGTGCATGGCGCCAACCGTCTCGGCGCGAACTCGCTGCTGGACATCGTCGTCTTCGGCCGAGAGGCTGCGCGCACGATTGCTGAGCAGTGCCAGAAGGGTACGCAGCTGTTTCTAGAGAACCCAGTCGCAGGCCCGTTCAACGTGGAAGTCCGCCACACAGTTTGACTCCAAGATTGATGATTGTGTATTGTTAGGTTAGAACAGATGGACAATGAGGTATTGGTAGGTAGACAGAAACAGACACACACACACCAATAGGAAGACATGGATTGACTGTTTTACTGAATCGTTTGGCGTGGTTGCTCGTGTGTGGACAGATACCTCGGCGCCGACGCTGCCCGCGAACGCAGGTGAGAAGGGGGTCCTCCGGGGATATCGTAGGGAATTCTGGAGATGAGTGCGCGTTTTTTGGTCTGTGATGGCGCATGCAGCTAAAAGAATTTGCCGAGTGTGTGTCGCACTCGGCGTGTGTCGTCGAGAGTTCACGCGTACCGGTGTCTTGCGTTCTGTCTCGTTTGTCTGTGCAAACTCAGCGGATGCTGCGCGTGTTCATGCCTCGCTTGTGTTGCGCGTTCTCTGCAGGGGAGGAGACACTCGCCATGGTCGACCGCCTGCGCCACGCCAACGGCCCGTTGAGCACCGCACAGATTCGTCAGCGCATGCAGAAGGTGCGTCTTGAGGGCTGCCAGTCGCGAGTTGTCTCTGGAGCCTTTTTTCTTCGGCTTCGACTTCTGTGTGGAGTATTCATCGGCGTCGGGTTCATCGGCGTCGGGTTCGCCGTGTGGGACCGGTCGGCTCGAGGCGGCTTCGAAATGCAACGGCTTCGGAGCATCTCTGCGTGTGCTTTCTTTGTTTCTTTTTTTCTCAGACGATGCAGGACCACGCTGCGGTTTTCCGCACAGGCCCAGTGCTGCAGGAGGGAGTGGAGATGATGAAGGAGGTCGCCAGGAGCTTCGCGGACGTCGGCGTGAAGGATCGCTCTCGCTCCTGGTGAGGATCTCGGCGAGCGTTATTCGTTCAAAGCAAGCGTGCGACAGAGTGACGCGCTGATGAATCGTCCGCGGGCGCGAGGGGGCAGAGCGGTGTGTGGACGTGTCCGCAGGATGGGGCCGCGAGAGGCAGGAGAGACAAACTCTGTTAGTGCGGAAGCATTAACAGAGTTTTCGCTTGCTTCGTGTCGTGCGGAGTGTTCGTGTTGCTCGTGTGTGTGTTGAGCGGGGCTCACAGACGCGGAACTTTTTTTTGTTAGCTGATTCGTCGCTCTGTGTCGCGTGGTTTTCTTCAGGAACACCGACCTTATCGAGACGCTGGAGCTCCAAAACCTCCTCACGCAGGCCGTGCAGACGATCGTTGGCGCAGAGGCCCGCAAAGAGAGTCGCGGCGCGCACGCCCGCGAGGACTTCAAGGTGGGTCGCGCTTTGTGAGCGACTGTTTGTTTTTGCACGATTTGCGCCCTTGCTAAATGGCCAAATCGGCACGAAGCACCGGAGGAGACGTTTGAGCAACTGTTAGAGTGGTTAAATTTTGTGTCTCATATTGCGCGTTTGGAGGGACGGAGTGAGGAGCGTTTATGTGCGGCGCCCGCGGACTCTGTCGCGTGTATGCAGGAGCGCGATGACCAGAACTGGATGAAACACACGCTGTCGTGGCAGACGCACCGCGACGTGGAGAAATCCGAGGTATGTTTTCTGCGCGGTTCACATGAGAGGGTTCTGTCTTGTGCACCATCGCTCAGCATGTGTGGCATGCAGCGCATGTAAAGGAGATCTCTGGCGCGGCGGAGCCGTGGGCGACGCAGTAGAGGCCAGGGGCGCGAGGTGCGCCGTCCTGCCGCAGGAGTGACAGACTCTGAAGGTTCCAGAAACCAAACGCACGCAGCAGAACGTCCGCTGAGGCGTCCGCTGGTGCTTTAAGAGCGGTGTGCTTGAGGGGACCGGCATAACGAATCGGTGGGCAGCCGTGTGTGGCGTGTGTCTCTGCAGTTCCCCCTGACCTACCGCAAGGTCATCTCGCAGCCCCTGGACAAGGAGATGGATCACATTCCTCCGGCGAAGCGTGTCTACTAATCAGTTTTCTTGGAGCTTTGCCGCCGTGTCGCACTTGTTTTTGTCGCCACCGTTGCCGTGTCCGTTGCCACCATCCCGGACCTCGTCGCAGACTTGTTGCATGTTAACCTGTGCGACTAGCCACACTCTCTAACCCGCCCACAGCCCCCCCCCCCCCCCCCCCCCCCCGCTCTCATTTTTGGTGAGATATTTGTGTCTCGAAACCTACGCCTTTTCGTCTTGCCTGTTCATGTGACTTTAAACGACTAACCCATTTTGTGGTCGGTAGCGGCAGGCACTCTTCGTTGCGCGCCGCGGTCGGTCTAGCCGTGACTACTGTAGAGGCAGAAAAAGACTGTATCCGGATCGTGCTCAGAAGACTATCTGGACTTTTTCATTGCAGTCCGCTGTTAGAATAGCAAGAGTTTGTAGCGACACGGTTTCAGTTTAGGATGGAGGCGCAGAAGGTCACGCAGAAAGGAGGAAGGTCAAGTCACCTGCTGCCGTCCAGCCTGGCTTTCCCAGTGCCAACCTGGCTTTCCCAGTGCCAACCTGGCTTTCCCAGCGGAGAGGTCGATCGAAACAACAGAGTGCATGTGTGCGGTGTGTTGACGGAAACTTCGCTTCTTCGCAACATACAAAAATCGGGTCGCCGCGAGAGCGACAAAGTCTTTTCGTGCAAGGTTTCTCGGGCATCGCGGCACTTCGCACAGCCATGATCCCGAAACCCCAAACTGGCAACGAGGCAACGGAGTCCGCGTGAGCTTCGCGTGCATGCTGTGCTCAAGTGAACGCAAGTTTTCAGTTGCTGTTGTCGATATCACCCTTCACAGAGCGCAGAACTCAGTTTTGAGAGGTGGCTCAAGCGAAAATTTGGGGGAAGGAGGGGCTGGATGGTCGGGTGTCACACAGATATGCTCACAGCGGAAGGGTGCCTCTTTGCCTACCGGATACCTACGCTTGAGAAGCTCGTCGCGGTCGGTAGAGGCTTCAGTATCGTCTCTCGTCGGATCCTCAGAAGTCTCGTCACCACAATGTTTCCCGTCGTCTCGGAATTTCGTACAGGTAAAGGGGAGCTCTGAATGTATTTCTTCTGCAGCAAAAGCGATGAACGGTCGCCGCGTAGCTCGGCCGGGCAGGTCTCACAGGGCGACATCACATCTCGAACATCCTGCACAAAGTGCTTCAAAAGTGTATGAGAACGCTTTAGGCATTCCATTTGACTGGGCAGCGTGCATCAGTCCCGGAAAGCACTGCGGATAGCGACGGACCCCGTCGTTGCCCTTGATCGTGGCGGCGGGGTGACACAAAGGCAAAATCTATAGTGCATCTTCTACGCTCGAGGCCTTGCAAGGGCTACCAAGTTACTGCGGTTCGATCTGGAACTCTACATCGGCATCGAGACTCCACCTAGCGCCAAACACTCTCTCTCATTCGAAGTCGCCTTCATGCAGAAGGCTGGAAATCTCCCGCGTGCGTGGACGTCGCAATGATCATGATTCTCTGTGCGTGTGTCTGATGTTTTAACGCATGGCAGCCGAACACTTCCTAACGAGTCGGGAGATTCAACCTAGAGATCACGCGATTAGGCACTCGTGACCCGCTATGATCCGCTGTGCTACTGCATACTCAATACCGGAAATGCAGCAAGCCCCTGAACGGAGCTCCTGCGCATGTTCGTTTCGCTTCCGTGCGGATGCAGGAGAACAAGGTGACTATCAGTGCGTTCTCTGTCACAATCCGGTGAGAATACGTGTCGACATCTGAAGCGGCGGCCGCTTAGAGGATGTCGCTTCCTCAGTGCTGTGGAGCGGTGCCTTCAAACACAGGACACAAGGTTGTGATGCCTTCGTCTTTCCGCGCAAGGGCCTCTATTCCTGCGTTGCTGCTACACTTCGAGTTGATTCTTCAAGCCACACGCGTGTCACAGACCACGACGGGTTACCGCCACGAAGCTTGAGGAAGTCGCTTTGAGAACAGTATCGGGTCTACACGACCTCCAGCCGGCTTTCCTGAGATCTGTGCGGTGTCTTGGTGGGAGGACTGAATCAGGCTGTTCCTGTGCAAAGTACTAGAACTCAGACCGACAAGAAACAGAAAAAACGATTTCGCTTTGCGCTGAAAGAAATATGAGGACATGAGCATCACAGCATTCAAGTGGTGGCGGCTGCCATGGGTCTGCTGGCTTGCCTCCGCGCCCGTCCACGGGGCTGTATTGCGGTGAAGCTAACAGTGTGTCTGCGCAATCTCACAAACACATTTTCCTCGGAAACGACGCAAGGCAGCGGTTTGTGCCAATCCAACGCTTGTACAGCAGCAGAAATGCGGGTAACGACTAGCTGGTATCCCGTGATCCCCGGGAACAAAAGACACCGAGCTGTCACGGTAGAGTATCTTGACGCAATGATGACGGGCGTGCCCTAACATTGTGGTTTCTACTGTTTCTTCCTATGCCGCTCTCTACGAAAGTGGGTGGTAAAGTGCAATTCAGGAAAAAGTGACATGAACGCCTTTTCCGCGGAGGTCGGCGGCCCAAACGGCTAGCGCCTCGTATAACAAGGCGGGTCTTTGCCGGTCTGGAAGCAGCTCTAATCATGAGCGAGGCGGCTCTGCGAGAGTCATTCACAGACTCGGTCGTTTTGCTACGCCAGCGCGAGTGTCTTAACTGAGAAAAGCGGCACGAAAGAGCGGATAGTGAAAGTGGCACAAAGTGCGCTGACCGCCCTCGTGAATTGAGCGTGAATGCTCGCCCAGCAGAATTCATGCTCACGCATGCTGAGTTGGCATAGCACGGACAACGCCGCCAGCACATGTCTGGTGGTGTGAGGTCTTCTCCTTCGTTTGCATGACCTTCTTCTCCTGGAGGTTTTGGCCGCCGGTCTGCAGGGATCAGGGATTTTGGTTGGCCTCAGCCTCGCACACTGAACAGAGAGTCCTGGAAGGAGAATATCGAGTTCCGAACACGCGAGCCTCGGTGGCAACATCCGTTCTGGAGGAAGAGAGGCGCCAGTGAGGTTCGAGCGCGCAACGCGATCCAGGCTGAGCGTGCCTGTTGAGAGGCACGAGTCGAGAGTCTCTATTAGCTGCGCCGGCTAGGGCGTGGCGGTCAGCTAGGTGGCGCCGCAGCTCGTCGGCAAGCGGAGTTGCTCCAGAAACGCTTGTCTGCGGTTCTTCTGCGCTCTGTCTCTCTTGATTCTGTTGATGTTCAATCTCCTTTAGAAAAATTCGAGGAGGTCCTGTGACGCGGAAGGGAACGAAAAACCCCGGAGAACGCACAGCGAGTGTCGGCGTGGCGACGATGACTGCGCACAGCATGTGTTTCTAAGCCCTCGATCACCTTTTCTCGCCAGGCGCCTGTTGCGGCCGAACAAATCCAGGGGACGTTCGCTTTCTGTTGCAATTCCAAGGTCTCTTTCTTCGCTTCTTTTCTCCTCGTCTTCCGTCGTCTTCTCCACAGTGCGCCCTGAAATCTGATCGAACTTCCTTCGACAATTCGAAAGTCCGCTGGTGTCTGCAAAAGGCGAGCACAGGACCGTGCAGTAGTAGGGCAGACTCGGCCGCGCGCGTGGTACTGCAACACAGCGGCGACGAGGCCCGCCTGGTGTTTCGGTCGTATTTTGGGCCCAAAGGATTCGTTTCTACGATCTGTGGATCTTGTGTGCGTGTCTGCAGTGTATATTCTGCCCGTTAGTTGCGCTTCTGGCGGCGGCAGTCTTCAGCTGAAGATTCTTGCGCCGCGAGAGACCCTCTTTTAGGCAGTGCCTCTGCATACGCAGAATCGAAGCTGCTAAGCTGCCCGCGAGCGCGCGGTCGATAGGACGAGACAGAGCGAGAACGCACCGATCTGCCAATTTCCAGACGCAGAACGACGAATATTCCTTGTTTCCTGTTGGTATTCCGTCCTCTTTTTCCTCGCGTATCTTCCCACGGCATTTGCGTGCCGGCTCCAGACCTTCACCCGCTGAAGTTTCGTTTGCAAACGGACTCGCGGGCGCGAGAGGGGAATCGTTTTCGTCCTACTGGCCATACTATCATGCCCGGTTCAGCTGTCTGCTTGAGCGATTGTCTGGTGTTTTTTCTACCGTTGTGTGTAGTGTATCAACAAGGTAAACTCTCTTTCTGTGTCCCAACTTCTTCTTGTCGCGCTTCGCGCCCAGTCTCCAGGTTTTTTCTCGTCCTTTTCCGCGGTGTCTGTCACCCAACCTGCGCGGCGCGCTCGAATACTCGGGTTCGGCATGCTCCAGTACGATCTTGAGGTTGATCTGCCCTGTGGCCTGTGTGGCGTGTCTTTGGTTTCGCTCTTTCGCCTGTGAATTTCTGATTTGCGGACGCTTTCTGTTTCGTTATCCAGAGCTTGCGGAAATATTTCGTTTCGCTGTGAAGTCTGTTTTCCTCGTCCCGTCGCCGCGGAGGCCACAGCTCCAACCGCGGGTGACGTACAAACAGCCGGTTCACGTGTGACCGCGCGGCGCATGCAGCCCCTAGTGGTACCTTCTTAGCCCAAACGGCCGCAATCGAGGGGATGTTTTTTTGCTTTTCCGTTGGTCCTGCGCATGTGGCGACAGCTCTCTCCCACAGGAGTTCTTGGTTGCTTTCCTCCTTCGCTTCTAAAGTGGGCGTGAGTGTGGAGGTTGCTTTGTCTGGAGTCAAGCCCTCGCTCTGTGTTGAGTTAGTTCGCGGGGGGTCCGCCGCAGTCGGCTGCTGCAGCCGAAGAAACTCTAGAGACGTGCGGCGGCACACCTCCGGACACCGTGCAGGGGTGAACGGTGTCGAGAGAGCGTTCTTCTGGTCTTGGGCAGCCCCCTTTAGAGGCGACCACGGAGGCCGTCAGTCGGCGTTGACCTAAGTGACTGCGCGCGCGGCGTAGACGCTTTCGTTCGTTGGTGAATCTGGGGGTTCACGCGGTGGTGCCGAATCCGCGACTACGGGACAGGTTGCCGTCACGATTTCCTGCTGCGGGCTGCTTTTCGCGGTTCATCACGCCAAACGCAACTCGAGCTGGGTTTCTTGAGCAAAAGCCACGCAGCGCGTCGCGTGAGACAACGCGGAAGAAACCCGGCGCCAGCATGGCGAGTCAGATCAGCGGCGTTGGGCTCGTGGAAGGAGGTCGCGCGATGCATCTTCCTCATGCGAAACTCGGCACGGACGACGCGTGCCGCGCGGCAGGGCGAGAAGGTCAGGCCCCTGCAGCCGCGCCGGTCGCACCGCATGCGGCGGCTGAGCTCCAGTCCTCCGTCCCATGCGATGAGAGCCGAGTCGCAGCGCGCCCGTCCACCCGAGAAACCTCTTCAACGCCCTCGTCGACTTCAACGACGGAAGCCGAAGGGTCGGAGGAACTCCTGCCGTCAGCCAAGAGCCCTGCAGATTCTCCCCAGTCGCTGGAGACTCACGAGGCGACCGCGTCCCCCGGTGTAGGCGGCCCTTCAGAGTCCTCGCTACTCACGGGACACCTCGTGAATGTGCGCAGCTGCCAGATGCCGGACGACGCGCGATCCTGTGGTGCCGATTCCCAGGCGGCAACCAGCCCTCTCTCAGATCCCCCCTTCGAGGCGGACTCCGCTAAAGCCCTGCCCGCCACTGCGCGCGAGGAGACCGGCGGCGGCCCAGCGTCATCGTCTGAGGAGACTTCGGCGAATCTTCAGGGATGGCCCTCGCCGTCGTCGCTTTTAACTCACTCGCTGTCGCTGCCGCAGCCCGTGTTCGCGACCGCCCCCTCGCTGGCTGCGCTCGAATCTGCAGAGACGACGCCCACGTCGTCTGTCTCACCCTCTTCAGTCTCGCAGATCGCGAACTTGTCCCGCAGCTCACTGCTGCTTCTGGGCAGCCTCACCCCGCATCAGCAGCTCGCGGCGCTCGTGGGCGCGGCGAGCGGCGGAGCCTGCGCCGCGCACTTGGGCTCCGCGGGCGGGGGGACCTCCCCAAAGGGCCTGGCCATTGACTGGCAGGCTGTGCTGGCGGGAGCCTCGGCCGACGACGCCTCTGCAGCCTGCAGCCCGCTTCGAAGGAGTTCCTGCCTCAGCTCGCGGACCTACACGCGCGCGTCGTCTACCATCTCGCTCTCTCCTGAGTCGACTGTCAAGCGCCGAAAAACGAGCACTGGTGAAGTGTGCGACGCCGACGGCGCGGCTCCGCCGTCGTCTTTGCCCTCGCCCCTTTCCGCGGCCGCCCCTCAAAACTCTCTGCTTTCTATGTTTGCATCTTCGCTCGCTTCGACTTCTCCGCTTCATTTCGCGACTCCTCCGCCGCCCGCGCTGGGCGCGACTCGCGCAGATGCCGCAGGAAACAGTCTCGGGTGCCATGTGGCGACCCTCTCGCCCTCTTTGCTTTCTTGTTTGTCTTCGTCTCTAGCCGCCTCGGCCTCGCCTGCCGCCCCCACGGTGACCGCCGCCGATCTGCTCTCCGCGGCTCTTCAGCAACGGCAACTGGAAACTGCCGCGCTGCTGTCCTACGCGGCCTCTTCGTGCTCGCTGTCTCCCGCGCTCTCCGCCGACCTCGCGTCCCTCCCCGCGTCTGCCTGGTTGCGTGCGCAGAGGTCCCCCCCAGCCGCCGCTTCGCCGGTCTCTGCGGCGGCTGCCACTGCGCCCAAAGCGCCTGCGTGCCGCGCCTCGGAGTCGGCCGCAGGCTCGCAGGAGCCTGGCGCGGACGTGGAGGCGGCGCTCGCGCTGCTGCAGCAGAATCCGCACCTCCTCGCGGAGCTCTCGCGACTCTCGAGCCCCGCGGCGCCTCCCAAGGACGCCGCGGGTCGCGGAGCCCTGCTGGAGGCCCAGACGCCTCCGGAGTCGAGCCGAGAGGGCGCTGCGCAGCAGGCTGACGCGGCGGCGCCGGACGAGCAGCAGCCCGCCGACCGGGAGATCTACGTCCACCGCGTGCGCAGGAGCCCGGAGGGCGCCAAGCCGGATGACAAGGTCCGCCTACGCGCCTTGAGCAAGGGCGTTCCAGTGCCCTCTGCAGCGTCGCCTGGCGCGACGCTCGGTGAGGACTTCGCGGCTCGCGCGCGCCAGTGTGAGCACGTGCCAGGTGTCTGCTTCGACCGCTGGAACCAGGGCTGGATCGCGACCTGGCGCGAGCATCGGCGGCCTGTCCACAAGCATTTTTCCGCAAAGAAATATGGCTTTGAAGAGGCGCGCGCGCTCGCCATTGAACACCGGCAGCTCATGGTGGCCAAGCAGCAGGAGCAGCAGGCCGCTGCGCAGACCGAGTTCTCGACTTCGCTGTCCGCGTCAGTCGACGCCCTCACCCCTCAGCGCAGAGGCTGCAAGTCGCCAGACGGTAGCGGCGCAGCCGCCACCCTGACGGGCTCCTATGAGAGTGCGCGCGTAGGCCAGAGCAGGCTTCAAGGCGAGAAGGCGCCGGGGGCGAGGGGCGACCTCGCTGCGAACGCAAGCCTCGAGACCCCGCGAAAAAACAGACCCGCCGGCGGCGCAGCGCCTCGCGACGCATCCGTCCCCAGCGGCGCAGTTGCAGAGCGGCTCAGTGGCGCTGGAGGAGAGAAGGCTGGGGGCGGAGAGCTGAGCTGGAGCCAGCTCGTCGCTCGCATGCCGAGAGTCGAGCGCGTGAGCTTCGACTTCACAAATCAGAGGTGAGCAGTCCTCCTTCGCCGAAGCAGCAGTCCCTGGCTACGCTTAGAGTCTAGGGTGCCTGGAATCGTTGACGTTGACAGTGAGAGGGTGAGAGGTCGCCCTGGGCATTCGTGCATGCGTGCACGTGCTTCAAAATGTACGGAGACGTCCGGCGCTGGGCGTTCAGGCATTCATCTACGTGCTTGCCTGGGCTCTGTGGATGTTTTCTCAGTTGGATCGCGCAGTGGAAGCAACAGGGCTGCACGACGTACCGCCGTTTCTCGGTCTCCAAGTTCGGCTTTTACGGGGCGCATCGGCTCGCGGTTGAGTTCAAGCAGCAGAACTACCACCCTGTCGCCTCGCAGAAGCCAGCCGCCAGCGCGGAGAGCTTAGCCGCTCTCTCGTCTACGTCGCCGCTGACCGCGCGCTCGACTCGCACTGCCGACGACAGGCTCGCCTCCTCGCGGACTCCGAGTCTCGCAAGGCGCCAGAACTTGGCGAAGGGCCGCCGCGCCGGCGCGCCGGGCGAGCTCGTTCAGGGCGTCATCCCTGTGAGAAGCGAGGAGGTCGCGATGAACGCCGCGGCAGGTGTGCTGCGCGGTCCGCTCGCGTCTGAACTGCCCAGCGTGCCCCGTCGCGGCATCGCGGAAGGCAAAACAGGGACCAAGACAGAAACCAACCCTTTTTCCCCTTCCTGCGGCGCGTTCCCGGTCCCTCTGGCGGGCCTCTCGCCCTCCGCGTACGCTCAGGTTCTCTCTGGCTCGTTCCTCAGCGACGCCGCGGCCGCGGTGCGCAGCCCGTTGCAGCAGCGGCAGCTCGCCTCGCGGGACGGGGCGGACCCCGATCAGCCCGTGGAGGCGGGGAGCACGCAGGCCTCCAGCGGGGCGGATTCGCCCATCGTGGCGGATCTGCATCCAGGGGGGTCGAAGAACTCTGCGGTGGTGCCCCCCCCCTCTGTGAATGAAGCAGCGGCCTGCATGGCTTCAGGGCCCAATGTGCACTCAGAGACGCCGTCTCCGGTGCAATCTAGCTCGCTTCCTCTCTCCACCTGGCACTCGGCACGGCAGGCCTCGCCGCTGGGGCGTCACCCGGAGACGCCCGCGGGCGCCGACTGCGAAGTGGACGCCGAGCCGCGCGACTCCCCCGCGCCCCTTTCATCCTTTGCGCACCTGCCGGCGTCGCTCGCGTCGCTGCTGTCCTCATCTACGCTGCCCGCCTGTCTGCCGGCGAGCGTGACGCCGACGACGCGCCGTGGACGAGCCAGCCCAAGTCCCGCGTCGCGCGCGTCTCAGAAACGCCCTCGAGAGGCCAGGGAGCAGGAGGCTCGCCACGCGCTGGAGTCTCCCGCGGCCCTGACCCGCGGCCTCGCCGCGAGTTTTGCGTCTGCGGTCTGTCCAGGGGGACCTACGCCGGGCCTGGCCAGTAGAGGAAAGCCTACAGCTGCGGGCGAGTCCGCAGGCAGGGTCGTGAGCTCCTCCATGACAACTGCTCCCCACGAAGATGACGCCAGCGGCTCCAACGCATGGGTGAGCAGTCTCGTCGCACTTGGGCGCTGGGGTAGGGAGAGCGGGGGGCTGTGAAGCGACAGAGTTGTTATCTAGGAGACGCCAGGCGCCCCGTCCGTACCCGAAAATTCAGCTTGAGTGGCCTTCGAGAGAGTGTCTGTGTGTGAAAAGGTGCCTCGCACGAGAACGCGAGTCTCTCTCATCTAGAAATTCCACTCCAGGCTGTGTGTTGATGGCGTATGTGGCGGCTCGCGGTGGGCCGTCTTGATGAAGGCGGCAGGCCAGTTGTCGTATTGAGTGGGTGTCTACGTAGGATGTCGCCGCACGCGATGACGACTTGCGTCGCCTTAAGGTCAACTGCGTCCCCACAGTCTTTCGGGTTTTGCGTCTGTGCGCGGTGCCTCCTTCAGCTGGGGCTTCCTACCCCGTTCGCGGCGACCCCCGGAGACCCCGCTCTCGCGCACGCGTCGCGCTGGCCATCTCTGGCCTCGCAGTGCGTGTCGGGCGCCGCGTCGTTCCCTTCCGAGTCGCAGGCGGCATCTGTCCCTGCGCCGCAGGAGGGCGACGACGCGGCGGCGGCGCTGCGTCTATACAAGATTGCGGTGTACTGCATGCTCACGGACCTGAAGACAAACTGCCTGGGAACGGTGTTTGCCTCGCTGCCCCATACGGGCGAGAAGGAGGCGGCCTCGCTGATTCAGCCCTCCGTGGAGCTGCTGGATCACCACATCCAGCGCGTAACCGGCGCCACTGGTCTCGAGCAGGTGGCGGCGTACGGGAACATATTCTTCGGCTGTCTAAAGGCCTCCTCGCTGCCCAGTTCGTATTCCGGCAGCGAGCAGGCGGCCTTCCTCACCGCGCTAGCGAAGATGGAGGGCGGACCTGCAGACGCAGGGGCGCAAGCGGGGGTACCCGAAGTGCAGCTGGGCGGCCGCGCGGCGCAGGACCAGACAGAAGCGCAGAGACGAGAAGAAGCGTGCGTGGCGATCTAAGAAAGTGCTAAATCGGTATAAGAGCGTGCGACGCCGCAAGGCGGGGGCTGGGTGTCTAAAAAAAACTAGACTGGTCAGGACGCAGGGGCTCCAGGGAGACTCTGATGCGCCGAAGGTGGAGAGCAGCAGGAGACGAGCGGAAGGGGAGGACGTCCGAGTACAGGGCTGAGGTGGAGAAAGGCGAGAATGCATGTGGCATCTTGCGTGCTTGGCGGCGCCTTGTGGGTGGTGAGACCCCTGGTTTGTATACGTATTATGCGTATTTGCACGTATATGCGACGGGGAAGGGGCATCCACATGCGCGGTGCAGCGACCCACGAGGCGCACAAGGGTTGGTTGCACCAACCCTTGAAGCACGAGCTATGTACGTCGATTTGTTCTGCCCGAGGTCACGCATGTCTCAAGCGAGACGCAGTTCGATTCTGGTTCGCGTATATCTGTTTATATGGCGCGCGCACACAAACGGAAGGGGACGAGGGTCCGTTTCGCGAGGGGTGTCGCCCCGATGTTGGCGGCAGGGTCTCCTGGTGGTGTGCGTCGTGTACGGCGTGGCGCGTCTCCTGTGAGCAGAGCCTGGTTTCGTCTCACTCTGTTTTCAGTAGATGCGGAGCTAGGCGAACGTCTGCTGGTTCTATCTCTGGTGCAAAGCGAATGACCGTGCATTTTCCCCGGTCTGTTTTTTTCTGCGGCGCCAGACGAGGTCCTCCTCAACGGGCGGGTTGCTTGTCGCCCTGCGTCCTCACACCTGGACAGGGGCTGTCCTGCCTGTCGTCCCTGTTGTTTTTCGTCGCCAATATCCACCGGGCCTGTTTTTACTCGCCATCGCCATGTGTTTTTGTTAGCCGCCAATCTGGGATTCCGCAGATGCGAGACGCACCCTGTCCAACTGGCGACCGAGCGAGGTATGTCTTTCCTTCTGTTGGGTTTCTTCCCCGGCCTTTTTCTCGAGTCTTCTCCTCAACACAGTCCCTCCAGGTTCAGCCAGGAAGGAAAGGGCACTAGAACGAGTCTTCTCTGCTGGCAGGCAGGGGATTAAGGGAAATCTTTGCTTTCGCGTCGCTGGCGGTGCTCGTCGGCGCGAAAGGATGTCTCCACGCCTTGTCACTCTGCGCTCCTCTGGCGAACAGAGAGGCTGCGCATAGTCGGAGGAGGAGATCTTCTTCCTCTTTTTTTCTCGTCGCATGCAGAGAGAACGGGAGAGGAAAATGCTTTTTCGTTCTCGCCTCGTGTGCACGAACCAAAATCCCTCCATTGTCATTGTGAAGAAAAAAGCGATCGGCGAGTCTCTCGCCGTCACAGGCCTCCACGCCCACCTCTGCGGGCTTTTTGCGGGCCCGCGGGCTCGTTCACTCATACGCGGAGGCTTCTGCGCCGACAGCGCTAGGCGCTCGTTCGTGAAGGGCGCCTGCACGTAGCCAGAAAAACGTACACTTCACACACGTTCGCGCGCTAGACGGACTGCAGAAAAGCAGCCTGTTTGCCTAGAGCGAAGCCGGAGCGTAGACAGAGGCTCGTGGCTGCTATTTTCCAAAAGTGTCGCCCGTCTGCGCGACTCGACTCTTCTTTCCTTTCCACCGTGCCTCCGGCGCACCACGAGTCAAGCGAATCGGCACAACGCGTCTCACATCTAAACTTACGCGCCTTTTCGACGCACGCGGGGCCTCTCGGCCCCCGGGCTGTCGCGTACGGCATTGAAGGCGGATGACAGCTCACGACAGGCACCCGGTGGGGGCTTTCAGCGGCTACCGAGAGGCACGCGGCCGCTGGCGCCTCGTTGAATTCAGGCAAACAGAAGACACGTGCGGATCTCCGCAGCTAACCGAAGTGGCGTATACGCTGTACGCCAGGAGGCGCAACGGCCCTCGGCGCGTTTCCCGCGAGATCAAAGGGCCGCTGTGCCTCATCGCATCACAGCAGCAGCTACGCTGGACGACGAAGGCTTGCCCGTGTCTCATGAATGCGGCCCTACATGTGTTTTGAAACCCGGGGAAGTATGTGTTTGCCTGGCTCGTAGCTATCGGAGCATGCCGGCTTCGAGCGCTGGGCTGCGCCAGGCCTCGACCGATGTCCGTAGCAAGGAGAAAGCTTTCTGCAGCGAGGATCAGACGTAGGCTGCCGCCTCCCGACTGCGTCCTGTCTATCGAGCCCGCCAAAGTGTTTTCTTTGCCGCTTGACTGCATCTTTAGCGTCTCCCGCTCGGCAGAGTTACTTCGCCAGTGCCGGCGGGGCTACGGGTTCCTGAGCCTGTTTTTTGTTTCGTGTGACTGTGTTTTCTCGTGGCACGTCTTGCCAAGCCAGCTGCCAGATGCTGACCAGGGGCCTGCGAGTTGCCCAGCAGCACCTGCTGGCTGGTCCGTTTCTTCCACCCTAATCACGCATGCGGAGGGTCGTCGCGGGAGGGACGTCCCCAGGGCTGCGCCGCTTCTCGCCTGGCGACAAGCGACTGGCGCCGCGCATCCTGGATAGCTTCATGCGTCAACGCGTCTCGCACGCGCGATACTCACGTCTTCTGCAAACTGCGAGATACCCTACCACAAATCGGACAGCACCAGAACTCGCGAACGCGGGACCTGGGGAAGGAATGTGACATGGAACACAGAAACAGGAACTGGGCTCCGACAAGCCTCCCAGAAAGCGCGACCCGTCGTCGGGGGCACGCCACAACCAGATGTCTGCACTCTGTGGAAAACGAACGCAACTACGCGTCTGAGGTGGGCCTACAGGCAGACCGCGACGTAAATCAAGAGTAGAAAGAGGTTTCTGTACAGAACCCAGACGCACGACGAACGGAACCGACTTCGAGTGCCCCTTACGGACGAGGTGGACAGCCAGACATTCGAAACCGCTGCAAAGAGAGGAGCGCCCCCACGCGGGGAAGTGTCTGCGAAACAGCCACGAGGCGCGCCCCTTGCGGACTGCGGCCGCGCGAAGCAGAGAGACGACCGCGAGGCCACGGGCGCGCCTCAGTCCAGGCCAAAACCGAGAGAGACATCGCGCACACTCTCCCTCGGGGCGGGCTTCTGCGGCCGCCACCCCCCCCCCCCTGCCAGCGACAGAACGCTCGCAGGAGGCGCCGCGGCTCCAGGCGACCACGCGTCACGTGCCAGCCGCCACCGACCTCCTCGCAATCCCGCGATCCTGCTTTTTCTCTCTCTTCCCTTCTCCCCCCCCTGCCTCCTGCTGACGGGAAGGCCTCCTGCCTTTCCTTCAGCTTCTCTGCACGACGACCCCCCCCCTTCTAGCCCAGTCGCTCGCGCAGAGAGTTTCTTTCGCTTTCTTCTTCTGTCTTGCGAGCCTCGCGCGGCGCGCTCACTTGCCGATGAAGGAGTGCGTGCCGAGGTGGTTGTAGATGTCGCTGGGCGTGGGCTGGATGACGGCCCACTCGTACCAGACGCGATGCTCATCGCCTTCGCGGGCGACGTAGACCTCCAGCGCCTCGCCTCGCCGGACGTAGACGGGCACGCGGAAGGGAAGAAAGAGAGGGAACCAGCTGAACATGCCCTCGGAGAAGGAGCGCGGGTCGATCGAGATGTGCACGTCCGCGTACAGACAGCAGTGAAAGTAGCCCGCCAACCCGTGCACCACCGCGTCCGCCTTCATCTCCCACGCCAGGCGCGTCCGCCGGTGCCGCCACGCCGTCAACTGCGCGGCCGCCGGCCACGCGCGCCGCGCCCCCGCGCCCTGCGTGGCGGGGCCGGCGGCTGTCCCCGCGGTCGCGCCGGCGGCTGCAGTGGCGTCGCCGGGCGGGTCTGTCTCCTTCTCGCCGGCGAAGGGCAGGAGGGGCTCGGGGTGTCGGAAGTGGAAGCACTCGAGGGGGCCCTCGCGGCCCGGGCGGTAGACGGCGAAGAGGTCCACCACGTACGGCGACTCAAAGTGCTTGGCGTCGCCGTAGCTGTCGATGGCGGTCCAGAGGCGCGGCGAGCTGACGGGCTCGAGACTGGAGACGTACGCGGTCGGAATGGAGACCCCGCCGCGCTTGAGCAGCTTGCGCTGCGCCCCGTGCAGGCACTCGACCGAGAGCTCGTTGTCCCCGAAGCTGCCGAGGAGCTCGGAGATCAAAATATCTGCCTTCTCCGTGACTTCGCGGCCCACCTCGCGCATGTCGGACTCCACCACGCGGACCGCGCGCCAGCCTTCGCAGCGGTCGTGCTGCTGCCGCGAGCGCAGCGTGATCACTGCGTTGCAGTTCTTCTCGACCGCGTAGAGATGCACGCGGCACAGCGGAACCTCCGCCTCCCGCAGCGCGTCGAGCGCCGCCTGCACCAGCGGCCCGCGTCCCGCGCCCACTACCATGATCACCAGTCGACCCTGTCGCCCGCCGGGGAAGACCTCCGGGATGTGGCTGTGCTCGCGGCACTGCAGTCCGCCCAGACACCACTTGTAGGTCGCGGCCGAGGGCGACGTCGGCGCGCCCCGCCTCTCGCCCTCCTCGGCCTCCTCCTCCTCGTCCCACGAGTCGCCCCCAAAGTCGCTGTCGGTCTCGACGTCGCGCCGATGCGACGACGCTTTCTTTTTCTTCTTCCCGCCCTTTGCCTTCCCTGCGGGCTTCTCCGGGCTCGCCGCCGAACCCTTCTCGGCGCCCACCGCGCCCGCCGCAGGGCCCCAGATCTCGCGTAGTCGCCGGAGGGTCGCCTGGCGGTAGCGGACGTACTTGACGGGGTCACGCTCGAAGACTTCGTAGTTCATCGTGCTCAGGTTGTCCGCCAGCGGCTGCATCGGCGACTGCAGCACGTCGCGGTAGGGCGCGGCGAACAGGGCGGCCGGCGGCAGCGAGGGCAGCTGCAGAAACCGCGCCACGATGTAGGAGAGGTACGGCTGCATGTCCATCAGCGGCGACGGCGCCTGCGCCTGGAGCGCCGCGGATTTCGCCTCTCTGCGCGCAGGCGACGCCGCGGCCCGCAGCGCTGGGAAGGCTGCGTCGTCCGTGGGGTCGAGCGCGGGCGCCGCGGCCGCCGCGACGGAGGCGGCGGAAGCGCCCTCGCCCGGCGCCTCCTCCTCGTCGTCCTGCCGCAGAATGATCTTCACGCGGTGCTCCGCGCAGCGGGCGAGAAACGAAAAGTGCCGCGGACTGAGCGCGACGCTCAAGCCCCGTCCCCCACTCTTGGCCCCCCGCTTGCCGCCCTCTGCCTCCGCGGGCGACGCGGCGGGACTCGCGGGGTCCGCCGCGCAGGTGAAGATCGCGGGGGAGACGAGGACGGCGCGGATGGGCTCCGCGAGCCAGCGCGCGAGGTCCTCCTCGCTGGGGAGGTCTGGCGTGATCTCCAGGCAGAGACCCAGCGACGCGTGGTGCCCCACGAAGGAGCGAATCAGCCGCCACTGCTGCCAGGGGTCGCAGGCGGGGGGGCGGAGGCCGCCGCGGCGCCGCGCGTCTCCCGCGGATAGACGAGCGGCAGACGCAGCCAGACGGACGGCGGCTGCAGCTGGCTGAGAACCGCGCGCAGCTGTCGCGCGTACTCAATCGGCACGTCGCCCGCGTGCGGCACCGGCGCGATGATGGCGTACGCCCCCACGTGCGCCGCCCACTGCATCTCCCGCTTCCATGCCGCCGCGTGGAACGACCAATGCGCAAACTGCCGAGGAGGCCGCGGGGCCTTGAGCGCCGCGGCGGCGCCCTCGGACTCGGCCGCGACGTCAAACGCGACGCAGAGCGCGTCGTCCGCAGCGGCGGCGGGCGCCGCGGCAGAGGCGTCCTCCCTCTCCGCCGCCCCGGACGGGCCTGGCGTGGGGGCGCTCGTCGCCGAGGAAGACGAGGAAGAAGAGACGAGCGAGAGGGCAGACGCGCAGAGGTGCCGATCCGGTGCGATCCACGGGGAGAGTTCGCAGACCACGGAGGAGGACCACGTGTGGGAGTCCAGCGCCAAGTCCGAGCCGGTGCTTGGCGTGAAGGCGTAGCTCTCGGGGAGCTCGGTGAGGCCGCCGTCCACGCCGCGGAAGGAGCAGGTCGCGAAGGAGGCAAGTGCGGAGGGCTGGCGACCGCCCGCATCCGCCTTCTTCGCTGGGTCGACCGCGAAAACCGGCAGATGATCCAGCGGAATCGAGGCGCGGACCGGCGCGCGCGCAGCTGCAGATGGGGGAGACGAAAGCGGCGCAAAGGCCGAGGAAGAAGAGGAAGTTCGCTGCGCGCGCAATGCGTCCGCCAGGGACAAATCCGAGGACGCAGCTGCCGTCGGAATGACCACAAAGTCGCACTGTAAGTTGCTGCGAACCGTCTGCAGATGCGAGCGCAGCGACGCCGGTGTACGTACAGCCGAGTGCGAGAGGCCCACCCCGAAATACACTGGCGCCGTCAGGCACGAGTCCGAGGGCGAGTGAAGCGGCATGGTTAAAAAAGAAGCGAACGAAACGCCACGGGGCGATGGAAGAAGGCGAAGAGGCCGCAGGCACCCGGGCACGGCAGGAGGCGCGCGAAAATCAAAAAAACGCTCCTGCGAATGAAGAAGCCCTCTTCTCCGCGTCGGCAGGAACTGGAGGTCTTCAGTATTATACGGCCTCACCAGGCAGTGAGCGCATAGTGCATGTGTCTGTTGACAGGTACGGAAAGAAGCAGAAGAAACTTGCGATTTTTCGGGGCTTCGCGGAATCACACCGAGCCCGCGCTGCGGTCCACAGGGAGACACGGCAACGAGCCCGATAAGCTCGTGACGACCGATGCTGGGAAACTGGCGCGCGAAAAAATGTGGGGTTTAGGCCCGTGGGCCGCGCCTCGAGACGACGGAGGAGGAAATAGCGGCCGATGGGAAGAAGCAGGAAAGAGTGCAGCACCTAGAAAGAGAAGGGACGAAAGTCGCCGACTTTCTCGGGTTCTGCGCGTGCAGCTGTCACCGGTTTGTCGCGTTTCGTCTGTGCGTCTGGACAACGTCAAGGGCGCCTGTCGGCACGCGCAAGAAAAATCACGCATGTGGAGGGAGGGCACTTCGCGCAGCCAGTCTCGCGACAGCTCGACGCTTCTGACCACGTAGTAGGGTCGCGAGAAGCTGTCATAGAGCCTCTGATCAGGCTTTAGAGTCTCTACACAACCAGGGCGACTAGGAAACACACGTTTTAGCCGATGAAACCGTGCGCGTATTGGTTTGGCCCCCGTGGAGAATTCGGCGCTTTGGTGTGCGGACGACCGCGAGACACATGCGGCCGCGAAACGGAGCGATAACAAAAAAAAAGAAGCGTGCATCTGAGAAAGAAAGGAGGCGGACGACGTGTACGTACACCGAACCACAGCCTGAACGTCCACGACGAAGTGTGTGTAGTTCGCTGTGTCGTGTTTTCGTGTCTGCCCTTCGTCGTTTTCACGCCGTTGTCTCGAACCGGAGAAAAATCCGGATGTCTGGGGCCGACTCCTGCCATTTTTTGCTGCGGCTCCACCGTCTGTTTAGCCTTTCCGCCGGTTCCTGAGACCCTTGTCTCTTTGTCGCTTCCGCACGTACGGCCCATCCATCATTATGATTCAAGCGATGATGCGCAAATTTGAGGTGGAAGTGTGGCTATTCGTGGGCTGAAGGCATTACGGACTGTGTACGCGACAGCTCATGATGCTCATGTCTTGCACGGCGAGTTTCGCCGTTTGTAGCGCCGTCTTTGTTGGTAGAGAACTTCGACCTTAGCTAGTTCGTTTTTTTCGGTTTCTCCCAGTTTCCTCGTTCTGCCAGCCTCGCTCCACTCTCTCCTTGCCCTTCTTTCCTGTCCGCCCGCGGCTGTGCGCGTGTCCGTGCCTCGTCCGCGTTCGTTTCGTTCTTTTTTTCTCCCTTTGCTGGTTTCTTCGCGCGCCTTGTGAGACGATACTCTTCCTCTGCCTTGAGTGCGTTCGCGTGCACTCGACTGGGGCGAGACATCCTCGCGAAACGGAGGGAAGAGTGACACACATGCGGCCAGCAAAACCTGAGGAGACCTGGTGAACTCAGTCAATCTTTTTGAGTCGCCGCACAGAGCGTTCGACTTCTCTAGCTCCTCTCTCTTCTTTGCTGTGGTTGTGTGCCGCGCTGCCTCAGGCGCGAGGCTTCAACGCGCTCGCATCTGGCGGGGGACCTCCAACACGCTCAGGCCCGCATGCGGCGTCGAGGCGTGTCTTTTCGAGTTTCAACTCAGTCGAAAATCGTCGCGCTCGTGAGCCTTGCGCCGTTTTCGCAGAGCCTCTGAGGCGAGCTGCAGCGCGTTTGGCAGTCGTCTTCCGCGAGGCGTTCCCGCACAGCCCGTCGCGCGGGGGAAGGACGGAGGCATGTGCAGCTGTGTCAGGAGCGGGGTGCTCAACAACTGGCGACGACGTGCTTCCTCTCGCTTTCCTGCTTCTTCTCCGCTCCCTCGCTTGCCCACGCAGTTTCCACTCGCCCGCGGCGCGAGAGGAGAGTCAGCGGCTTACGCATCTGCTGCCAGGTTCGGCGGCTGGGACCAAAGGATGCACGCGCCGTGGCGCTCCGCGTCTTTCTCCTCCCTGTCTCTGCAGCGGAAGCGACCGCGTGAGAAGCCGCTCGGCGGTGACCCCACGCGACTTTCCGCCGGCGGTTCACCTGTCCCCATGCCCCGTGCGGGGTTCACGCACGCAGCGGAGAGCCTCGAGGAGGAAGAAGACATCGAAGACGCGGACGAGGGGAGAGAAGAGAAGGCAGGCGAAGATATCTCGGGTCCTCCTACTCAAATTCGGCCGTCCTCGACTGCGGGCTTGAGCGCATGCTCAACCCGCCGCGTGGACTTCTTCTCACCCGAAAAGGCCTCTCTGCCTGCGGCGCGGCGTTCGGCCTGCTATCGGCTCTCGGAAACAGACAAGGCAGGCTTACTCGTGGAAGATGCGCCTGCAAAAGAGGACGGCACGCGCGGCTTCGAGAAGGAAAACTGGCTCCTCAGACAGGCAGGCAACACGCACCAACCTCCGAACTTCGCGGCCGCCGCAGGCCCCCCTGAAGGGGCGACGGAGCCCAGAAAGGGGCCCTCGGGAGTCGAAGACAAGTCAGCTCGCGAGCCGCTGTGTGCGACCACCCTCGCGGGCAGGAGAGAGCAAAAGGATGTGCGAGAAAACGGCGGACACGGAGGAAAAGACACTTGGGCGGAGACGCGGTCGGAAGGAGACAGGGCGCTCGGGGCTGATCCATATGCGACGCAAGCTCACGGAGAGGCTCGAGAAGCTTCTCTCCGCACCCCCAGCTGCCCTCCCGTCGCATCCATTCGCCGCGGCGCGGCGCCCACGTCGCTTCTCGCTGCGCAGTCCTCCGGTTCTCCTGGAGACCCCCCCTCTTTGCAGCTCTCGCGGTTTTCTTCTGCCGCAGCACGCGCCTCCTCGCCTCTTCTCAGTCCGCTCGTCGCGCCGCTGCCGCTTGAGGCGGGCGCATCTTCGCAGGAAGCGCCGGCGCATGCATCTCCCTCTGTTTTTTCTGCTCCAGAGACTTTTTCAGCTTCTCGCTTGCCCCCAGAGGGCCCGTCATCTTCGTCTGAGGCGTCCGCGCTGCTGCCGGAGGGACCCGCAGCGTCTCTCGACGTGGCTGCGTTTCTGCGACGGCGCGTGGCGGCTGAGCGCGCCGGGAGGCTGCTTCTCTTCTCCGCACGAACGCGGCGGCGCATCGAGGAGGAGCTCCGCAGAAAGCGCTGCGCTGAAGCCGCGGAGGAGGCGCGCCCAGAGGCCCGCCCCGCGCACGCCGCGGAGGGCGGTGGCGCAGCAGAACCCCAGCAAGGCGCGGAGCTGAGCCGCGTCGAGGAAGGCATTTCAGTGTGCCCCCAGAGAAGGGCGCAGGGCTGCGGCGCCGAGCAGGCGCAGCCACATGCTTGCCCGGAGTCGCACTACTTTGCAGCTGCTCTGCCGACGTCTTCCTCTCCTTCTGGGGCGCTAGAGCTCCGCGCGAGCACGACGACGAGTGTGACAGATATCGAAGATATCGCGGACTGGCTGGACGGGCCGCGGCCCTGTGCCCAGGCGCCGGCGCGTTGGGCTCCAGGGCCCGCGGGGGGGGGCGTCTCCGACCGCGGAGACAGGGCCGGGGACGCGGGCGCGGCGGGAGGCGCGCCCTCCGCGCACGGGAGTTTCGGCTTTGAGAAGAGCGAGACTGTGGGAAGAGAACAACAGAGTCGGGCGATCGAGGAGGAAAGCGAAAAACGCGAAGCAGACGAGCCGTGGTATCCGCTGAAATCTACAGGGCTGCCCTCCGTCACGGACTTCTCTGCGCAGCTCTGGTGCGAACGGCAACTGCAGTTCACCCTGCAAACGGGTCTCCGCAGAGAGACGCTCGCCATGAAAAAAGGTGGGAAAGAAAAGCAAACGCCAAAGGCGTTGAAGACCCCAGAACTCTGAACAACCTGCATGCGAGAGAACTCAAGGTGGCACGTGCCCTTCGCGGCGCCTCGGGAGCCGTGACGCAGACCTCTTTCACCGTAGTCCCACGTGTCGGCGAGTCTATACATCTCTGTGTGCATATGCGTGCATCCATACGTACTTGCATACATACATACATACTCACATACATGCATACATATATATGCATATATTAGTAAGTACATAAATACATACATATGTAAATATATATACATACATACGTACATACACATCTACACATTCATATATGTATATATATATATATATATCTGTAAACATATATACATATACCGCTCTTTTCTTCGTGAGGCCTGGTAGGCAGCACCTCCAGGCGTTGTCGCGTCTGCTTATTTGTTTGGTTTTCCCGTAGACTCGTGAGGCACTTTGACGGTGAAGGAGAGTTCTCCAGAGCTTGGACGTATTGTAATGTCCTTTTTCTTTGGGTCGCTCTTTTTCAGGAACCGTGCGGCATCTGGCGCTCGAGTTGCATCACCACGAGATGGAGGAAGTTGTCGTCGAGACAGAAGAGGAGGTCTGTCTGCAGCTTCCCTGCGCCAGAAGGTTCAGGGCGTGCCGCGCCTGCTGAGTTTCTGTGGGCGGGGCCTCATGCCGGGTGGCACCTTCACACGGGCTGCTCGCTGGTGTCCCTTTTACACTTAATAAATGGGACTCCCTTTAGGTGTATATAAACTACCTTTTTCTGAGGAGTAGGCGTTCCATTTCTTCACATGTTACCCCCCCCTTTTCCACCCCACCACTTTTCGCCTCTCGCCTTTCCCGGTCTGTCTTTCTCTCGCTACGCCGGTGCCCCAGTCTTGTCCCCTCTGCGCTCGTCTGCGAGTTTTTCTTTCCTCTGTAGACTCCTTTGTGAGACCCGCGGCGTCGTTCTCGACGGTGTCGCTCATGGCCATACCTCCTCGAGCGACCAGCTGGAGGGCGATTGAGCCACTCTGGTTTTGTTGCAACTCGCGTTGAGTGGCTTAGCATCCTTTTGTCGCTTCAGAGAGGCGTTCTCTCGGACCGCGCGCGCGTGCAGGGGCCGCGGCCTGTATCGGTTGCATGCCGCGGGCACCCTGTAGATTTCTTCTCTCCCGCAGCCTCGTTTCGTGTTGGAGTGCGCCCTTCGCCGCGGCTGCATCTCGCGACACGCGCGTGTGCGTTTGTTCGCTTTCTCGTTGCTCGCAGGCGATGGCCTTCAAGCTGCTCAACTCGATTCAGCAGCTGCAGCAGCTGCGCCAGCGGGGCGTCTGTCGCGAGTTGTGGGTCTTTGGCCCCGTCGCGGGCCTGATGGTCCGCGGCGTCATCGACGAGCTGCGAATCGGGCGGCTGGCCGCTGTGCCTCCAAGGGCCCCCGCGGTCGCTCCTTCCGCCGCGGGGAGGCCTCACTCAGGCTGGGCTCTCATCGCCCCAGGAGCAGGCTTTTCCGAGGCTCTCCAGGCCGCGCGCGAGCTCCAGCTACCGGACTGGGAGAACGAGCTCCTCAGCGACGAGGAGGCGGGCGTCAGTGGAGGGGGCGAAGGCCCGCGGCCTGAGGGCGTCGCGGGCGAGACTGCGCCGGCGCTGAGGAGGAAGACGGGCGCCTCGCCGCCTCCGTGGGACGCGGGCCCCGCGCCCGCCACGGCGCCGGAGGCCTTTTACATCCTCATCAGCGACAACAAGACAAGAAGTGTGAAGAAAACGCCCTGCTTCGCGCAGAAGCAGACCTCTGCGCTTCAGCTCCAGGTAGGTGACGCAACAGAGAGCCCGACTAGCGAGCCGGGCCGCGTCGCAGTTTCAAACCGTTTTCAAAGCCCCTCTTCGTGCCCGCCTATCTCCGTCCCGCTCGTTCCTCCGCTCGGCCTCTGCGCGAGTGTGGTCACACATATGCCTATATGCATACCACTATAAATTTGTATTTACAAGTATACGCATGCATGCTTATAGGTGGAGATCTTTATATGACTGCGTGGTTTTTGGGGTTCAGATTTACTGGCAACTGCTTAATCGGCTGCGGAGAGAAGAGCTTCCGCTGGACTCGTTTTTCGCGGCCTTCAAGTTGGACAGCAGCGCGTGCCTCACGCACCCTCTCCTTCTCGCATCTGCCCAGGAGGCGGGGGTCCTCGCGAAGGCCGCGGCAACAGAAAACGCCGAAAGATGCAGACCTTGCGCGCATGCAGCGGAGACCGAGGAATCTGCAGGCCCCTCGCTGCGCCTGGAGACCCTGCTGAGAAGCCTGCAAGACGAACTCCGCGGACTCCCGCCGCTGTGGAGGGACGTGCACGTCGTCTACGAGTGCGAAGGTGCGGCGCCCTCAGAGGAAGGATCCGGGCGGAGGGAGGGGGGAGGGGGAGGGAGAAAGAGAGACGGCCAGCAGACAGAAAGCGAGGCTGGTGGCATGCGCTACCAATCAGATAACAGCTGAAGCTAGACTCTATGTCACACTTAGTAAAATGGGATTCCTAGGTTTGTATAAACTACCTTGTTTTTCAGGTTTTGGACCGGCGGGCGGGTTCGAGAACGGGCCGCCGCACAGGCATATGCGCTCCTATATATACGGTACAGCCGTAAGGCCTGCGGACGCGTCTGCGTGTTTGCATCGGTGTCCTACGTGTGCGTGAGAGGAAAGATACGCCCTCAGCTGCGCAGGCGCGAGAGCCGCGCGAAGGCGGCAGCGGTGGACTCTGTCTGTGCGACTCTGTGTGTGCCTCTAGGCGAGGAGTTCGCTCGCGAGAAGATTCCGTATCACGCCGCATCCGTGGACTACTCGCTCCAGGATCTGACCAGCTGGTGGCGCGGTCTGCGGCCCGGCGAAGCCGTGCAGGTGCGTTTTTCTTTCAGCCGTCGGGCTGCCTGTCCCGCTCAGAGACATTTTCTCGCAAGACATATGACCCCGATTTCGCGGAAGCGTCCACGCCAAACCGCCGCTTCCTGCTCGGCGTGGAGCAGACAAGGAGCATCCGCCTCTGTAGGGTTTAGGTTGTTTGCATGCCAGTGTGCGATAACTCCCCGCGCGAGTGAAGGGGCTATACGTCAATCAACCAAGCGAATTTTAGGGTCCAGCTCGCGTCCGCCGGGCAGAGAGGAAGGCGCCTACCTGCGAGAGAGGGAGAGCTAGTGGCGGGGGATGCGATAGGCAGCAGACGAGCCTGAGAAGCGGAAAAACAGTCTGTGGGACTGGCGAGAAGAAGAGAGGGGGGCAGTTCTCGGTGGAGGTTTCGCGGCGTAGTGTAAACGAAGCGATGTGCGCTGGCAACTCCGGCATGATTGTTTCCATCCGACGCCGTCGCCTGCGGCTGCATCGTCTTGCTTGTTGCATTCATCCGAAAAGTGTGAAGGGTGCCCTATGTTCGACTCTTCTTCGCTTTGGATGGTGACGTCGCTCTCATAAGAGCTTCGGACGATGTTCTGCGCGCTTGGCTTCCGCTGCGTGGGCCTTCTTGCGCTCAGGCCTCGGAGAAGTGGAAGTGCATCAACTGCCTTTTCCTCGCGCAGTGTGAGGCCACGCCGCTTGGGGACGACGAACGAGCGGCGGCGTTGCGTGAACAAGAAGAGGCGGAGGCCGAGAACAAGAGAGCGCTTGAGGAGTTCGACGAGGCGGCGGCGCTTCAGCAGGAACAGGAGCGTCTTCGGGGGGCCCTCGAGCGAAAACAACGCGACCATCGCCGTCAGAAGCAGCCCTCGTCGCGTGCAGCTTCAGCACCACCGGCGAGGAGCCAAGAACGGCCCAGACAAAAAGAGGCCGAAAAGCAGGCGGCAGTCTGCTCCTCGTTCCCTTCTGGCCTCTCTTTGGGGGGGTCGCGCGCGCCTCCCTCCGCCTCCGCTTCTGTGTCTTCCTCGTCTGTTTTGTCTGTGTCGTTCTCGTCGTCGCTTTCGACGGCCGCCCCCCCACCGGCGTCGCCCCTCTCGCCTCCGCGCGGGCCCTTTTCTGGAGCCTCTTTGGTTCCTCCTCGCTTGGCGCCTTCACCGGGGGCGCTGAAAGACCAGCGCCGGGAATTCCACTTCTCTGCGGCGTGCAGCCACACGTTGGTAGCTGTAGGCAGCCACGCGACCCCCTGCGTAGAGTTTGGTAGACCTGCTGCAGCCAGGCCGAGCAGTGAGCAGCAGGGCGGCTCAAGAAGGCGCTTCGCGGGGTTTCTGTCAGCCTCGCAAGAAATGGAGGGAGGCGATGGAAACAAGACGACAGAGAAAGATGAGGGGGCGGAAGTGACGCAGCCCCGACAGAAGCCCGCGCCCGAAAAGGAGCCAGAGCAAGGTTCCACGCACGCATCCATGGTGTCGGTACAGCATAGATGTTCCAGTCAGCAAAACACGCGTCACTCCAGTCATGTAGGCGATTTTGGCAGATGTCACACCGCAGTCGTCTCTTCTGTGGTCTGCCTCGAAATGAAAACGGCCCGAGCGGATGCCCCGCGTGCGTCGGGGCCGCCCCTACCAGCGCGTGCTGCTTCCGCAGGGGCAATGTCTGTTTCCGCTGAGGCGTGTAGCTACAGTGCTCGAATGGAAAAGACGGACGGGATAGAGGGAACGTTTTCCTTCCAGGCCTCAGAGTGTGAGGCACGGATCAGCTCAGCCAAAAGGAGAAGAGAGGACGCCGACACTGCGTGTGTCGACCAAGAGGACGAAAGCAGGAGAGACGAGGCGGAATCAAGCCAGGCCGCGGCACGGCCAGAGGGCTCCGAAGGCGAGAAGTCGAGAAAGACGAACCAAGCGGGGGGTTGGAAACCGGAGAGTAGAGAAAGAGCGAGGGTTGTAAGCACGAGTCAAAAGAGGGAGGCGCAGAAAGGAATGAAGAGCGAGCCTCCCATCTTGAAAGGACAGAGACAGATCACGCGTTATTTCGCCATCAAGAAGTCGCCGTGAAGGGTAAAGAGGAGAAAGACACCGTTTGTAGCAGCATGTGCGACTGCTGGAGCCAGCGCCAGTGTATACAGAATGAAGCCTCATGATGGCAAGAGAGGTGGGTGTGCTCCACATCGTAACAACGTTTCCCCTTTTCAGCTCGTAATTTGCTGTATTTGCCTTTCCTTGGCTACTGTCATGGGAAAGCCTCGACAATGTCTTTCACAAAGAGCGAATCGGCTTTCGGCTGAGCCTGCCTCGCTCACGGAGTCGCACAATTACATCTCAGCTGGCGTCACAGTGGTTTGAAAGACGAGCATGACGAAGAAGTAGACAACTGCCATCGCTTAGCTCCTGAGCCTGCCGCTATCTGCGAGGCAAGCAGGCACGTACGAAGAGGCATACCTACCACCAGAATCTTCAGTCGAAAAGGTCCGTGAACTCCAGCTGTCTAACCCGCGAAAATGCTAGGGGAAGGGGAGCACACCATTTTATGAAGTAGCGCTGGCGCGTATCCAGTGGGAAGTTTGAACATGATTCAGCTCATCGGTATATGTTGTGTCGCGCAAGAAGAGAGTTTCACTGCAGTCGATATTTCATTGGCATGAGGCTACACACGCGTACAATCCAGCGTTCTTGGATGGCGCTACTTTGAACCCCGTTTTTTAGACTAAGCAGTACAACTCAAGCGCCGTGCGAGCAGGCAGTCAGCAAAATCACCCGTATTCATCAATCCATGGAAACTACTGCCTGCAAGACCCCAGGATTCAATCGGAAGCTCTTGATTACCATCAGCAAGAGCATGGGTATAAATCTAGGGCTCTTTAGGCGTTTCCGCGCACTCTCACGTGCCAGGGTGAATGACTAAGCTGTGTTGAGCAGGGCGAGAGGACTTTGATATAAAGAGGTATGCTTTCGAGACAAGAGGTGATCGCGTGGGCAGACTAGGCAAGGCAAACGTAAGCATCAGTATAGTTAGATCCGCTAGCGCGCCGCTCGGTGGACACGAGCTGGCCCCGCGTTCTGAACGCCTTTGAGGCCGCACTTGCGCCAGAGTGGTCTGTGTCAAGTCGTCACTCCGCCTTCTCGTTTCGTGAGTTTGCGTCTGTCCACGCGAGCGCTGCGGGTTAACTACTCCGATGCGCAGGGCTCTCAGTCCTCCCAGAAATGTATGCGGGCCTTCGTCCTTTCTCTAGAGTGCGCGAGACACCAGGCTGAGGCCGATGCTCGTGCCATCTGGAAACAGGTAAGGTCGTTCGGCGGAAGCGAGGTAGAGCAGTGCGGGTATGTATGCCAGCAATGCAACGCAGTTACGTGAGACGTGAACGGGACACTGGAAACGAAGAAAGGGTGAGTCCCTCGCTCCGGGTCACAATTTCTACTCCCGCGCGGTAGCAGTCGTATGGGAACGGCCGATATGCGTCCCCTTGCCCAGAGAGATGGTCGCTGAATAGCACCTGTTAAAAAAATCTGACACGTGGGTGTACCAAAAAAGAAAATAGGTAGATTGCCTTCTCCGCTGAATGGAGCGCTGACGTAAGCCACATGCCAGCTGTCATGCCGCCACGATACTAGTCCTGTGGAGCGGTTGCCGGTCGACAAAGGTGAGAGGCCGCCGAAGATCTGGGCAGTCCTGGAAGGCTGAGGTTTGAGCGGGTCACAGCGCGGTCGCATGGAAGATGCACTGCGACGCTGCTCCCCGTACAGGGCAGAGTACGCGCGACAGCTCCGGTCCACAGTACCTTGCCTCGCAAGAACAGTGACAGGACAGGGTCCTACTCATTCTGGTACGATCTTCGACCCAGTATTCAAACTGAATAAAAATGTTATAGTTCCTCCAGTACTGCAGGTAACTCCCTTCGTGAGGTAATGAAGGAAGGTCGTTCCATATCAGGTACAAGGGTGCTCAGCTCCAGACGGGAGTCATTGGCTGGCGAACGCCTGTAAAGCACTTTCCCGAGCTTTCTGTCAATGCGGCGGGCTCTATCAGGCCGAAGCGTAGATGACCTGTTAATTTCTTCGAGGGTAGCAACACTCGCTCAATACTACTACCGAAGGCGCCGACTAACTTTAAATGGTGTAAGCCGCAGTTCAACTTCCAATCTAAACTGCGCAGCTGTCCTTCTGACGTGTGGCGGCGGGTACACAAGGTTGTATGCACAGTCATCGGCAGCTGGCGACGGGGAAAGGATGCGTCTTCTCACTGCATTGAGATGGGACCTGCTTTTTCGTGACCAGAACACTGGCGATGACACGATGTCTGCAGCAAGGTTGCTTGCCTGTTGGTTAGATTCGAAGCAAACGATGTAAATAGATTAAGACAAACTAGACATTATTCCACTCGGCAGTTCGGGCAATGGACGGACATGTATGGCACCAACGGCGCGGCCGCGCAAACGCGGTTACTGTCCGAGTAGATTCCGCCCCGTCCACCTGGCCTCCTACCCCCCCCCCCCGCCCCGGTGTCACGAAAAGACGATGCTGGTTCTAAACATCCTCTTCCAGTAGAGCTGCACTTGAGAGACCTCAGCACCCCATTCGCATCGCGAGCAGTCTCACAAGCCAGCAAACATCCAGGCGCTGGATCGAATTGCTGTATGTGGAATCCTGTCTAGTTCTCGGTCCCGTGCTCCCGCGAAATCAGAGAAAGTCACCGTAATTGGTGCACCGCTCGGGAACCGTCGAGAGGCGGACACGGCGTTCATCACTGTGCTCACCCTTAACTCTTGCACGACGAAGGGCTGCAACCGCAGCATCTTCTTTAGGCCCGAGTCCGAATGCGGCCAGTAGACCGAGCGGCATCATACTTTTGGTGGTTGTAGCCGCCTCGGCCTCCTCGATATCATTGGCTGCCTTCTGAAGTTCGGATTTTGCTTTTTCCAGAGCCTCGTGGCTAGCTGTGCCCGCACCGCCCGCACCGCCCGCGCCGCCCGCGCCGCCCACACCTGTTCCTGTTCCGTGTGTTGTTGTGAAGATTGCTTTGCCCTTGGCTGCCAACACACCTGATCCCTTGGCCGCGGCCGCAGCTCCGCCTGTCTTCAGGAGAGCTGCTCCAGGAAGTGCCTTCACCCCGGCCGTGAAGACCGCAAGAGGCCCCAGTACTTCTAGTGGCATTTTCCGTGACGAACTGCACAAGAGATAAAAGACCGTGGAACAGACACCACGCCACCATGCTAAAGCACCATAGAGAGCATCGGTTTGTATTCGTTCCTTCATGGTTGAGCCGTCTCATGGTCACGGCGGCGCTTGGCAGATCAGACACAGCGCCGCACAGACAAAAATTCGACAGGTAAGTGGCCTCCAGTGGCTAACCTGAGTTCGCAGGGGGAGACGTTTGACGCAACAATAGCTGCTGCACAAGGAAGCCCCTCTGATATGCTCACACTCAGTTCTGTCTATGCTGCTAGCACATGCCTGGTTGCACACGGCGGGACGGTGTATTTCCGACGGAAAATGTAGTATACAGTGGTATTCGAGAAATCAAGGGCATCATATTGTCTTGAACAACGGACACGGTACAGCCCCCGTAGCCATTCCCGAGTACATGAAATGCAAGCCCTTACCGTGCGTAATAGCAGACGGCAGCCCCACTAGGCGTGTTGGAGGGGTAAGAGACAAGGCCGTCGTTTTTGTGGAGCCACCACCGAAGTCTTACAATGTTTCCAATCACGAGCTCTGTGTTCCGCCAAGAAACTCCGCTGCCTGACCAAATTTCGCCGCAGGACAAAAATAAATGGCCACAGCCCACCATGTCGTCGCAACTAGCTGCGTCCGCTCACGTCTAGCGCAGATCAGCTTGCGGGGTTTTCGGACTGTACAGCAGCTAAGTAGCTCCACGACAACTTCGACCTACGCCAATAGCCATGTTCAAACGCTAGGCAAGGTGGCTACCCTGGAGGTACAACCGTGCACTAAACCGTACGCAGAGTTGTTTGCAAGGGCTCTTCTGCGCATTGCTAACAGGTCTCGCATCCACCGACCTGATATAACGAGTCAAACCTAGTGGAACTGGTATTGCCGTCCGCTGCAGCATGCGTGTCTGAAATTGGCGTTCGTTATGTAGCGGATTGCCTGTAACATGTCTGTGGAGCGTAGCCCTGCGCGCCACTTCAGTGTAGTCGTAGTGTTTTTTTCGGTCGCGGTTTTGGGGGCACAAACAACCGCTCCAGGAGTACAGATCCTCAAGAGGTTGGTACGCTCCTCCCACGGTTGTACCAGGTGCCTTCTGAACTTGGTCATCTGCTGCGGGTCAAAAAAGGATAAGCGATCGCCACCGACACTTTCCAATGGCAGGACGATACCTGATGCACGGGATGAAAAAAATAGCGTGTAAGAACAGGTTTGTTCTTACCTCCCGGCCTTCCTCAAGGAAGCCTACAGACTACTGACGGGGATGAGGAGGCGCTTCTGCTGTAGGGCACGTGGCGTGTACACTCACTCGCATCCGGTCTAGCCTGCATCAGCGAGGTTTTATTGTTGTAGAGTTTTAGTCGCCCACTGTCAGCTGTCACCCTGATCTCCACTTCTGCGTTCCAGTTCAAGCACATGCGCTGCGACGGCGTTCTATTCTTATGGCCTGCAAGCCCGTTCGGTATGCTGGCCAGTACACGTATATCTCGAAAAGTATATTCTGCCACAGCCTTCCACACCACCGCATCACGTAGGCTCTCACACAGCACTCAAAACGGCGGTGTGTTCTGTGCATATGGCTTTATACGAGCACGGGGAGCACGGGACACGAAGTCGGCGAAAATCCTCAGGTATCGCTGGCCTACTCCAACGCCCCATCCCGGCTGCTTTCAGAGGGAAGCCTTGCTATGTCAGATTGGTGTATCCAGAAACAGCACCTCAAGGAGCAATTCGTGGAGTCGCACGAGTAGCACGACTATTGGGACTCGCGCTGGCCACAAGAGTCTCACCCGCCCACATATTGACAATTCTGGGTTGCATGTTTGCCGGTATTTCTTTTGACGTAGAATACCTGTAGTGATGCTCTTCCTTCGCCCAGTATTTCCGAGGGCATTCGTCAAGTCAAGCAAGCAGTTGCTTCGTGTTCTTCCAATACGTCGTTGGCCTAGTGCACCCTCTGATGTGAAAACCTTCGAAAAGTCCTGGCACCATCAACCCCGCGCCTAGACACCATGGCCGAGTCGACGGGAGGCATGTAGCTAAGTTCTGCATATTTGGCATATGGTGTTGTATCGGATAGCTGTAGACGCGGGTCTGGTACTAGCACAGCTCTTCGGCCGTGCATCTATGCGCTCGAGTTCAACTGCTAGCGTGCTCCGCGTATGCACTCTGGCCCTACCAAAGTGCGTGTGTCGGCGACGGAGGTAACACATTCTCCCGCAAGGACGGCGCTCGCATGTCTTCTACGCCGTCTGATGTATGCGGATAAGCTGTGCCTCAGCATATCGTCATGCTCATCATTTCCTCTGGTGATTTGTAGCAGCGTACCAGTCGGTGAGTACGTGGTAAAATGGAGCGAACAAGTGCGGAGAGCGATGCTTTTCGTCATGATTCATTTTCCCCCGTCCCGTTGGCGACTACGAATCGCTACGCTGTCTGGGTGACCTCGAGGTCGTCGCCCCAGAGAGGCGAGACCGTGAGTCACATTTTCCACTGAAACACACAGCGTTTCTGCGCCTTTGATCGTCGGGGTATGCTGGAGCCTAGGGAGGCCTGAACTTCTGTGGTACATAGGGAGCCGAGCAACGGAATTGGTGATACGGTTCGTCGTAGGGCCACGCGAGCTGCAGTGGGCGTTTCTGTGAGCAAGGTAGTCAGCATCTAAAAGGGGAGGCTGGATCCCTGAGGCTTCCCAATATAAAGAGGCATTCGGGCACTTCAGCATGAAATCGAGACCACTATCTTCGACGACCAGTCTCCTTGGCCCAATATTGTTATGGATTCAGGCGGAGAAGTGTGCAAGAGTTCTGTGGCTTGTTAACCCGGCAAGAGTATACTACTTGTCTTCCGGCGAATCTCGACGTTTATCCGCAAATTGCTGACGGATGGCAAGCGAGTTCTGTGTAATGTTCCGTTTGCTTTCGCAATAAAACATGCGCTTTCACGTGGAGCAGATACAATGTTTCAGGAGCCGCGCACCTCCTGAAGCGCATCGGTCGACAGCAGCTGTCAGCTGCAGGACTGACTGGCTAGGAAGAGCTTGACTCTCCCACGCCCGAATGTCGTCTGTTGTTCGGTCGTCGCATTCACCCATGCTCGGCTAGAGAAGGTTGAAAGTTTCCTCGAATGATATTTCTTACAAACTGGCTCTGCGCTGCTCGAGAGTTCCTGTCACGAAGCCAAGAATTCAATGATTCGCAAGAATGAGCTTTTTCAAGCACCTCTTTTCCCCTCGGACACTAAGCGTGAGCGTGGACATGTTCGCGCTGCGTGCAGCGAGTTTACAGCTCGAGCCCATTTGAAGTGCAGGCGGCCGGCCGGGTGCTCATGCTGGGGTGTAACCATTTTCTCAAAGCACGTAAGCGGCATCTAGATGTCTTCTTTCCCTCCGCATTTTCATACCGCACCGCCCCTTCGCCCTCCCTGGTCGTGGAGGGCCGCTTCTTGGTGATATGTCTTCTTTCAGAAGGTGGATTATTTCGGATCACATACTTTTTTGCGATACACGAATCTCTATTGCGTTCTGCGGTTCGTCTCTCTGTGACAGCCTAATAGAACAGAGATTTTTACCAGCGCCTCTGACTCCTGCATTGTTCTCCCCGTGCCTAGCTGGCCTCAGAAGTTCGCCAGCTGCAAGCAAGACACGGACCAGTGCTTTCCGAGACGTCCAGAGGGACCCCACACGCGTGCGTTTGAGCATGTGTCGGGCAACGCCAGTATTGTTCGCCGACACGATCCTGAAGGGAAAACGATAAAATGTATCCAGGTTCCCTTTTGCTAGACGGCGGTCTGCAATAGGGACGCAAAAACAGGGCTTTGATTACGGCCGACATTGCCCTTGTGGTTCAGCGGATGGCTTTTCTCGCGATCCCTGCATCGCTGGAACCGTCAACGGGGTCTGCGTATGCAAGACAGTGGCGCCGTGCTAACGTTAACGTACGCTGTCTTGTTTCACTTCCAGCACGTGGTCAGAACTGTGCACGAATCGCGGGTTACACAACGTAGCCGATCGCACCCTTGACTCACACATTCTTCCTCCTGTACCGGGAAAGCCTCAGTTCACTGCTTCGAAGATATAATGCCGGCCCTAGGAGGAGGTTCGTTAATCGTCTTGACGGCACTTGGTCCCGTCCTTCTGAAGACATCCGTACCTGCCGGAGGAGCCGCAGCGGTGGGTTCACTGGGCGTGGCTCCAGCTGCACTTGGTGCCGCCGCTGCAGGGACAGCGGTGGCAGGAGGAGGGAAGGCAGCCGGCGTGGCTCTGATTTCCAAGGGCGCCGCAGCAGCACTAAAAGGGTCCGGCGGCTTTCTTTCGAAAGCTACAGGAACAGTGGTTTCTGTCCCGCGGTCAAGCTTCGCTGCAACGACGGGAGAAGCAGCGCACGTGGCAACTCATAGTGCCCAGATTACCCTTGTAGCAGCAAAAACGACGGGAGGCACGGGGGCGGCAGGCGTAGCAGGAGGTGTGGCAGCAGGCACTGCTTCCCCTCCCGGTGCGTCATGGCATCCGCCGCCTGCTGTGGTGGGGCCTCACCACCCTGCGGGAGCGATCAGCAGCGGCGCTTCATCTGCTCCACACAGCCATCCACACATCGGTCCGCGTGGGACCAGCAGCCATGCACGGCTACACCCTCCACACGCGCATGGGTCTGCGCCAGCCAACGAAGGACATCTGCAAGGCAGCAGGGGGTATGTCGGCGATGGGCGGTCTGTAAACAGCTCCCCTTACGGAGCCCACGGACACGGGGCACCCGCTGTCCCGGCGAGTGGCCCAGGAACCGCAGGTGATGGGACTGCGTCTACATCTCCTGGAACAGGAGAGGCCGTGGGGCTCGACCAGTCAGGAGGCGGAGATGTCGCGCCACCAGCTGGAAGCAGGGAGGTGGCAATGATCACTACCATTGCGGGGCTTTCTCTCCTTCGTTGGGCCGCAGGGCAACTGTGCTGTGGAGGCCGCCCAAAGGCAAGGGAGGCGGCGGGGACTACAAAGGCAGGAATTAGAAAGTGGATGACAAAGCGCGTTTCGCGGTGGAGCCGTGACGAAGAGGTTGTGGTACCTCTCAAAAACGAGGACCGCCTGGCGCGTCGCCCGTGTGACAGTGAGAACGGCAGGAGGGTAGGCGCAGTGTCCGGCGCAGGATACACCGGGTATACTGAGATTACGGCAGCAACTGGTGACAAGTCCTCAGCGATAGTGCTCACTCGCGCTGGGAGCGACGGGGGGAAAGAATCCGTTGACGGAATTAATTCGCATGCAGAGAGTGAAACAACCACGTCAGCGAGTGGTGAAGACGACAGCGAGAAAGATCCTCAAAACAGTCTTCACGAAGATGCGATGCCTGAGCAGCAAGTCCCAGTCCAGACTCAGGAAGACCCTACCAGTTTTCAGACCTTCGTTTACATTCGAAGAAGGCGCGGTGGACGGATGGCCAATTTTTTGTAGGAATCCATCGCCATCGCGAGCGTTTCACTTCCAGTGAACGTGGTGGTTTGAGCAGCCCGCCCCCGTTCGTTGCCCTCTGCGCCCGGTATGTCCACTTTCGGGGAGAGCAGGGCTAAAAGCGTGACGGTACATTGTGATCTGTAAACTGTATCTTGTTGAACAATTTATTTTCGATCTGGATGCGGCTGCGCTGTCTGTCTCTCAAATCATGATTGTCGCACTCGCAAAGGGGGAGGGCCTCGACCAGACGCCGGCCGGGCCCCGCCTTGTTTTCGCGCAGTCTCATTTTTGATTTCTCCTCCCAAAGCGGTGCACAACCGCCACTAAAGTACAGGAGCGTAGCCTGCTTAACTTCGAACCTCACGGAAAGGATAATACTGTCTGGGCGGCGCCACCTGCAGACGCTGAAATAGGCAGACGTGGTGACGAGGCCGCTCGCAACGGTGCATATGGAGCATGTGTGAAATGGTAGGGAAGCCACGTGCGTGCAAAACGCGGAGCGCACTAATGTCGAAGAATCCGCATCCCCAATACTAGTTTCGCCATTATGCATCAAATATCAGACCTGAGTCACAGCCGGTGGCGCGTTGCTCGGACCTCTCGGGTTTCAAGGGGGGTCAGTCTGGTGCCCATACATTCGTCGCGTTGTCTGCCGAGTTACAGCTAACTGCATGCGGCACGAGACACCGAATAAAATAGTCACGCACATTGCCACGCGTCTAAATTTAACTGCGGCAATCATGTGTTCATTCTCTCGCTTACGCAAGAGAAATTAAAAAGTGATTTCATGATTTAGCCACTGGAAAGATACATCACGCAGACTTGTTGCGTAGCGGGCTCCACCTGCGTGTGCATGCCCGGGGAAAACGAAAGGGGCAACTAAATGTCCTCCCTCCTAGATTCATCGTGCCTCTTTTTTATATGTATTCGGGCCCGTTGCTGCTGCGTTCCATGCTGTGTACATTTCAGTGCCATCTCAGCAGCCGGCTCCTCCTCCGTTCCTTTTCCTCAAGGCCGGCATCCCTCGAGGTCCCTCAGCCGTGACTTGGTATTAATGGATGCATCGCCTGTCGTCACGTGTCGCAGCCTCGCCCAGGTCAGCTGCCTTAGCTCGTCCTAGGTGTTCAGCGACCTGGCAATCACTTCTTGACCTCTGTTTGCTTCTGTGTACCGTACTTTTTCCGAATCGGGCATCAGCTGCGGCGTCGCCCGCGGATCTGTACGGCGTCCGCAGTCTCCGGCATGGCGGACCCCTGCTCTCTGCAGCTGGCTGCAGGGATTATAGTCTCGCGCAGTGGGATTTCCTGGGTGGTGTCCCACGCCACAAACGAAATTCCCTGGTTTTTCCGAAGCAAAAGTGGTGCGAGGTCGCTCTACTCCCGTGCCCAGTGAGGCACCTTGCCGGCAGGAGCGCGGAGAATGTTCTGCGGTGTAATGACGGGACAACGCCCGGGGAAATGCACTGTCACAATCGTTTTCACTCACTCGCTCAGAGCAAAGAAAACATTTGCTCTGCATCTTCGTACCGCGCGCAACATCCTCTTAGTCCCCCGCTTTGTTTTTTTTTAGAACCGACCGCTCCTGCGAGAGCTGCTGGAGGAGAGAAGCAGCGTTTCTACTACGCCGCGCACGCGAATGGCAGACCCTGGCTCGCGTGGCTTTCTTCCTCCACATGGGTTCGCATGGGCGCCTGTCCGCCCTCGTACATGGGCGAGTTTTTTTGCAAGAAGAGGGCCGGGTGCTTTCGCCCGCGACGACCTGGGGCCTTGTGCCGTCGCCAGGTCTCCGGGGTCACTCCTTGTCGCCTTCTTCAGGCAGCCCTCGAAACAGAGAGCGTCTTTTCTGCCGCGCCGTCACGAAGCAGACTATTCGCCAGGGCAGGGAGACGGGAGTCTTTGGAGTGCGGAAGCTTTCGAGGCTCGGAGGCTTTGGAAACAGCCGTCGAGGCGCCCACTGTCGACACAGAAGCCCTGACCGGTTCAACGCCACGCCTCCTTGGGGTCGCCGGCGGCTCACGCGAGGGGAAGGTGGTTGGCCTCCGGCATTCAGCCAGCGATGAGGAAGATGCGCAGGCGGAATCGTGCGGCGGCGATGAGCCAGAGCGCGGAAGGGTCAGTGGCGCACTTGGCGCCGCCGCGTCGAGCTCTGCTGCTTCTCCAGGGGCGGCCCCCTGCAGGGCTGGGATCGGCGGGGGCGAAAGGCGCGCTGCAGAGGTTGCGGCTCCCCTGGAGTCGGATGCGCCGCGGCCGCCGGCGGCGTACCACACACACGTCCCCGTGATGCTCGAGGAAGTTCTGCAGTACCTCGTCACCGCGAAAAACGGGGTCTACGTAGACTGCACTGCAGGAGGCGGCGGTCACACTGCCGCCGTCTGGGAGAGAGTGGCGCCCGAGGTGCGTGGCTGCGAGGGCGCGAGGACGCAGGCAGTGGCGAGAAGCAACACGGGGCGGGCTCACCAGGCTCGGAAATGGGGATAGGGATGCAGCCGGGGTTCAGTTGTTGGATAGCGACATGTCTGTCTCGTGCTGTGTACGAAGGAGGTGTTCAGCACGCCTTGGAGGCTGTGCAGACGGCCTGGGAGCTGAGAGGGTCTGCCCGCCTCTGCCCCGGGTGCCGCATGCGGGCTGGTAGGCGGCCTCGACACCGGTACGGTTGTTCATGTGTAAGTTTTTTAGAGACGTGCCCGGCCGAGCCGCCAGACATGCAGTGAGCAATCGAGGCGACTAGCGCCACGCAAGGCTGCGATGTCGACTCTAGGGCAATGTCGCGCGCGCGTGTCTACGGTTTTTCGCGTGCTGGCCTATCATGCGTGACCCGTGTCGAGCAACTCTGGAGCCACACTGTGCAAGCTACGCGACCGGTGTCTCTGTGCCTTTTTGTTCAGGGCGGTAAGGTGCTGGCGATCGATATGGACGCAGAAGCGGTGAGCGCCACGCGAGAGCGCATGCAGCGGCTGTACCAGGCTGCGGGAGACGGGCGCCAGTCGCGTCGGGCGAATCTCGGCGAGCGCGAAGCTCTCGAGAAGGAGGCTGAACCACAGGAGGGGCGGGGCGGTGCCTCCGTCTGCGTTTCCACGGGGGAGACCTGGACCCGCGAAGCAAAAGTCCTGGAAAAAACAGACGTGGCGACGGTGGGGTCACAGCATGCATCAGATGCCCCTGGCACTCGTCCCGCTTCTGCACAGCCTCTTGCCGCAGTTGTCTTGCAGAGTTCGTTCGCGAATCTTCCGGAGGCCCTTGGAAGGGCGAGGGGCATCTGGGACGCGGGCGGAATCGAGAAATCGTTTTTGAGACGGGTGTCGAATCCGCAAGGCGAACGCATCAAGAAAAACTCCGCCGGCAGTTCACAGCCGGCAGAGGGAGACAAGACAGCAGACTGCGGCGCCCGCGCAGGCCAGTCCGTGGAGACCGGGGCGGACAGGAGCTGTTGCACGCTCGACGGGAGACAGGAGTCCAAAGGGGATTCCCCGCCCGGAATCGCAGAGCCAAAGCGCGGGGCTCGTGAAGCCGGAGCCGCGCTTGCGGCTGACGTGTACGAAGGCCTCCGAGGCACTGTGGACGGGTACGTGCTTCGTATAGCGACCGGTTTTCCTTCTTCGGTGAGGGAAGGCAAGAGCCGTAGAGGCCTCCACCTCTTGTTCGTGAGGAGATAGCCCTATATTTATTTGAGCAAGTCGGCGCGCTTGAAGCTTCATGCCTGACCGAGACGAGCTATCAACTTGAGGTGTGTGCGGTTTCTGCTCTTTTGTCCACGACCAGGATTCTCGCCGACCTAGGTGTCTCGACGCATCAGCTCAGCGCGGCACATAGAGGTTTTTCGCATACTCTGGCAGGGCCGCTCGATATGCGTTTTGGCCAGACGCCTTCGGATTCGTTCACCGAATCCGCAGATGCATCCGCCTCTGGTTTTCCGCGCTCCGCGATCGATGCTGGCACCGCGCCGCATGCCCTCTGCAAGGGCGAAACCGCTGGAAAGGGAGACGCCACGATTAACGCTCGTCGCCTTGCCGCATCAGGCGGTGAAAGCAACTCTCCAACTCACTTCAACGTCTTGGACTCCTCTACGACGGCGGGAAAAACAGGGCTCGATGCTGCCCAGGTACCGCCACTCGAGTGCGCGGGGGAGGTGTCACTGTAGATGATAGCCGAAGCGCCAGGGCATTCCGCGGTCCTGTGCCGTCCGCTGCACTTTCGTGCCGGTAGAGAACTCTACAGCCGAAGGCCGGAGTGAGAAAAGGCTCGTGCGTGCTTGTCTGTGCCGCGCCTCTGTGTCAGGTGGTGAATGGACTGCCGCAGGCTGCCCTCGCCTCGATCCTCAGGGTTTACGGCGAGGAGTCACTGGCTGGACCCATCGCGTCTTGCATTGTGCGGCACCGGGAGGCTCATGGCACGCTGAGGACGACGGAGGATCTACGAAAGATCGTGGAAGGCTGCTGTCGGTATCGAAACCCGAAGTTCGTCGTCAAGACATGCTCGAGAGTGTTCCAGGTTAGTGCGAAAGAGCCTCGTCGCCCGTTGTCGAAGCCCGCCCCAGTTTCTGCAGCTGTACGGACGGCAGAAATGAAGCGACGGAAATTACTCGCGAAGGAGTAGAGCGCGAGGTCAAAGGATATGTAGCATCATAGCGGCTTTTCGTGGTCTAAATACGATTCCTGTCTCAGGGGGGGCTGCATGCAGAGCACAGGTTGGGTTCGAAAGCTCCGAACCGTATATTTGAGACATTGCAAGCCTTCAAAAAGTCGGCGCGGCGGCATCGTAGCCTCTTGCATTGAGATCTACCAGTTTCTGCGTGCCTTTTACTGGGATTCCAGCCGCGTCAGCTCCCTTAGAGACGCGCTGCGGTTTGGCGTAAGTCCGTGTGGCCTCGGTGCGAATCCGCTCGTCTTTGTTGTCAGTGAAGGCTGGAGCTATGCAGAAAGAGTGGCAGAGGACGCTATTGAAGAGAGCTGAGAGTCAAGCTATCTGAGCAGCCGGTGTCCTTGAGTCCAGAAGAGAAATGCGGTTTTGTCCCTGCGTGCGAACGTGCGTTTAGGCTCTCAGGATATACGTCAACCGGGAGATGGAAGCTCTGGAAAAACTGCTGACGCATGCGGAGCATCTCCTCAAGCCCGGCGGTCGCTTGGTCATCCTTTCCTACCACTCTCTAGAGGACCGGATTATCAAGAACCGGCTGAAGCAAGGCCGCCAGGAAGCGGGTTGCTCTGCCGCGGACTTCGGCCGAGAGGCGCCTCTTTCCGCGCTCCCACTGGAAAGGCCAAACATGGCAAGGATTGCCGGGCGCGAACGAAATGCACACGTGCATCAGGATCTGCCGCCGCTGCTGGAGACTTTTCTATCAAGTGTTCACTGCTCGCAAGAAGTAGCGAAGCTCGGAAACGCACTCAATCTCCACGACACCCGCCGGGCCCTCTTCGGCTCACCTGACCGAAAAAACAAGAGCGAAGGCAAGTTGTGGCGTTTGGTGTTGAAGGTGAGCAGATGCGAGCCAGGCGACAGGCGACCACGAGCGATTTGTGTTTCCGGCGGCACAGAGACCTTTGAACCGGACCGGGCGTTGTCGCTGTCTGTTCACATGCACCCCTTGGATCTGCGCCCCGTTGTGATCTTGCAGAAACCAGTGCGTGCAAAGGACGACGAGGTGCTTCGCAATCGGCGGTGAGTATGCAGCTCACTCGCAATCAACTCGTTCAGGTCTACATTACATCAGCCGGGCGGGGGAGACAGCTACGATCCTCGAAGGCTGGTCACTCGTGAAGCAGTGCCGCGCACATGCATAAAAAAATGGTGGCTGCTTTCTGCGTGTGTGCACAGCGCACGAACGGCAAAGATGCGCGTGGCGGAGCGCCTATCCTGAAGCGGGCACTCGGCCGCACTGATGCGTTGAGACAGTCCGTCGCGGAGGAGCAGGACCGCAAGGAGAGGGGTGAGGATGTCCTGTGTCCATGTGACTGGAATGACCTGTTTGAGGCCTGGCTGTTGAGTCCGAGTCTGCTTGACGGGAAAACCGTGTGCACCAAAGAAACCTGGAGATCCCCGAATGTTTCGTGCAACGTAGTGCGGTGCATCGTTCGACTGTGGATGTCAAAGTTGGCCCCTTTTGTTAGCGCGGTTGTCTTCGGGAAGTGCCGTTTGTTTTCTGCAGCCGTTCGCAGTCTTGGACCAGCATGTCCGACCTCGAAGACATGCCGAACCGTGATAGAACGGAAACCGTGCATGATGGATAGCAGCAAAAAGACTTGAAAGCAAGTGCACTTTGCAAAGCAGAACACAGGATAACAGTTCGCGTGTCCGCGACGAGACGGCAGGAACAGTCAGATTATCAGTTGTGAGCGTCCCACTAGTGTCGTTCCATGGCCACCTGGAGGTGGAAACCATGCGTCTCGAAGAAATTATCGAGTTCACGAGCAGCGCCCGCTTCGGAACGCCCTTTCGAAAATCTTCGCAAATACGTCGAACGTGTCTAAAGTGGCTTCAGCGTGACGTTCTGTGGGGATTCAATCGGGTTACAGGCATCGAGTCGATGGAGGAAAATACAGGAGCAAAAGGTTTTGAGCAAGGACACACCCCGTCAGAGGTACAGTACATTAGCTCCCGTACGAGAGCATGTGGACTACGAGCTTGTCGAGAGTTTCCCCGTTTCCGTTTCACACAAGAAATCGTAATTGTCCCTTTTTTTATTAGTTTTGCACCTGAGACGGCTTCTGGCCTACGAGAGCATTTTCATAACACATCTGGGGGCAGCCAGCCGCGTGTGTGAATTCAGCTTCTGTCAGTCATCAGACTTCTGGCGAAAGCGCAGGGTTTGCAAGGATACACCAATGCCCACAGAAAAAAGTCCCGCATGGCGGAATGGCACTTGGACTCGTAGGATCCGTTCCCACGGAGAGACGTTACCCATGTATACATCCTAGTTCCTTTTCCTCTAGCTTGGTTCCCTGACGGAGTTTCTTGTTTCTATCACCACTGTGGTCTCCGGGGATGACTGGAGTTTATGAGGTTTTGTGGTGTCTCGTGTATTGCCCCCCCGTTCCGGTAGTCTTTTCGCGCGGCTAGGATGGTTTGCCTAGCCTTAGCCGCCTTTTGAAAGGCTGGAATGGCTCGATCACGGTCGCGATATGTTGTCATTGTTTTGTACGCACCCCACGAGGTGGGCTTGCCAAGCTGTTACGGTTTCATGATAGTTCACACCCTCAGTCGTCGAAGTGTTGAGCGACTCACCTCCTTCAGGGGTGGCCATACCGTAAATTCCGTCTTGCGCATGCCACAAATACGAGTTGCCGCAGCGCGTAGGACTACAGCTGACGCAGACCAACTGAGTCAGCCAAAGGGAGTATGGGTACTACTGAATGTATAAGACACTGAATCCAAGCCTAAGGCCCGGTTGCCCTCACGACCCCAGCCAGGCCCACAGGCCGGCCTGTGCAAAAATGGTATCGCATGCGTATCGTGGTGGGCGTGACCTCGTCCTGCTGAGCCGCCAGCTAGCCGCCAAACTAGCCTGTGCACACGCAACAGAGTGGCGGCAGGGCATTAGTGAACATTGGGACAGCATTTCGATTTTTTTTAGTAGGGAAGGTTCGTTCTTTCCTCTTCACTCCGCTGTTCAGAGAACTCGCCGCGACTTTGAGCCGCGAGGTCGGACGCATAATTCTAGCCTCAAGCACGATCGTATATAACGATGTGCTTGTATGGGTATTGTTGGCCTGAGTCTTGTGATATAGTTTCATGAGTGCCGTCATTCTGCAGAAAAGCAATTAGTGAAATCACAGTCGCCGGGGAAGTTACTTCGACGTGGAGGGAACGTCTGTCAAGCCCCTCCGGCACTGTATTTTTTTCTGTTGTGCATGCCCGCATTGTCGTTTGAGTGTTAGAGGATCCCTCGAAGATGGCGCGCCTTTATTTCCAGTCAGTAGCACCTTTATTTTGCCTCTTGTTGGCACTCGTCTACCGTGCAGACGCACTCCGAGACTCAAGCTTCTCGAACCGGATAGAATCTGTCATCCGCATGGAAGGAGATCAGGAGGCTGCGCCATCGATTGCCGCGGAAATGCCGGTCGTCAGTTTCGTTGAAATAGAGGAGAAGTACCCCGGCCTTACAGTCGCCGAGATGACGGGACTGCCTGTTGAAGAGGCGTGTGCCTGCATGGTGAATCAGAAATGCTCGCCTGATAATTGATGGCTGAGTCGTCCACAAGGGGTTCCCCGTCAGCTTCCGGCTGCTTCCTTGCCGCCTTTTCTTAGAGCGCCGGCACGTCGCTGAAATTCGCTCTCCGACACAGCGACTGGGCTAGGCGGTGGGTTGTGCGGGGACTGCGTCGTCTACGGCACAGCTCTTCCCACGAAAGTTACGCGCATCAAAACTGGTATCTCACGTTCACAGCAGGGCCCCGCGAAGCTGCGTAGGTTGGTCGTCATCCGTTGGAGGGCGCCTGACCCAGTCAGATGGCAGTTGCTTCGACCATGTGATCTTTTCAACAGGCCCGCGAAGGACACGCGGAAGGGGAGTGCATTTGACTGTGTAGGTAGCCCGCGGCATAGTATGTCGTGCTTTTCGTGGTGCGCGGGTTCGGTAGCACGGGGATGGTCTCTTTCGTTTAGCTCGTTGTCAGCGTGCACGTGCCACCGGCAAACGCAACTTTTTCAAAGGTCTTTAACATCACCTGATATGCCACGGGTAGTCCGCAGCGAATTCTGACGTCATTTCGTGTATCGAGTCTCATGGTTGTACGGGTTGAGTCTTTGCTGCTCGTTGAGTCTCTGTATTTGACAGTGGGACTTCTGACTAAAGACGCTTGATGGTTTTCGGATCACACTTGCAAGCGGGTAGCTAGCAGTCGCAGCACCAGGCTGTCTGCCTCATGGCCAATTTTGGGGAGCAGTTTATGTGACGCGTTGCGGAGGAAGCTCGAGAAACTCAACCGTCGGTACGACGGGTTAGAGCACAGGGCTACTTGCCGCAGGGGTGCATCATTCACACGTCAATGTCAACGAGGTCACCAAATATGGCACTCCAACACTCTCTCCGTAGTTCATCAACTGTCTCGTCCTGTGACCGCCACCACGCAACACTCTTTTCCATTATGCGGAGATTCTCCTTGTTATTTCTCCCAGGCAGGTGATGCCGTTCAAACACATGGCGCTGAATCTCGGGCAGGTACTTGCGCACGCGAATCAAGAACCGTCTCATGTCGAAATCGGCCGCTCGGCTCGCCTCTTGCAACTGTGTTTGCGTTTCTGGCTTCTAGAGGACAAACGCAAAAAGGCAATACGTATTTCACATTGCTGCGGTGCGGTGAAACCATATTTCTGAATTTTGAAAGAGCACTGCACGCGCAGGTCGCAGACCTCGCTCCGGTCTCCGCTACATCTTCGTTCCGCACAGAGACAGGCTGCTGGCAGTTCCTACGAACAGGTTGGAGGCAGCTCGCTATGGTGATGAACTCCCGGATCGAGACCAGTTCCTACATATGTAGAGACGAGGCAGGCACAGAGGCCACCCTGAAGTGACAGCGACTGGATATGTACTGCCCGGTCACGAAGTAATTCGGTCTCCTCACGCCTCTTGAAGCTACCTGCATCTACTAGTATCAGAGTCACGAGGGTTTCCGTTCTGTGTCTTCTACAGGAAATATGAAGCATGGTTGGTTGCGCCGCTAGCATCGACTCTGCGTCCGCGTAAAGACGCAACAGCGGAGGAATCCAATTATTATTCATCGTAGAGCCCTCCCTCTACTGTGAAGGCATCCCCGTTGTTGCGCTTTACGAAGCCTTACCGTGTAACAATCTAGTAGATCTTCCAGCAGTAGCTTCGTGTCCTCAAGCGGTAGCGTTGGCAGGGAGTTTCCCTGAAATGACGCAACAAGTAGACAGGCTATAGGTGCTCAGTACTGCGACGGTGAACTATGTAATAGTACCGGCAACCAGAGTTTTCCTGTCTGGTTTGATGTTGCGTCTCCTATATAAGGCCGTCCTTGGAGTTTAGTCAATACATGGTTGCAGTCGGAGGGGTGATCGATTGGCTAAGCGCAGACTGTGCAGAGAATCGGGGTGTGTCGAGGCTGGTCACTGCTTATGGCAGAGCCCTCACCTTTCTGTGCTTGCAGACTCCTGCCTGTTTGCTCTCCATGCCTGTTGGTCGCTCGGGTACTCCTGCTATCGCAGGCCGTTCCGTTTCAATTGTGTCGTCAAACCACGTTTTCTTCTTATTCTTCCGCGAAAACTTGACGTGACCATCGTCGAAGACAGCGCCATCGTCACAGGAGCCGTCGTCATCTGACGACAGCCTGTCGTTGTGGGCACCGTCAAACAGCCCAGAAATGTTTCCATCCGTGCGGTTGGCGGGCGGTCGTGCTTCCGAAACACACCATTGTTCTTTGCCTTGCTGTGCCTCCGTGGAGCGTGTTTGGTACCCTCTGGCGAACGCATCGTGGTCCGACTCTGTAGCTTCATGAGACGTCCTGTCTCCAGTGAAAACGTCAACAGCCACACTGCGTTGTACAGTCTTCCGTGTTTGAAGTTTGTAATTGTTAAGAATCCTCCGAAGATTGGCCAAGGCCACGCGGGCAGCTTTTACAGCTGTTTCGTCGACGTAAGGGCTTTTCAATATGAAAACATAATCATCTTTGGCGCACTTGATCAGACCAAGCATCGTGTATGCTTGTGCACGTCGGTACCTCGCCTTGGCATCATGTTCATCAATGTCTTGAATGATGGTTGTGCATGCCCCTGGCTCACATAACATAGCAGTAGACCTTAGTGCAAATGTCACTTCATTCAGAACGATCTGCATGTGCGTGACCGAACGGAGAGCAAACCCGTTAGCTCTACAGTTTAGCTCAAAGCGAGAGCGGCCCCATTTACAGTGGCAAAGGAACCGTCGCATTTGGCGCGTCGCGCCGCGCCACTCGCATGAACTCCTCCTGCCTACCCAGATCCACTGCATATTCTTCTAATTGGCTACTGCCGCTGGATCAAAAACGCAGCTTCCCCCGCTTCAACCCAACGACGCCCTTCACTCCTCTCCGACAGAAATTTCGGCCTGATAAAACTAAGCTAGGAAAGCGTCGTGCAACAACTTGGACGAGTCGAGCATGGCCCTTCAGGTGACATCCACAAAGAAGGAAAATTCACTTCCACATACTCTTCTCCTTGATCGCGGGTCACTACCCCTTGGCCTCCGCTCCTTACTGATAGCTTCCTGAAATTTTTCAAGTTTAAGTGCTGCTTGCGCCTGATTTCGGAGGTGCATGAGGTACATTTCATCAACCCGGTACTGGTCTTCTGTTCGTGCTGCCTTTACCCAGTTCAACAACTGAACACCTTGAGTGAACCGTATGCTCGCCAAATCGAAATCACCCGCGGCATACGCTTCTCGTCCGTCCTGCAGCATGCGGTCACCAAGTTTTAGGTGCTCGTCGAGGCTCTCCGGATCTAACGGTCTCTTGTCTTTAGACAACCCTGAAGTTGAGGTGGAGATATGGCATGATTGTTTTTGCAGTGAAGGCTCCGAGCTCTCGCTTTCCCGCCTTGAAAGCGTATGTCATACTGCGAGGTGGAGCGGACCGCGAAGCAACACACAGGGCTGGCGTATGACAAAGCACCGTGTAAGACTGCCCCAATCATCCGGTGTTACACAGACTGGCTTACCGGGAATCCATTCTTCTCGAGGGCATATCTCTCCCTTACAAAGACGTTCAGCGAGTTCGTCTTGAGGAATATCTCTCCATGTTCTCTCTGTCGGAGTTTCGTAGTCTGACGGCCCGATTTCCTTGGCTGCCTCCACCCGCACCTGATCGAGATACTCTTCCGCCGCCGAGACTGTTGCCAAATACACGCAGACAAGGCACACGTCGGTTAACCGGCCACCAAGTGAGAGAAAAGCAGGCGAATATGCCGCGAATCTAGTTGGTTGTATGACGACAAGATAGCAACTTTGGACGGTTTCCTTCCGTGTTTGCAGGCGCTGGGTGTCCGCTCGGTACGGTGAAAACAAGCCTTCAGAAAGGATCAATCGTACAGGAGGTGAGAAGAGGGCAGACACTCTCACAATTGTCTACCATTTCTAGTCTTGTCGAAAGGTTGCCCACTATTGGTGAGACAATGTGTACTCGCTTGCCTGCCTGCGGCTTCTTTCCAGACGGTTAGATCTGCCGGCAACCTACATGCCGCTGGCGACTGCTCCTGTTCTTCGCGTAGTTTCTCGAGCTTCTCGAGAGTGGTTGCAGCGGATCGCAACTCATCTTCGAAAGATCGGTCATTGTCTGCGGCCCGCTGTCGCACGGCACTGAGTAACCTTTTAACCCGTGAACTGCCAAGCATTGGCTGAACAAGATCCCGAATATCCGGACTGCAAGAATTTAGCAGCTCCGTCATTTCCGCTTTCTCCCGTTCGTGGCGAAGTTTCAGATCTGCTGCCTGCGTACGACGGCGAACAGAGAGATGAATCTAGGGTCGTTTGCGGAAGGCCTATTTCTCTTCAGTCGTCTCCCACCCATTTCATACGAGGCACTAGTTTCGCGGCCGCAGAGAGTTTTCACAGTACAAGCCTATACAAGTCGTCTGCTGGCAAAAAACAGTCTTACCGCTTCCTTCATGATCAGCCTTTGCTCCAGTTGAACGGCCTTCTGGGCTCCCGGGCGACGGAAAAACTCATTCCAAAACGCTTCACTCTCATGCATCGCCATCGTGGTCCTCGATCTTTCGCAACTACACAGGCGAACACGACTTTGGAAACGGCACAACAGTAACACGGCATCTGCTGTTGGACTAACAGGAATTTACCTTAGGCCCGCGCCACGGCGCTTCTCATGAACTCGACTGCACACTCTGACACGAACCGACCGTCGTGACCGAAGCCAGCATCGCGGACGGGATTCTCTCGGCGCAAATGTCCACTGCAGCAGGTACGCACCTTCTGCCGAGTAAGTCGCCCAAAAACTGCACCGCCCTGCGGAGTGCGTGAGCAACCTTCTAAAGGGTGCTTGTGTCGGTTGTATCGACGGTACCAAGAGAATAGAGGAGCGTGATCTAGTCTCCTGGGAGTCTGTCGTTCCGTAATCCGGCAACAGACGCGTAGAGGGACTGCACAATATCGGAGTTTCCTTGTTCACTTGCTTTGACTCAGATTCCCCGAAATAAAAAAGGTGGAGACGCACCAAACAGGGGCAAAAAGGGCGCGATCACTCTTCAAACATCGTCTGTCTCGTACTCTGTGACAGCCGTGATGCGGGCAGCTACTGGTTTTCCTTTAAGAGAGTCGGGGGAGAGGGGGCAACATCTACACCTCGCCTGAGGATGCCGACGCAGAAGATGTGGAACGACCGCATTAAGATTCAATCTGCGCTGCAGCTACCTTGGTTTGCTTCTAAGTTGCGTGGAACCACTTTGTGCTGCAAACGCTGAGCAACACAGAAAAGCACTGAATACTACGGAAACAAAAGCGTCCCGAGTATACGTTGCAACAGAGTGCTCTGGTCTCAACGCCTAGTTTTTGGCGGCCGCGTCACGCTGTGCCGCCGTTTTCCTCCTCATGCTATATGAGACGGCGGATTCTGTCAAGCTTTGCATGTATGGAGCTGAAGAAGATACAGTAACTGTACTACCAGCAGGCCATTCGCAGTGATGTTACACGACAGTGTCACCCTATTGCGATATCCTTCAAAAAGAGGAAGACTCACTTTCAAGACTGAGGGAGCGCTGTAGCAGTGTTCCGCAGTGGAGCTGCATGCCTAATGCTACGGCTGCGTATCAGCGACCCAACAGAACAAAATCAGGACCCTCTACATTGTTCTTCGGCGCCAGGCGATGAGGGACCTCGTGTATCGCCGCGTCCACCTGCTATGTTCTGGCTTTCATCCAGGGGTAAGGCGGAGAGCCACTTCGAATGCCACGCTACTGCTAATTTATACACACTAGCTCAAATTCGTGAATACTCGTCTTCCTAATGTAGTGCCGTAGTCCTACAGTACCCTGAGTGTGCCCGTTCATACCCTTTTACAGGGGTGGAAGCCGGCGGAATCTCGTTCTCCGTGCCCTACTCCGCATCGATGCACTCGCGAACTGTCACTGACGAGCTCTGCTAACATTCTATTTAGAACCGCGATTACAAAGCAATCCGCATACGTATAATTGGAACAAGCCGTCCGGATGCCAACTGAACACGTTTTCACGGACCTTTACCCTGCACTCGAGTTCCTTCGTAAAAGATCATACGCGAGTTTGGCCCTGCGACATCTTTGAGCGCGTATGAAGTTTCGCCCGTCACGAAAACCACATGTGTTCACCAAAATTGCCCTTCTTCACGAACACAACTGTTCCGCAAGATCGGACAGACAGACGGCCCTCCCGGTCACGCGACATCGGCATCATATGCAGCCTTCAGTTCCATAACCCGATTTCGAATATCTTCTTGCTGATGTTTTTCTTTCATCATTTTCTTCTTTTGCATGAACAGCAACAACGGGTACATGAGAACGAGAACAACAATCAGCGCCATAACGACAGGCTGTGTATTTCCATTTAGCAAACCTACGGTGACATCTCCATACAGCACATTACTGATAAGCGATAGCAGGCCTCCAATGAGACTTGCAAAGCCAATCAGTTTCCCGAAATGGGCAGAATCGAAAGTCGCCTCCACGAAGACATACATCTGCGTAGTGAAAATGGAGATGTACATGAAGAAGAATACCACTGAAAAGTACTGGGCCACAACACTCTCGGCCGCCACCACGCAGACGTACGTGAACAAGCCGATGGTATTGAGGGTAAGAATGACAGGCATGATACCAATCCTATTGATCACGACGCCGAAAATCAGACAAGGAATCGTCGAAAGTGGCGTCATGATTTCGAGAGTATACTCTGCATTCTTACTCAGGAACCTTCCAGCAGCCTCTTGGTAGTAGGCCATGACCCACCCACATACTGTAAAGTACAGGCAAATTCCAAAGTAGAGGAACGTACACGCCTGTGAACTGAACGATACCTTTTGCTTTTCCAGCCGAGGGTCACTTGCAAGATCTGCGACTACAGCCTGATTCTGGTGGTTCTCCGGGTGCTCTCCAGCCCCTGGCTCACTACACTCCGTCACCGCTGTCTGGTAAACATCCGCTTCCGACTTTGCAGGACCGGCAGCGACATTCGCCACCTTCTCCGCTTCTACCGCTGCTGTGAACGTATCCACCCCCTTGAACGCCTTAAGCGGAATAAAGAAGACCGCCAAGACGGCACACAAAATGGGCCCCGCAACAGCATAACCAATGCAAACGGCCTGGAACGAGATGCCCGTAGTGTCCCATATGGTTCGGAGAACAAGCGGAACGAAGAAGCTTGTAGAAATGCACGCACCAAGAGACGCCATGATCAGGGCCGTTGATCCCGGAAACAGGGATACAATCAGAAGTGTCGGGTACACACTGACATCCGCCCCCGCTCCCATGAAGACGAACGCGGGATACACAGCTCGGAACCCGGGCCCCGAAAATGCAAGGAGAATCCACGCTAACGCGTTGAACGCTTGACCCAGTAAGGCCACTACTTTCGGACCAACCGTGTCGAGCAAATATCCCGCAAGTGCACTGCAGGTGAAGTGACACGCCATAGCAATAGTGAACAGAGACTGCACTTTGGTATCCTGCAGCTCGCACAAATATTCACTGTTCTCTGCTTCCAGCTTTTCCTCCGAATCACATACCCACGAAAACTGTCCAGACTTGAACAGCATCGCGCTCATGCTGCGCCACCCAAAATACACAGACGACGTCAGCACAGCGTACAACATGTAGATGACCAGAAGGACGTATCGGTTAACCCCCAACGGCGTCGTCTGCTTCGCGGCCGGATGGGAACTATCCGGAAGGAGGGCACTCAACCCAGCTGTACACGATTTTAGAGGCGCCATTTTTGAAGGCACAGCTCCGTAACCTCACAAACTTTCCAGGCAAAAATTTCGACTCACGGAAAATCCCGTCCCTATTGGCGGTCGTCCCGGAACGCAGAAATCAGCAGGTGATAATGCTAATGACTACCGTGAAAACAAGACAACAATGCGAATACTCGTACACAACTCAAGCTCCGCTAAACCACACAAAAGTGCAAAATAACAAGGAAACGACAAAGTTATTAGCAAACACGGATGCAGGCACAGATTTCGCGACACGAATCAGTAGTTGGACATGGACTTCCAGACAACTATATCCAGGTAATCATCCCGAGTAAAGTCCGTGAAGAAGGGATACCACGACATCAATTCGAGATGCATTTTTGAAAGCGTCCACAGGAAGCGTTCTTTTTCACTACCAAAACTGGTACGATAGCCGAAAAACTTCCTGGCAGGGCCGCCTTCAGGCGCACGAACCCTTGAATTGCCACAGGAGGAAGCACTTCCCGACGGGTGAGTGTGGATTTTTGCGAGGCTTTTGTGAGTCCCTCTCCCGCTAAACGTGTCTCGGATTGTTTGCCTTTCTCGAGCACAAGAAAACGTCCTGCCAAGTGTTAGGTGGAAAACACCAATGTTTCAGCACGCATATGCATTCGTCAGATAAATATCTATTGACGAGGTGTAGTGCGATTGCAACAACCCCGGAACGGGAGGCGACCGCGCCGGTGGCTGGGGGATCTGGAGAGGCCGCACCCTCAGACCCACTTCGGGTTGCTCTGAGACGGTAGAGCAGCAAATGCCTGTCTGAGAGAGCACCGGGGCCCGCGATGAGCGGACCACGGAGACGGGAAAGACGCCATGGCAGAAAATGGCGGAGAAACGAGGGGTGGAGGGCGAGGTGCACGGGAAAAAGGAGAGTCGATTTCGTGCAACTGAAACTCCTGCAGCGGACGGTGTCGATCTTGGATTGACGAACGGACAGTGCGGCGAACTGTCGTGCGCGGGAGAGATTCTACATACACCTTTGCCGACTTCCACTCATGGCGCGGTCCTGGTTTCGCTGCGTACTAGTTTATCCAGACGACTTGACACCATCGTCCTGTTCTGCTCTGTACAAACATTTGTTGGAACGCACACAGGTTGTCCACTGTCCCACAGTGTCACGTGCGATCACTCGTGAAGTTACATCTCCGCAAGTTCTCCATACTTTTTCAAGGAATTCCCAGTTTTGAATCTTCGATACAATCACGCGTCTGACAAAATGGCGGGTGGTATATCTCAGCCTCCAGGTGAATTCCAGTGGCGCGCAGACTGCTGTTGCTGCTGCGGTCACGGCGTCCCTGCAGACGTTCTGCTCGAGTACGCGCGAGGCATTCCCAAAGTGGAACTGCATGTTCATGTGGAAGGTACCTTGCAGTTGGGCATGGCCGTGAAAATAGGGGAAAAGAACGGCGTCCCAGTCGAGGGCACCGGCGCGGTTTCTGAGGAAGATAGCGGGGCCTCCGGCACGGCATTTGGCGATCTGGACTCTTTCCTCGCGGAGTACGTCAAGCGCGAGAAGGTCCTACGCAACCGCGAGGATTTCTTCGATTTGGTCCTGAGCTACCTCGAGGCCTCAGCCGCCCTGAATGTCAAGCATGTCGAGTTGTTCTTCGACCTGCAGTCGCACATCAAGCGGATGGCGCAGAAGGAAGTCTTGCAAGTGAGAACCAAACAAGCTTGCCTTCTGCGTAGTCCGGTGTCTGGCACCCGTAGAGCATTCGAGCGGAGTCGCTTTGTTCAGCTGCTTGGCTGTTGGCCTGGAGGCGCGATTCGTGCTCACCCCGTTGGATGAAAGCCAGGCCCGTGCAAACAGGCACGCGCCTGTGTCCACCCACATGTGCGTGCTTTCCCGACGGTCTGCAACTTGAGCGACAGCGCAGATGGCGTACCGAAGGCGTTTATTCCTCTCAATAATTTTCTCCGTGGCTCTGCGTGCCGTCTTTTTTCGCAGGGAATTTATGATGCATGCTGCGAGGCCGAGAAGCGCTGGGGAGTTACATCGAAGAGAATTATGTGCTTCGTGCGCAACCTCCCGGTCGAGGACCATATCCGCTGCCTGGAGGAGGTACGTCGCCGACGTCGTCAGCGCGCAGCCGGCTTCGAATTTTCTGCATTCCTCACTTCCGGGCTGCAGGAAGATGTTCCAGCCTTCTCCGTCTAGACTGCGTCACGAGCAGCCGCTAGAATTTGCCATACAGCGACACAGACGGTCCAGGGGGATACAGCCAAGGGGCCAGCTTCCTGGATTTTGTCATGTCACAGATAGAGCCGTATCTGTCCATGATCGACGGCGTTGGTCTCGCGTCTTCGGAGAAGGGCAACGAGAACTACAAGTTCGAAGCCGCATTCGATTTGGCTAAGAAAAAGGGGCTTCCGTGTGTTGCACATGCAGGTAAGACCGTGGACGGTCCCGTCACGCACTCGTATGAAGTGGTCGCGTTCTTCTCAAGGAAAGCGACTCGGCATCCTCTCAGACAGCTGCTTTATCGCGCAACCGTCCTCGGGTGCGGAAACCATCCTCGGACCAGGACGGAAACCCTTTTCGACTTGGTAGACTGGTCTCCGCGCGATCCCCGCAGCTCCACGGCGCCATGCTATCTTCCCACGCGCTTTATGTGCGCGCGGTATGCTTCCGTCCCGCAGGTGAAGAAGGCCCCGCCAAAAACGTTGTCGACGCGCTGAGACTGAATCACGCGACTCGCATTGATCACGGCACCGCGTCAGTGCAAGACGCGGGACTGCTGAAATACCTCTTGGCTAACCAAGTGCCGCTGACTGCCTGCCCGCTGTCGAACGTATGCTTAGGCGTTTGCAGGGGAACGGAAGAACACCCGCTCTTGCGTTGCTCGCCGCAGTGTGGCGTGGCGAACAAGGACACTGCCACGAAATTGCAGGCTCAACGCGACCATCTCCGGCGCGCGCAGCTCGAGAAGCTGAAAGCTGCTGCGGAGAAGGACCCTAAATCGCTCGCAGTCGCGCCGAAGCCAGTTGTCTTGGCTTCCTCTACGGAATCGGAGTCCTTGCTCGGGGGTCTGGCGGAATTTGACAACTTACTTCCTCTGGGCACCAGGAGAGAGACCGGGAGCCGGATCGGCATCCAGTTCGAGGGCCTGATTGATCAAGGTCTTCAAGTCACCATCAACAGCGATGATCCCGCGTACTTTGGTGGAGACATTTGCGAAAACTTCCGCTCTATCATCGAAACAAACAGGCTCGGACACCAGAGTGGAACCGCCGGAGGAGCTGCCAATGGAGCCCTCCTCCGCGAGAGCTTGCACTGGCGGTTGGGCACGATCAAAACGGTCGTACTGAACTCCGTCTACGCTGCCTTCCTCCCTCTCGACAAAAAGAGGCACCTTGCTCAAGAAGTCGAGAATTTTGATGCAGAATTCAGGAAGAAGCACAACATTTCAAATGAAGTATGGAGCATTCCTCCGACAATATGAGCGGTCGCGTCCATGCGCAGTCTGGCTGCTGTCGTTTGTGGTACTCTCTGCATATGCGTAATATACACTGCTAACATACCAAGGTTTTCACCTCCAACAGGGATAACAATGCCTCAGGTTGCATGTGCGTAAGACGTGTGTTTTATCTGTGGAGTCTTAAGCCCCAGAACTCATTTCTTGTCTACGGGAATTCTTCTGATGCGTCCTTCCAGTATCAGGTGGCGGGCGCGTCTGTGGGACTCAGGGAGGTTGTTTGAACTCCTGTGATTTGTGTGGTCCACATTGGCCGCCGTTGGAGAATAACTGTCTCTGTCATCAATCTGATTCACCGCATTCTACTCAAATCAGATATCCTTTCACTGAATAACTCAGCGCTTCGTGCTGCCGACGGCGATACAGCATGAAACCGGAACGAAGAACGTGACCCCTCTTGGTGGGGCCTAGGACCGATGAAACAGTGAAGAGATTCGATTATTTGATGCGCTAGCACCTCTTCAACAGGGGCACCGCTTCGCAGCAGTCCTACTGGCTGCCCGCGTTCAGCAGTTTGCTTCGTCTAAATGGTCATCCGGATCTGCGCGACTGTTCCAGCCGTCGCTGTAGGTCCTCTCAAACGCGTCTCTCCGATAAGAGAAACGGTAAGTATAACGTCCGAATACTTCCTCCACTGCGTCAAACTACTGTTTGCCGGAACCTCCAACTCTTTCCTAGTTTCGGGCATGACTTCCTCGCGAGGTGTGGCGACACTGACGTGGGCAAAACTACGAGATCGCTAGGCCTCGTATCGCGAATGAGCTTGTCCTTTACTGGGCTATCACGAAAAAGCGGTCTCGGCAGTCAGCGTTGTCTGTGGCATAATATAGGGATGCACTCGTGATCGATGCCTGGTAGCAAACAGGGAAATATTCAGACAGCCTGACCACCTGTCTCTTGCTGAACTCTTGTTGCCATGCGCCGCTGTCCGCCTGTGTGCCTGCCCCCCTCACCCACTGCCCCCAGAAGTGTGTCTCGGATTGTAATGATCGCGAGAGCATATTCGCGCGGGCACTGCACGTAGTTTGGAAAGCTCTTCGAGGCAGAAGTAAAAGCGGCGATGATGAGGAGGAACAGCAGAAAAAACAGTTTTCGCTGCTCCAGAGGTCTACAACATAGATACAGAGAGCAGAGGCCACTTATTGCTTCCGCTTCAGACTCCCCCGACACAATCGCGAACTCATCGTCGCCAGGCCCACTCACTGACACGCTGGGTTTGTCTATATGTATACACGTGCATACAGCTGTTCATATATATATGTGTGCATATACATATATGCCTTGGAAGCCGCGCGCGTCCGCCCAACAGCCACATCAGGATGGAGGCCCGGTTCGTTCAAGCATCGCTCGCAGGTTGCGGTCCCGGATTCCTTTGCCGACCCCCGTACATATCGATGAGCGTTATTACGTTTGGAGCACAAGCGCGCAGAAAGAGCGTCCACGTTTAGCCGTAGATCTGCTGGGGCTTGCCCATGGTGCTCTTGATGTGGAGGGTTTTGACGTTGTTCCAGTTCTTCTTGAGGAGAGAGACGAGGAAGTTGATGGCGAGAGTGAGGTTGACGCGGAGTTGCTCCTCGGTCATGTCAACGTTGCCAACGGCGACACCCATGCAGAGCACCTTCTTAAGCTGGAACTTGATCGAACTCTTGATTTCCTGGATCTTGTCCTCCAGCTTGTCGTTGTGGGTGATGAGAGTGGGGAACTTGCCAGCCTTGTTCAGACCCGGTCCGAGTAGACGAGGAATCTGAGGAATCAGCACCTGCGAAGCCAAGAAGGCGTCGTACTTGCGCGCAAGCTTCTTGACGAGCTTCTTGTTCTTGTTCAACTTCTTCATTGCCTCGACGTCCATGTACTCAAGGCCCAACTCCTTCGCCTGCTCGCAGTGGACCGCATCTCCCATCACGCACACCTTCATGCGCGGGCGAGGAATGTTCGGGAGTCTGACGCTCCCGCTGAAACGCTTGTCTCTTTGCGTGTCATAATCCTTCAGACCTGGAGAAAAACGCACCCAACAGACAAGAAAGGAACTCATGACTTCACGCGCTCCCTTACAGCCTGGCTCTTCGGTCCACTCGCCTCACCGCCTCTGCCGAGTCGAGGCCAGCTCCCAAGACACAGCCACATCTCTCACTGAGCTGCAAAGGTCCGATGATGACGCGAACCCTCTCACAGTCCACACTTGAGCGTGACAAACGCAAAGACCACCGGGCGAGTACAGATGGCATAGAAGACGGGCAGAGGCACCGGCGGGAACCAGAAGCCGCTGCCGGCAACAACCAGCAGGCCAGGAAGGAACTGGCAAAGTCTACAGCGGCACGTGTGAGAAAACCTCTCAGTGTACGGGTAAAGGCGGAAGGCTTTCAAAAGAATCTGCGAGGGCCTGCATCCTCAACTTGGCTCACCGATCTGGAGCTCGACAGTCTCCACGAACTTTCTCTTCTTGTCCCGGGACCCCTCCAACATATCCCCAATAGCCTTCTTCAAGGCGTCGCTGCTGAGCTTGCTGACGACAAACACAGGACACAGCACCCACAGCAGGGCATGAAGCAGATCGCTTTCGCCATTCCAATCAGAAAACAAAGGTGAACACAGCAATCTGCTAGAGGACGCAGCCCAACCATTTCCGTTCTACATGCAACGGGAAATGGAGGACCTTCTGTGCGCCTCGCGCAGAGTCCGAAAAGGTGCTCCGTTGTCAGTCCGTCAGTCCCCTCCCCGCCAAGCATCCGTCCGTCGCGCAAGTCCCCTTTGTTTGTGGTTTTGCTCCGGTCTCGCAGCTGCCCAACGGGAGAACCTTATCCAGCGCGGAAGCTCGAGTTTCCTCGCAGGCACATGCAAACCCGTTTCGCGGCAGTACGCGACTTTGAAAAAAAACTTCCCGTCCCTGCGGGGGAAACAGGAAACAATGCTGGAGCTCTGGCCATGTCGATCCCCCTCTTTCCCTCGGATTCTGCCCGCTCAAAAAACCTTTCAGGCCCGATGAGCGTCCCGAGCCCCGCAAAAGTTCAGGATGGGAGCGGGGGGAGGGAGGGAGGCTCGCGTGAAGCGCGGCAGAGAAGAATTTAGGGAAATCCCAGGGATGCAGCAGTCCTTGCAAAGCATCAGGAACAACAATGGGACGATTTGAACTATTCATGGGAGTTTGCAAAGGCCGTTGCGGCCGCACGCGGGATGGAGCACTCAAAGCGGACCGACCGACCGTGTATGCACGGAAGCCGCGCAGGGGCCTGCTTACCTCATCTTGAATGGAGGGGAAGAAGAACGGGGACGGAGACGAGGAAGAAGATAATTCGTAAAACTCTCAAAAGTCCTGGGAGAGAGCGGACGGGAGTCTAGCCGCCCTGGGGAACAGACAGCGAAACACAGTGCGCAGGTCCTGTTCCTTGCCGAAGAACGGCCGCAGTCTCCCCCTTCTTAGACTGTCTCTCTCTCCCTGTCCCCCTGGAAACCCAAGCCCCACATGTAACGCCTGTTCTTGTACTGCGCGAACAATCGCTTTTTTCCTTGCATGCAGCAGCGTTCCTCCTCCACACAAAGCTGGAGCGCGCCCACAGGCGCTGCGACGCCACCACACGGCGCGTGGGGAATGCGCGTATGTCCTCGAGCAAAACGACCGTGTGCATGCTGCTTGACTCCTCTTGGTCGCCCCGCTTCTTCTCTCTGCGTGGAGGCTGCCCTTCGCCGACGACAAAAGGAGAGATTTCGTGACCCGTTTCCTGCGGAAACTCGGCTCTTTTGTGAAGGGAAAGAAACTGATTCTTTTCTCCCTCTGTTTTTCGTCTCTAGCGAGCGAAACACAGGAAAAGGCGGGTTCGCAGAAGAGAACTGAAGAGCAGGAGTCCGTCGTTTTTCTCTCTGCCTCTTCTTCCCAGTCTCGTCTTCTTCTCCCCTCCTCTCCTCTTTCGTTCACCAGCAGCCAAAATGGCGGACGCGGGCGCGTTCTCCGTCAGGTTCCGGAAGCTGAAGACAAACCCGCTTCTGCAGAGAAAACAGTTCGGCGTGGACATCCTCCACCCGAGCCGTGGGTCTGTCTCCAAGAAGGAACTCGTGGAGAAAATCGCCAAACAATTCCGCGTCGCGGACCCGCAGAGCGTCGTCGTTTTCGGTCTCAAGACTGCCTTCGGGGGCGGCAGATCCTCTGGATTTGCGATGATCTACGACAGCCCGAACGCTGCTAAGAAGTTTGAGCATCGCTTCCGCCTTGTCAGGCTCGGATACACCGAGGCCAAGGCCCTCAAGGGTCGTCGTGCGTACAAGGAACTTAAAAACAGAAAAAAGAAGGTCAGTCCTCCGGTTCAGCAGGGGGAAAGTTCCGCCCATTTTCTGTTCCCTAGCAAACTTCCCAGACACGGCCACATGGACCGTCTGCGACTCGGGTCTTGACCGCATGTGGGGCCTCGAGCCGCGACCGCCCGGCGTGGGCTAGGCAGGAGCGGCGCCTCTGAAGCTTCACCTGCTGGTTCTTGACCGAGGACAAGCCAAGAGTGGGCCTTGATACTCGCGGCACGCCACGAAGATATGCGAGAAAAGCTCTCGGGTGATGTGCTGATTATGTAGTATACACCATTGCATGCGTGCCGCCCGAGCCTCGGAGGGGTCACCAGCAGGAAGTCGAGGGCTTGTTGTGCTGAATGGGCTTCGACGAAGGCCGTGTCTGTCCCTGCTATACTGTAGTCTGACTCTCCACAAATCACACTGTTACGTCGGGTAGATGCGTAAAGGTCTCCTCCGTGGAGTGCCTGAAGGCCCGTCACGGATCACGGACGTGTGTCCTCTGCGCGTAGCTGCCTAGACGTGTCGACTGGACGAGGCGGCTTTGGCGCGACTGTACGCCGCTCTTTGGCGATGCGTACACTGAGTTGTTGATGAGAAGTGAACGAACTTGGCGCCTGGCTTGTTTGTAACGCAGCGGTGGGTGGCGACACCTCTGCATGCACAGACCTGCAGGGCGTCCACAGGCATCTTTTTCTCGCGGTTAAAACGTTTGTCCAGCGCACGCTTCATGTCGGCTGGGCGTTTGCGTGTGCCGGGTGTCGTAGCGTGGGTGATGTTCACTGAGATGAGACCTCGGCTTCGGGGCCCCGCCGGCCCGCGTGGGAAGGCTTAACCGGTTCATCCTCATTTTTGTTTCTGTCTGCAGGTCCGCGGCAAGGAGAAGGCCAAGTGCTCTGGCGCAGCCAAGAAATAAACGCTATTGGTCACGCGCAGCGTTGAGGGCGTCGTCATTGCTTTCTCGAAGACGGCAGGCATTTCGCCTCGCGAGTCAGTCACAGAGTGCAGGTCTGTGGAACGGGCAGCTGGTTGGCGTGACCCTACGGTTCTACGAATGCATATGCATATGCATGCGCATATACAGGGCGGCCACGTCGGTATGGCGTAGGCTCGCGGCATCCGCTGCGCTAGGAGCAGGGGACGAGGACAGGCAGACCAGTTCGCTGTTCGTCGTCAAGAAAGTGTGTATCTAGTTGACTGGGCGTCTGCAACGGAACTCGAGAGTGAAGACAACGTCCTTGTCGTTTAAGTATTGAACACGACTCCCGCGGCTGGCGCGCGGAGTCTAGACGCTCTGTTGGCTTCACGCGCGTCCAGAGCTCGGACTGCGCCTCCTGTGCAGTGCCGAGGTGGGAACAAGTTGCAGCCGTGAAGGGAACAGCACATGCGAATCGCTGCCTCCCTGCCATTGCAGGCACCTCAACTTCATCAACAAGAGGCTCGCATGCCCGTAGAAACGCACCCGCGATATGCGGCGGAACTTTGACCTAATATACAAACCCGTTAGTGAACTGGTTCTACACTCCGACTTTCGTCGTGACTGCTTGCCTGCCCGACTTAGCTGGTGGACGTGGAGCTTTCAAGTTTTTTGTTGAGTTACGACGCGAGTAGTGTGGACCTCACGAGTGAGCGTTACTATTCGCCTATAGAGAGAGCACTTTCGCTAGTTCGTCGCGCCCTGCTACTTGCCATCGAGCGTCTCAAGCAGCGTCCAATCTAGTACGCGCATGCTCAACGGACACTCAGTCTTACAAAGTCCAAAGACATCTGTTTCATTAAGTACAAGCGCGGGTGCTCATGGTACTGTCGTGTAACGGCTGTGGACACCTGCGTAGCGTTGTATTTACCCACAAGGGAGTGACTATACCATGTGATCACGCAAAGTCCCCCCCGTTAGCCCCTGCGGGCTGCTTCGAAAGCGCTCGCAGCGCGTGGGTACCGAAGCGGTCCTTCCGCGCGTCAAACGACCGTTAAAACAGACTATCCGTTATGTTTCTGGAGAGACAGTAATGTTGTCACGACGCTTGGCGTAGAGTGCGCCACCCTTTTCCACAGCACATCTTGGAACCGGCACCCAAACATAACAGGTCCATATATTCTTTACAGAACGATCGCTCGACGCCCAAGCACCTATCGCCATGTTCACGCTGGCCGCAGAGCTGCTAACGTCAGAAACAGCACATCCTCATCCGCCATCCTACCCGCGCATTCACGTGGCGGTGGACCAGACCGCATGGATGACTCTCGCTTAATTCGGGTCATAAACAGCGGCTGGCATTTTCGCTGTGAGATCGATCAGCATGCTCCCTCGCGATCGGAGACCTCCATATCCATTGCGTGCTATCGTTCTTGCGCTGCCGCTGTCATCCATCACTCTCCCCCTACTTGGACATCCTTCCATCCCCTTCCCCCTTCTTCGACGTATCCCTCCTTTTCCAGGCCTTCGTTTACCTTTCGTTCTACATTTTTCTCCCCTGTCCTGTGTGCCTTCCTCTCCGCATCTGCCCTCTGCCCCACTGCGAAAATATATCAAGACCTGCGGCTGATTTTCGCGCCTTCTTTCCCTTAGGTCCCCTTGAAGTTAAGGAAGCGGAGCGGGACAGGATTGTGGTACGCATGCGTAGCGATATATCCCACAAAGGCGAACATACCTCCCAGAAACGGCCCAAACAAAGTTACCATTAGTGCGTCTACATCAATGTTGGTGTTCTTCGTGCAGATGTTTGAGACAAAGATACCGAAGGTGACAGCGGGATTCATCGTCGCCCCAGCGAAGGCTCCCGCCAATATACACGCACTAACGACAAAGGGAATTGTCAACTCCCATGTCACTCCAGACCCGAAAACGAGCGCGAGGACAGCGTAGATCATGACCATCGTCGGAATGACTTCGTGAAACAGCTGACGGCTGGCGCTCATCCCAGGATCTAACGGTAGGATATCGAGTGCCTTGCCCATGATGCCGTAACCAATGAACGCTCCCACGATGCCACCTAACAGTTGGGCGCATACGTAGCTCAGCAGATCCACCAAAGTGAAACGCGGGTCTGTCATAAAGATTGTGCACGACACCGCTGGATTGAAATGAGCTCCGCTGATATCTTTGAACAACGTGATCAGAGCGAAAATAGTGCTGGTGATTGAAAACGGCGCTGCTTTCTCCCCTTCAGCCTTCGCTAAACCGAAGGCGACCGCACTGACAATAATCATAGTCGCAAAGAACTCACACAAACACTTTTGCATATTGAAAATGATCCGCTCGCAAACCCCTTGTGGATTCTGATACTCCTCCGCATTCTCTGCCACCGCGCCGCCGCCCTCTGCTACTGCAGGCACAGCACAATCGATCAAGAGAGCCAAAGCACCGACCCGTGACCAAAACGCTTCCTCAAGGCTGAGATACATGCAACCAAATAGACGCCTGGCGCGAACGGTGGAACAGTTTGCCGGTTGGCCGTCACCAGGTGCCAGAAGCAACCTGCGAACGGGAGGGGGCAGTTCTACTGCTTAGCCCGAACATGATCCAAATCTCTAACAGCTTTAGGGAAACTTCTACTAAGTTCAATCCTCGTGAAAGCGATACACTCTCACGATCGCGTTTTCCACGTACTGCGCGGTCCTGCCTTTCGCGCAGGCGTGAGCATCTTGTCTATCGAGTTAATTACCGACAAATGACTTACCTCCCGCCAAAGGGTGGAATTCTCCGTCCGGTCCAATTCGGATTGTCGGAGCAAGGCCATATGCTTCTGCACTCAATGGGCTGTGCAGCTGGATCTCTCCACCTGCACAGGAATGCGCGGCAACGACTGCAGCCAAAGTTGCTCTAAACTCGCCCGGCAAACCCATCTAATGGCGCTGCCGTTTCACTTGGCTACATCACGCATCTCCTCACTGTAGGAGCCCAACCAGGCGGGAAAGAAACACAGCCGACCTTCTGGGCGCGGGAAATGGAGGATCCAAGCAGAGCGAGTCCAACGCCGTACACATGCAGCCCCGCCGGTTTCTTCCCCAAGAAGGAATCCTCGGTGCGCCTCGGGCAACCCGCCTTTGGCCATGTATCTCGCACGAAACGCCTGCTGTCAGCGATAGCCGTGGTTTATTAGTGTTTACGTTATGAACATCTCAATAAAGTATGAGCAACCATGAAACGTATTTGACTCATCCAGTGGCTACATTTGGACACTGAAAGGTTGTCGTATCAACATGCGGGTATTCAGAGCTCGAATTTCAGGGCACCCGCCATGTTGAGGAGTCAGATCTCCACGGACTCGCGCCTCAGCGTAGCTGCAGGCGGCACTGACGCCCATCTCTGCACACCCCCCCTGCGCTCTCATGCCACACCGAGCCTCCACGTCCACACATACGCTGACCTGTGTTGTGAAACAAGTGCATATGAAGGCACGTACCGCTGACTCGGCCCGGCTGTCTTGAGGGGTGGATGCGCCCGAGGAAGATGTTGCTCTCCATGCGCCTGTTCAAGGCTGCAGCTCTGCTCCCACTCCGCAGGCGGCCGTCACCGTGGTCAAGCGAAGACCGATACGTGTGCGCCGCCGACACGGCGGGCACCAAGGTATTCTGCTCTCGCTTCAGCGACTTCGGATCCTGCCGCGCGCCAACCTCCACGTCGGCTGCCCCGTCCCCTTGCGCGCCTGGCGCGTTGCTCTCTGCACAACGAAAACAACGCCGCAGTCGTGCCCGTGCGGCACACTGGATCGGAGAGACGCAGTCGCCACAGCAACCGAGGGAAAACGACGCAAACGGGTGACACGAGGCGAACCAGTGCGAATCCGTGATTTCGGCCTCGAGGGCAATGCAGAACACTGCACGCAGGGCGAAGAAGACGGCCGCAGGTATTGTGACTTGCTAGTGCAAATGGCAGAGAATGTATACGCGACACTGGGACTCCCTGGTAGGGAGCTACTACTCGAGTGCGCACTATTTGGCCCGCCTCAGAGAAATATAAAGGCAGAGGAGCCGCTGCTCGAGGTCCACATCGACGGCACTCTCCCGGCTACAGACTCTACAAGTGCATCGGCACCCATACAGACACGCCTGCATACAGGGCGTGCGAAGCTTCTGTTTGGCGACACATACTCGTGTGATAAGCCGTATGCAACAAAAATCGAATCGCACGGGTTAATTCAAAGTGATACACTGCTGCGCACAGAAAGTTGCATCGGTGACCATCCCACAATCTGCGCGTGCCTACTTGGAACGTTGTTCTCTTCCATCGTCCTGGGTCGGATGTCCTTTCCCGGATGTCTGCCTTTTCCTGCTCTCTCCCTCCCACCTCGCTTCGCGAGTGCAGCCTCTGAGTACGCCAAAACGGGGAAGTAGCGAAGCTTGGGTGGTTCGTTAGACCTTTGTTTCTGCGATGCTGACGGATTCAACGGGTATTCAATCTTTCGACCAGCCACGAGAGGGTCAGTTGACTGCAGATGAGGATTTGTGGTTCTCCCCTTAGGCTGCTACCCACTGAATATCATCTCGTGCACCAGAGTCTCGAAGGCGTGGCCGTGACCTGGTTGAGCTGCGCGTACAAACAGGACTCTGTCTTTGTTTACGTGCTGCCTTCCTACAAACCCCGAGGCCACGAGGAGTTACAGAATACACGCGGCCTCAAGAACGAACGGCCTGAAAGTCGCGTGCCGAAAAACCAGCCACACTGGTCACTCAGCAGCAGGGTACCACACTGAGCGGAGACTCTGAAGCTCCCTCGTCGTCACATTCCTCCGGCCGACGAGGCCACAGAACGCGCAGTTTTCGCCGAGAAAGAGTTACCGAAGATAGAACAAAGGAGGGGAGCGGAAGAACAATAAAGCACTTCCACACTACGGTCAAAAAACCAGCGACCTGCTACTTGCAGCTCGACCCTTGGCCGCTCACCGCGAGTCGACAGCCGCGCAGACGTCGGAGGACGGAAAAACGCGCACAGCCGTGAACCGTTCGCGCCACGCTGTGTCTGGGAAACGAACAGAAGATCCAACGCTGAGATGTCAGAGAAGCGTTCCCTACGCAAACAGTGCTTAAAAAACTCTGAGAGACAGACTCAACTTGCCAGCCCCAAAAAGCCGCCTCGGTAGGGGTTCCGCGTGCCACACACGAGAACCTGCGAGGAGCTGATTGAGAGGAGAACTAGTTATTTCCCCAATTTCGCTGTTTCCCCGATCAACGAATCGAAGAAAAACCGACGCCATTAGACCTGGGCGCAGTCGCACCGTCCTCCGAGTTGCACTTTGCAGGAGTGTCTGCGAGCGATTTTTAGCTGTCGTGCGGCGCCCGCGAGATGGTCGGATGTGGCTGCTTGCCAGCACGGAAACACGTAGCCGGCAAGGGAGCGGAGTGCCCGCGGTCTGCTTACCGTCACAGGAAATGCTGGGCTGAATGAACAACTGCCTGCTCGGGATAAAGGAAACCGATTTTCCCTCTGCACGAAGACCAAGGCGCTCACGGGTACAAACACGTTAGTGAAACGCGCGTGCAGAGACAGATACACACGCTCACTTTCCGTGAACTGTCCGGAAACAACACGGAACCTGGGGCGAGCTCTTCAAAGCTTGGACGTGGACGAAGGCCTGAAAAAGCGAAGAGAGAACGCCCATTCTATTAGCAAAGTAGAGGAAGCATACATGAGTACCGCGTAGCGGGCGGGCTTAGCGTAACGTCTGGTTCCCGTCACGAGTGCAGGGGGGGGGTTCTGCCGCAACTCGCGCACTACTGGTCGACTCATTGTGGAACCACAGATGAAGTAAGTTCTTTATACACTTGATTTCTAATGTGTGTTCAACCTTATGCGCGAGCTTATGTGGTGCCGGCGCCGACAGATATTCCGTGACCTCGTAGAGAAGCGTCACGCTTGAAGCTCCCTAGCCCTCCGGTGCCATGATTCAGACCAGTGATGCGCGTGGAAAGAACGGGCGAAGAACCATTCGCGTTCCGCATACAAGCAGTGCGATACGAGGGGCAGAGTGTGTAACCGCGTCTAGCACAAATGATTCTCCTGTATTGTGCTCGTGCACGCGGCAAACGTGGCCGCCGGCAGGCACAGGAAAGCGGCAAAGCCACTGCTCCTGTGGACTGCTTCGAGAGCTAACGCGAGTGGGCAGTCGTCCGCGAGACAGTCGATACGAGGCAGGGCATGCTTCCCCCCTCGTCCTTGTCAGCTTGCCGACTGGAATCCTCACTGAAGAAAGGCACTCACTTCCAGAGTGCCCCACTGACTTTCGAATTCGTGCGCAAGCGCCATTTCAGTTGTCTCCGATGTATCTTCAACAAGTCTCGCCGCGCCCCGGCCCCCAGCCAGCGAACGCGTGGCTTAGTACTATAGCGAACGGCGAACTAGAGTACCATAGGTGCTGTTCACTGAGTTGAGCCGCTACACCTTTCTCTAATCTTGTAGAGACGGGCGTTCTGTTTTCTTTCCCGCCGTTGTGCACACGTTGTTTACTCGTTCTACAAGAGGAGCGCGCGCACGCGGCGCAAGCTTGCTTCACCGCGCCGCTGAGTCACTCCCGTCCGCGCGGCCGCCCTGCAAAGAGACAGCTCGCGAATCCGAGCCAGCGCCTGCATGTCTCTCTTCTGCGGAACCAGAAGGCTACAGTATACTTCTGATCACAGAACTCGACGGTGAACTAGTGGCAACTTCACCGTGCCAGCATGGACTTTGTAGTATCGGTTACCCGCGAAACTTTTCTTGCAGACGCTGGCTTAGCGCGGTGTGCGTCCGCGTGGAGCGTCCGCGGCGCGCCACGCACGCCTTTCCACTCAGAAACTCCTTGCATCTCTGCAGCGCTAGCGAGATGGCTTTAAGTCTCGGTGAATCATGTACGTCTGTGGAATTCGTTGTTCATGCTGTCTTTCCTTTTCGCTCGAAAAAACCGTGGTTAGTCGCACGCTCTCAGCCAAAGTTTCGCCGTGCCAGCTCCCGTGTGCGGGCGGAGGAGCGGAGCGGGTTGAGTTCCGTTAAGAGAAAAAGGCGGCGTCTCCTTTCTCGAGTTCTCCTCCTTTAGTCGTCTTTATAGTTCATCCTTCTTATGCCCATTTCGCTGCCGCCTAAGTTTCCTTTCTGGCGCAGTGGCAGTGGCAGCGTCAAACGGTAGCGTACCGCTTGGTGAACGCGCGTGGCGCAGTCGCCCGCACCTCAAATGTTCCGTGCGTGTCCGCTGTTTTTTTCGTCCTTCATTCGTTCAACGTTTCAGCAGAGTGGTTCTGTGGGGTTTCAGCATCCTCTTTGACACATGGGTTCGCGCAGCCCGCTTCGACGAACAAGATCGCTGCTGTTGTCTGCTGCGCGCACATCTTCATACGTTCAGCTCGCCGGGGCTTTCGGTAGGGCTATTCCGAGTAGCGGATCTACTACGCCCAGATTCATGCTCCGGATAGACGTAGGAATCGGTTTCCTTTGAACCGCCTAGGAGCTGTAGTCAGGTCTACCTGTGGAGCGGGCTGCCCGGGCTGGGTACGTACTACGGCCCTCATTTACCTAGTTCTGTGGGCTGCGGCCTATCCAACAAACATAAAAAGACTGGGGGCCTCTCGTTGTTGGGTGCGTGCCTTTTTTCCTGGGGGAATCTTTGGACTGGGGTGAGACGGGGAGACGTCTGAATTCCGTTTGTTTTTGCGAGGCTCCCCCCCCCCCCCCCCCCCCCCCCCCCCCCGCCCCCCCGCCCCCCCTCCCGAGGAGATGGCTACGTCACAGTCGTCACCGTTGTTCAACCACCTTTCTTCTCCACCCTCTTCCTCGTTTCCGTCTGGGCCGCCCGCTTCCGCCTCTCAGTCTGACCCTCCAGGCGATGGAGACCTTGCATTTCCTCCCGAGCTGCCCCCCGTGTCTGCCGTGTGGGAGTGGCAGGGCGAAGGTGGTTGGCACTGCTTCAATCGAGGGCATTGCGAGCTGCTTGAGGCAGGGTGGGAGGCGGGTCAACCTGCTGTAAGCTCGCCACCGGGAACCTTGTCCACACCAGCGAACACTTGTCATCGATTGTCCTGCGTAGATCTTTGTGCGTTAGCCTTCCGTTCGCGTACCCTACAGAAACAACACTCACTTGTCCTTCACCAGCTCTCTTCCAAAGCATGCTGCGCCTCGTTTGCCGCGCAACTCGAGTCTTCCGCGTGTTTCTGTTTCCGTCGCCTTCCGATCTCCCCCTGCTTCCTTTCGCTCTCCCCTGTGCGTGCGGCTGGGGGCCGCGTACGCGTAGCCTCTCGCATCGCTTCTTCCCGATCCTTCGTCTCTGACTCTGCTGTGTGCCTCCGCGCATCTCTGGAAGAGCTGCGCCGGTCTTCTAAACGGCGAGCCAGGCCGGTCGCACACACAAATGGCCTGCCGCGGGTCTTCTGGTGCAATGCGGCCTGTCGCAGGTCTACATCCGAGCAAGATCCTGGTCGTATCGCATCGACTTGAACAACATGGTTCAGCAAAATCTCCTCACGCGTCGTCTGCGCCACATTCGCCGCTCTCTGGACAGCGCCGCGCTCTGGTTCTGCGAAGGCGCCGACGGTGATGCATCTCGGTCAGTTGGAGCCTTCCCACCCAGGAAAGAGGAATACATATATGTATATATGTTTGTACATACATACGTACACGTCGGCGTTTATCTGTATGCTGAGACTGCGGATGAATCTCGTGCAAAAGACGGGATAGAAGGCACAAGACGGACCGCGACACGGCGCCAAGTGACTCTCCAGAGAGTCACGCGTTGGACAAGCGGGCGTTGAATCCTGCGCCTGCCAGTGCCATACAGTGCAGGACTGTGCAGGGCACACGAGTCTTCATCCGTTGAAGCGGAGGTGTCTACGGAAGGACGTTTTTCAGGGGAGAGGACTGAAAGGATGAGTGCTCTATGGGGGCCTCAGCGCTCTTTGAGTTTTTTATGACCTTTGCACAGGTATGACCCGCAGATTGAGGCTGCGTTGGAAGTGATGCACCGCGCACGAACTGAGCAGGCCGGTGACGGCGCGGGCGGAGATGCGAGTTCCTCCGTCACATACTGGGCTTGCAGCGACGGGCGTGATTACGTTGCCGATGTCGAGGCAATGACTGAGACGTGTACGACTACTGGTGAAGTTAGGAGGGTAAGTTTGTCTAACTTGTGTTGTCGTACTCTTATTCATACATATCTACTTGCATCCCTTCGTTTGTTCATGTTCGCACATTTTTCCTCATATTCGCTTTCGTGTGGCACTTGCACACGTTGCATGGTTCCGCGCGGATACACGGGGAGGCTTCGGCGCATATCCAAAGTCTCGTCACGAGTACGCGTGGGATCGGACCGAAGGGGGGAGGGTTTATGCTCCTCGCGTCTCTTCATGAGTGTGTGACGTCTAAATGCGCCGTACTCTAGTAAGGCGACGCCGTGCAGGCTTCCGTTTTTTTCATTCCAGCTATTGAGGGTTACGGCGCGGTCGTGCCTGCTGTGTGTACTTTTGGACTCATAGCCCTACTTTGCTGCGCCATTTCCTCAGATTTGCCGGTGTGTGTTGAAGACGAAACACGGCCTAGACCAACCGCTGACACGAACGCGCGGCACAGATATCCTCCACCTCCCGTCGCTCAGAGTCGGAACGGTCGAGCGCGGCGAGTGCTGGTGCGCGGGCAACTTGCAGGTGGTTGATTCAGTCGATTTAGACAGCGTTCTGTTGCCAGTGGAAGTGCAAGGTAAGATGCAAAGCCCTGTTATGCTGCCTCGAGCTCCCGCGAAACCCCGAGCTGGTGACCCTTTGCGCGCAGTTGAATAGGGGGAACTCCCCCACAGATATGCATGCCAAGTTTTCATGCCGCTGCTCAAGCGGTGCTTTGCGTCCGAGACCCGATAGCCAAACCCGCATTCGTGCTGCTGGTGCCTGGTGTATATGGCATGGATGGGTCGTTGAGGCGCTACGGCCTCACACGGCGCGTGCGGGTTCACGTTTTCGGCTCGGTGCCGTTTTTGGGTGTGCTTTCCGCGCTTTCATTAGAAAGCGTGGATGACGTGTGCGCCATGTGCCTGGAGGCACTGGAGGTCGCTCCTTCGCCCCCGCCCGCCAGGAGACCGAGCGCGGTGGCGCAAGCAGAGAAGAGTGGAGACGTCGGAGAAGGCGAACGCGGAGCTTCTCAAGCAGCAGATGACGTGGTGAAACTCAAGTTCTGCCAGCACATGTACCACCGCGAGTGCATCCTCCTCTACGTGTCGCAGGCTGCCAGAGGGGGGTTCGTGTGCCCCACGTGCAGCGCCGTGCAGTGCACAGGCAACGGCCCCTCGCCAGCTGGTGGGCTCAGGAAATGGTGTGCGAGTCTCTCGACAAGCAGTGCACCGCAGAGACGGAGCCGCAGCGAAAAGTCTTGGCATTCGTTCTGCTGAGAGCTTTTCTCCGCAGCCGTGTCCGCGCTGCTCCTCGTCCTCTGCTCTGTTCTCTGCCGCAGCCTGTGCAGCGCTCGTTGTCGCTGCGTGCTGCGTGCGCCCCCTATCCTGCATGCTTCCCTCTCTCTCCCCTTTTCTTCCTCGTCCGATGCTTGGAACCCTCCTATCTGACCGCTCGTGCCTGATCCGTCTCGCTCTCCGTGCACCACCCTAAACACCCTCCTCCCCCCCACTGCGGTCCGCGTCTACGCGGTCGTCGGCCGCTGCACCTGCGCATTGGCCTCTCTCACTCTGGGCGCCATTGCCATGGTGCCTCCACTCTCCCCCGACGTTCCTATGAATCGTCTCCTGCCCCCGTCCTCCCTCGTTTTTCGTATGCCGCTCCAGTTTCGTTCTTCGTCCTCCAAGGCCTCTGTCGCGGCTCTGTCGGGATGCGCGGCTTTGCGCGCCTTGATCCGTGGAAGGATTCAGTTAACCTGCACTCCGAATCTGGTTCACTCCCGCGGGTGCTTCGTTGCGTTCAGGCATCATGAAGTGGCATATCGACCGAACGCCAACCCTGGATGGCCACAGCGACAGCGGGACGATTTCTGTGGAGTACGAACTGCCAGCTGGGATCCAGTCGGCGCGGCATCAGCGCCCTGGAAGTCCGTTCGCGGGGACGCGCAGAGTGGCGTATCTTCCTGATACACCGCGGGGCAGGGAGGTTCTTATTCTCCTGATCCACGCTTTTGTCAAGGTGAGCACGCGAGGCGGCTCCACTGCAGTGAACTGTTGCTGTGTACATTCGCGTACACGCAGATGTCTCCGGAGGCGGTTGCTTACTCGAGGAAAGAGTATGGCCTAGAGTTTCGGACCTGCCGATCCGCACATGGACGCAAGGGGACGTCAACATGCGAAAATCTGCGGGTCCTCGCTCAATAGAGAACTACGTTTTTCTTCATTGTCCGGCCGTTGCGTGTCATTCCCGGTGGCCCTGCTTGCTATATCGGCGAGCTTGTCTAAGGGCGGCCTCCACCAATGCTCTGCGTGATATCTCTCCGTGTGTGTGGCGGCTTCGGTCACTGTGCGTGGTGTGCCCGCATATTTGCGTTGACGCAGGCATTTCGATCTAGGTGTTTTTGCAAACTTGCGCGCATGCAGGGCCACACTTTCACAGTGGGGACGAGTGTGACGACTGGACGCTCCGACGTCGTTGTCTGGAATGGGATCCACCACAAAACGAATCGCTCGGGAGGTACGTGGCTCAACGGCAAAAAGAGCGTGGAAATCTCTGTCGTCAGATGGTGTAGCTTTATACGTTGAGCCCGCAAACGCCGGAACGTTGCGCATGGGATCTCTGCGGCACCCACCTTCCCGCGCCCTTGTACGAATCCAGGGCACGCCGTTGTTACGTAGAGCAGCCGATCGTCCATACGTATCTGCCAGCAGATTGTAAACCTTCTCTGCCGTAAGCATGCATGCATGCATGCATGCACACCGCTAATCCACATGGCAAGGAGCGCCGATGTCCGATTTTATGGCTAGACGAGCACACGTATATGGTCCAGCAGTCCTGTACCACGTAGAGCGAGAGTCTACCCGTCAGGATAGGACCGCAGTTCAGGGGTTCCCTCATACTCAGTTTTACTTCCATTCGGTTGGACAGAGAGTCAAATACCTAGACGCGTAGCCTCACACGTTCTTGTTCGATGTGTGCTTATGTGCACCGGAGACAGTCCATAGGGCCTGTGATGACGCGTGGAGATGCTTCTGTGCAGTTCGTAGTTTCCCTTCATCTAGCTTCGCTTTTTGTTCTGTGGGTGGATGTGCATAGGCCCGACGGTCTACGGCTACCCGGACGACTCTTACTTCGACCGAGTGTTGAGCGAATTGGAGGCGAAGGGCGTGACGAGAGACCTCTTGGCTTCCTCCCCCGACGGCCCTGCGCCTTCGACGGCCCCCGTCGTTTCTGCCAGCCCAGCTGACGCCTCCAAGGAAGCGGGTCGCAGTGCGCCGCGGACATTGATGCACGCGCCCCAAAGTGCCGCGCGAACTCGTGCGGATCAGGAAACTCTTGCCGAAGGCCAAGAGAGCTCTTCATCCGTCCCCTCCCCTTCCCCGCCTTTGTCCTCTGACGGCTGTCGCAGAAGCAGCCGCTTGAGAAATTCCCGCACGGGGAGGAAAGACGCCGCGGCGGGGGCTGTGGAGGCAACGTCTCCTGCCAGTTCGCCCTCCGCGGACTCGATGTCTCCCGTGAAGACCAGTGCGCGACTGTGCAAGAAGCCGAGCCTCGGGGCTTCGTGTTGCGGGTCGTCTGCGGCGAGATCCGCGCGCACACCTCGTACAAGACAGACGCTTGAAACGGTGAGTTGCTCGAGCTCTGCGTCCGCTTCAGAGACAGCAGGAGCGGCGAGGGAAGCTCCACCGAGGCCTCTCATACGCGGCGGAGGCAGCAGTCGCCGTGAACATGGCGACCCGCGCGGCGGAGAGACGGAAGGAATAGATGCAACAAGGGCAGTGGGACAGTTTTCGTCGCTTCTGAAGGAGAAAAAAGACAGGGTGGCGGGAGGAAACGGGGCGTTTTCGTTGCCGCATGATTCCAAGAGGGGGGATACTGCACAAGAAGACGATGAGCAGGGAAAGTCGGACAGGACAGGCCCCGCGGAACTGGCGAACGCTGAGGCAGACACTGCGGTGAAAAGATACCGGTCAAACGATGGCGTGAGCACACGAGGAGGCAATGCACGGGCACACAAGGGGACAGCGGAGCCTGCACAGAAAGCTTGAGAATGCATGCTAACGGACAACTATGTGAGCACGCACTCCTAGGCGAGTACAGATACCGCTTCTCAGTGAGAGCTGGATGCGCGTGCACCGCGCATGTTAGGACATTGAAATGGTAGGCAGAAAACTTCTGAAAAATGGTCCTCCACCGCCATTTTTTTTAGACCGTTTGTGCTATACGCGGTCATGCTCGTAGCGATAAATGCAACACACCCCAACGTATATTACTGCGTTGGGCAAATGTGTATACATGTGGTAATTCGTGGTCTTTTTTTTTCTCACGGGACTCTCTGTAGGCTTTTACCGACACTACTTTCATGTCGCGGAGCGACTGTAAAAGTCTGTACATTGCGTGCCGAAAGTCGCCGATGGTTTTATTGCGCCGTAGGGAAGCCGCAAAACACCTGAGTCCAATGTTTCATGCTCTAGTGGATGCAGGTGTAATGTCTTGGCAGAACGCGTGGGATATGTACGTCTACTTGCGTTTCTCTGCGGTCCTTTTCTCGGACGTCGACGGGGAATGATGTGATGCTTCGCGGAGCCCGGACCATAGTGACCTGTGCTCCAGGCCAAACCACTCAGTGAAACGTGCAAATCATCACCATGGGTCTAAGAACGGGGCGCTGCGAATTGTAGAAACACAGCGAAGAACACAGAGACCCGGACGACAGGTAGATCGAATCCTGTCATACAGCGGCGCTTTTTTTCCAGCCTTCGCCCACGCTTGAGAGCCCCTGAAGCAGAACGAGAATTTGCATGGAGCTGACAAAGGCCCAGAGGGATTTTGTGCTAGTTCGTCTCGAAGGGTATCGCACAGCGTTGCACGTTGTGTCACCAGGGGGGGGGCATGGGAAGCTTATACTTGCTGCTGATTACTTTTCCGCATGGTCTCCGTTGTTGCAGATCATGGAATAACCTGGCGCGGTGTAAGACGCGTTTCACAAGGGCCTCTCGTCCGCTGTATCCTACTCTTTTACGTAGACCGTTCGGAGCCTTTGCTTGCCACCAGAGCGCCATTTCAATTTTCATACTAAATCCATCGAAGGGCCAAAGACCGATGCGCACGTATAGGCTTCGGAGAAATGATCGCGTTCACACGTCCTACGCCATGCGATGCCCGGGGCACGGCAACATCGATCCCCTGTGTCGCCTGTGCCAGAAGGGTTCCTTTCTGCACATCTAGAGCAGCGCTCCACTAAATGCGAGCGGACGACGCAAAGGAGTGGAAAGCAAGTTTCTCCGTATCGCTTCGCTCAGCTCTTGCGCTTACTTACCTGCGCATACACACCGGAACTCTCGTGGGTCCCGCACAAGCCGTCTACTGCGTGAGGCGGGGGCCCTTTGCTGCTAATCCTTTATTCTTTCAGCCAGTTTCCCACATTGAGAGATACCGCCCAGAAGCTCAGAACCGTGGTGCTGCCTAGCGGTCAGCTTTGAGCGTGCCGTCCACGCACACGAGAGCCGTACGCGTTTTACCCCCCTTCACGTGATGACGCACCGTCAAGCGACAGGAGAGAGATTTTTGTAAAGCAGGTAAATCAGTGTATACCCTTTAGTTCAGGGCTACATAAACGAAACAATAGATAGTTTTCAAAAATGGGTATAACGTCGATATCTAAACGTTCCATCGTAGGCCGTCGAGACTACAAAGTTGTGGTTTTGAGGTGCACGCTGCTGGAGCGCGGATCATTATACATGGCGATTTGTAATGACTTCATCTCTCCAGAAACTCGTGTATTCTTATGCTACTAAACACCCGAGCTTATAAATGAGGAGATTTTTTTTTCTCGCTTCTGTAATGCTCTACCTACTAACATTTTTTTTCCAGATAGGTTCCATGGTAGTCCTGCTGAGAGGTGTAAAACCAGAATTTGCCAGTGTGTTAAGTAAGCTTTGGGAGATGCTCCTGAATGCTCTTTTTTTCCTACACATACAAGGTCAAAGCCGACTCCAAGGTACAGTGACTGCGCGGATGTATATACTTTTCGTTTTAGTTCAATACAAATATACGTACGATTGGATACATGGTGGAGATACAGGTGGAAATGAACTGACGTAGCGAAACAAAGGCCGCGAGCGTTGCCGTGATCTGTAGAGCGATCCAGCCCTCTGTGCGTCGCGCATAGCATGATGGCGAAGCGCCCGTATCTCCAGATGTCCTGGTGAAGCTGTAGGACTAGCTGGTTGTGTCTCGCGTCTCCACGAGTGCCAGAGACGGGGAATGCGCCACGCAACTTCTTCGCGTTCCTTGCGCTCTCTTTGCGGCGGCTAACTTCTTCGTCTTGCCAAAGTAAAGCGAGCCGGCGCCGGAAATGGGCGCGAAGGGGTGTGTGATGACCCTGTGTTGAGACTGGGTGTCAAGGACACTTGTTAGAAAGAGAATCGGTGCTCTCTATGCTTCAACGAAGGGGGAACCTTAGTGGGTTCTTTCGCGCACCCGTGCGCGCGGACGACATATTGCTGCCGACCCCAACAGCGTTTTTCCTTTTCCCACCGGGCGCGGCCAATATGTGGAGCTCGAGGGGCCTTCTGATTTGAGTTGCGTGCGTTCTCTGAGTGGCCTTGTCGTCGTGTGTTTCATACTTTTTTCTCCAGTATTGACCCAGCTTTTCCCTCCTGTTGAAGAGGAGGTTTCTCCGAGGCGACTGCTCTTTTTGCCGAAACAAGGCGGTAGTGTTGCGCGTTCCTTGCTACTGCTTCTAGCCCGCTTCTCTAAAACCTTGTCTCGGTCGATTTCCGTCACGCGCGCGGGGCGGGACAGTTTGCGTGGGGGTTCTGGCTTCTGGCACTGCAATTTCCCAGTTTCGCATTTTTTCAGAACTTGCTTTCCTCTCTACTGCGGGGTCTTCTTGTGTCCCTTTGGCTTCTTTCTGTTCCTTCGTCGATTTCGGGGATCCGACACTGAACGTCGCGGCACTACAGTTTCGGCGCCATGCAGCTCACTTGGAAGCAAATCCTCCTCATTGCCGGTACGTGACGTTTCGTGGTTTCCTACTGTTTTCAATCAGAATTCTCAAGGAACACGCGTTTCCGAGTGCCTTCAAAGGATTCCACGGTGCTTCTGCCTGCCGCCTGGCGCTCCCCTCCGGCTTCCTGCGGGAGTTTCGCGCGTTGACTTTCGGGGTCTCGCACACAGGAATTGTGGCTCTACGGGAGTTGCCTTGCCTTCATGAACAACTTTAGGTCATTGCAGCCTTGCCTCAAAGTTCGGGGATTCGAAGAGTTCTGCGTTGGGCGTGCTTTCGTCTCCTCAAATTGCTCTGTCTTCATTTTCTCGAATGGCTCCCAGGCACTCCCTCTGCTCTGTTTGCTCTGCTGGTTTCCCCTTCATGTCCTCCACCTCTGAATCCTTCGCCCCGGCTCGGCTTGTTTTCTTTCCCTGTCGTGCTCTGTTTGGCGGTTTCGTGCTAGCGTGTACAGATATATGTAGTGAGGCTTATTCGGATACACCCCAAATGCATGTGACCTTATGTAGAGGCATGTTTCTAGTCTCGAGACAGATGAGTGAACTTCAAAGCGCACATCGTCTTCGTATTCGCCATTCCGAAATTGCTTTCCATGCAGACGTGCGCAGCAGCGTCTTCGCTGTTTTAACTGTGTGGAGGCTCGCCGTTTGCCAGCGCCGTCACAGCAAGGAATAAGAAGAAGTAATGAAAGGAGTGGAAGACTTGACGCCGCGGCAGTCTGTGCGTGTACAGCTGTACCTGTATATCCATTGCTGTTGGCACGTGTGTCTGGACGCACATCGCGCGTGGACGGTTGTTGTTTGATTTTTTTCCTCTTCTCAGGCGGCACAGCCGCAGCAGGAGCCTGCCTTTACTATTTGCTCCGCGAGGACGGAGGCGAGGCGAGTGAGGGCGATGGCGAGCCTAAGAAAATCAACAGTGGCGAGGCGACCAAGGAGCAGGTCATGACCATCCTCAAGGGCATTCTGAAGAGCCAGGAAAAAACCAAGGCTCTCATGAAGGAATTCATCAAGGACATGCTCAACGAGGACTTCACGTAAGTGCCCCGAAACAGCTTTAACAGTGGATTCTTTAGTCTTGAACAAGTTGTGTCGTCTACGTGTACACGTCTGGACTGGTGTTTATGATAGCAATGCATCGTAGAGGTTGCAGTTGTATCTGCAGATATGCATGCTGCGCAAATACGTGTGCACTGAAGGCTGCCGGCTTGTTGAGCTTGTATTTTCTTTAAAGAGAGCCGAATTTTCGCCCGTCTCCTCGAGCGCGCATGCGAAGAGGCGCTCGCGTGAGCGATTTCCTCTTCCCACCTGCGTTTTGTTTTTTGATTACATCGAAGTTCCTCCTTTCATGATGTATTTGCTGGGGCATTCGGATGAAAGCATTGGGCTCCGACTTACGTCTTGAGGATAATACATTTCGCTTTCCCCTCTGGAGGGAAGCCTGAAAGCCCCGTTTCCTTGGTTTTGGCGTCTGTCTATCTTCTGTGAAAAGAGAACTCCAGAGGAGAGGCTGCGCGATGATGATAGCATTGGGCTCCGAATCTGTTTGAGGATTCCAAATCTACGCTGCCTCGCACGGCAGTGATGCCTGATCGCTCGCCCTTTTTTTCTCGGTGTGACTCGCCGCCCAATTTCCGTCGTGTCTCGACTCAGTTGAGCTGGCTCTCGTGTCCAGAGATGAGGTTTTCCTGTGTGTGAACATGTCTTCTGGAGACTGTGTGAAGTAGCTTGGTCTCTGTACACTGTAGGTGTGCCTGCGTGTCTGTACGCCTGTGGAGAATGAATCTCGCTCTCCCGAGAGCGAGGTCGCATGTCGATGAAAGCACTGGGCTCCGAATTGCTTTGCGGACAACACATTCAACTTCCCTGGGATCTTTGGACCCGCGGGAGATCTGACTGCTGCTAGTTCGATGTCGGAAGTTGTGGCCCAAAGTCTCTCGGCGATCCGTTTCACCCTGCACGCGTAGAAGGGTGCCCCTGACATATTACTCGGCTCCGGGCGTCTTTTCGCCACATTTATGTGTACTGTCTGCATACGCATGCCTGTCGAGGTTGCCGCTTCGCTTCGCGCGGCCGAGTTGTGCATGCGGACGCCCCTCTTACAGCGACGTGTGCCCCCGGCTCTTGTTTGGGGCGGCGGCGCGGCTCTCCTCCACATCTCTGCAGTGTGGCAAGCGACTTCTTTTGTTTTTCGCGTTCCCTTCAGCTTCGAGGAGGCCTACGAGCGCGTGCTGCAGAAACACCCGGAGGACCCGCTGGAGCAGTACGGTCTGACGATGCCCGACTTCGACAACTTGCTGGACAAGTACCAGCACGACCCGCAGATCAAGGATCTCATCGTGCGCATCATGAGCTCCTCTGCCCCTTCAGAGTACGCGGTGGAGAGACTCGGGCGGGCGGGGAGAGGACCGCCGTGGAGGCCGCTGGCCAGCGACGCGACGGCAGCTCTCTCTCTCACCGAACGAACAGAGCTTCAGGATCTGTGCATGACGTGTGTCGGAACACGTGGCGGGCGGCTAGGGGTACTGGGGAGATCGCGAGTCTCCGCCTTGGGCGGGGCTGCGGAGGCACGCCCCGTAGGACGCGTGTGGCTTCGACCTCTTGTCTGCAAAGGCAGACCTGCGTTCAGTCTGTCTCCTCGGGCTGGATGAGACGTGACGCGGAGGCCTTCTCATGCATACGCGTGGCGTAGAATATATTGCATGCAGCCGTAGCTCGGCATCTCCGGTGGGAGGGAGCGTAGACTGTCAGGTTGCCTCGCGCCGCACGGTCTTCGCTCCGACGTCGAGGCGTCTACGGCTTGGGCGGGTTTCTGGCGGATGCGTGCGGACTCGTGAGAAACGCCTTGGGCGTTGTCTGTCGCCTTTGTGTGCTTCGCAGGCCGAACCCGCGCGGCCAGACGATCGACAAGGCGAAGGTGATTCAAGTGCACGAGTACATGAAGCAGGAGCTGCAGAAGCTGGTGGATCACATTCAGAAGAGCCCGAGCCGATCCAAGTTGGATGTGAAGAACGTGACGCTGACGGCGCAGGCGTACGTCGGCGCGAAGGTGCAGAAGAAGTTCGGTTTTACGTCTGAGGACGTCGAGTCGGCGGTGATCTATAACCACAAGGAGCTGGCGGTCGATCCGGACTTTGTGCGCGTGAACATCGGCATCCAGACCATCATGAACCAGTTGATTGTTCCCCAGTTCGTCATGTAGAGCCGAAAAGAGGCTGCGGAAAACTGTGACTCTAGTATACTCTCTCCCTGTTTTTGCTCTTTCTCGCCGTCCCTGGCATTCCTCGTACGCTTCTCGACTTGCTAGTCACCTGCGTTACTCGAAACTCCGCGTCGGTTGTACGCATGGGGTGGTCGCGGCCACCTTGGGAAAACGCGGTTAATCGCTCTATTTTTTTCAGTTCCAAGCCTTCAAACCTAGATATCCTCTCGCGAGAGTCCGACAAGCTTGTGTGCGGAAGGAGAACAAGAAGGGATGCAAGGGGGGGATGCGGTGCCGGCACGCGCGGGAAGGGCTGCGTGAGGAGGAAAACGCGGGGGGCGTGCAGCGAGATGTATCAACTCGTTTGGAAAATCTGGCAGACGCATGTAGAGACGGACATACGTTGTGCGTAGGTGTGTATGTGTGGATGCATGTGTGGATATGTACACGTGTGTGAACATACATATTTAGACGCACGCAGGCGGCGGATGTCGGTGTTTTTTCGTTCTGCGTACACCGTGGGCCGTCTTGGAAGTCCTACGTTCCGTCTGGCGGAGACAGGGAGCGCGCTCGCGCTGCCTTGTTACTTAGTGTGGAAGTCAGAGAGGGCATCTCGAAAAGTGTCTTCCGGAGGTCTCAGAATCACTGAAGAACCGCCAGACGGGCTGCTGCCCCTGGCGGCGTTCGCAGCTAGAGAGGAGGGCGGAAACTGTGTGCGGGACGCATATACGACGTTGTATATATGCATATATGCATATTCACAACTCGTTCCTTTGGCATATATGTATGTGAAGATATCTATACATATTCTCACACGTGTGCACACATATATATACATTCGTGTGTATAGAATTGTGGAGGTAGTGTGCCCGTTTATTCGTGAGACCTTGGCTGGTTCAAAAGCTGGCGCGGCACGGTAGCCTCGCTCGCCCAGCACCCAGTCGCGGCCTCACCTGCATGCGCGGAGAACGGTTCAGCGACTGGACTCCCATACATGTTCTACGGACAGAGGTTCCGGTTCAAAGGCAAACTCGTTCCTCAAACATATGAGAGTAATTGGCCTCTCCACTTATATTTCCCCTTGTCTCCGCGTGGCCTCCACGAGCCGCGCCAAGAAGTTCGCCCCGAGCTGTGGAGGAGCAGTCCGGCGTAGCACGACAGGGAATCGGGCCAAACTCAGTATGCCGTAGCCTCTTCAAGAGATAAAACATATATTTGTACGGATGGACCTACGATCCGCTAGCTACACTTTCGCAGTTGTAGATCAGCTAAGGGTGTCTCTAGATTTTGTTGCATGAGTTTAGATCGGCAATCCCCTCTAGTAGTCGAACAGATGGAGCTGCATGCAAATCCAAGTACACACGCGTGCGAAGCCGTCGAGCGCTGTGGGCAGCCTAGGGCCAGCACGTCCGCGGATTTGCTTTTGGCACTCATGCTCCCTCGGTACTGCATTGCCTTGCGACTATTCGCCTGAAGGAGGGAAACAAATCAGAGCTGGACGGGTATGCCGAGTGCAGACGTGACACTTGATGCATATGAGCGTTCTATTGTCCAGGGGACGGCAGACAGCTCAGTTGCGAGCGTTACGGGATACAGGAGTGCTTCCCTCCCGCATTTTGCTCTCGGTCAGCTGTTCTCACACAGCTTACTCGTGCCCATCGCGAAGACGTCGTGGACAAATGGCCTTTACCTTTGCGGGAAACACGAAATTTTGCGTACACGCCCACGCAAGCATCTCTTTTTCGGGGCGGTGTGTGCCGTAGCCAAGGACAGAGCCTACAGCAAGACACCGAAACCTCCAATCCCCGCCAACCCCCGTCATCCCCCGCTAATCGATCTAGTGTTCTGTTTCAACGCGTGCTACCTCACTATGGCCCTGGCTGGCCTCACAAATCATTTGCCTGCCCTTCCGTCGCATCATTCCCTGCCCACCTCATTCTTTGGCACTTGCGCTCTCCCGCTAGCGAGCGCTTCAGTTCGGCGGGCGCTCGAACAAACATGTAGGCATGCTCACACGCGCAACACGCCATCTGACGTGTCTGGACACCGTGAAGGCCGGCCAGCCATCTTTCGCCGCCAAGTCCGTTGATTGTCTCGCTTTGTGGAAATTGAACCGGCGCTCTGCTTCGTAATTTTTCCCGGGAGCCAGAGAAATGAAAGCTTGCAGTCAGCCGACGCAGCTCACCACAGAGCATCGCATGCAGTGCCGCCTTTTGATATCTGCACAGCGGTTTTTTTCTTGGCACTATGAGCAATATTGCGGCTGAGGCCTTCACTTAAGGACTGGCTTCTCGCTTCGACGACTCTCGGTATCTCGTATCCCTTAGAACCGCCTAATCGCAGCTTCAATGCGTTTGTGTGTGGCCTGTTTACGTTATTTGGGGCTATCTCTTGCGCGGCCGTCACCCAGCGGTCTTCACGCATGTGCAGCGGGCACAGACAGACCCGAAGGCGTTTTAAACAAGCAGTACGCAAGCGGAGAGTGAAATATTTCAAAGGCCGCTAGGGAGAAGAGGCTGCTTCTCGGGGCGAGAACGCCAGAGGCGCCTGCTTTTCGTGACGTGTAGTCCAGCGGGCGTGTTCGTGACGTGAAGCGGCGGACGTTGAAGCGGCGGACTTGAAGCGGCACCGAATTAGCATGAACTAAACAGGCAGGAACTACTTCTGCGTCTGCTTCCACGTCTAGTAATTGCCATTTTTCTTCCGGCCTTTCTTGGGCTTCTCCACTTTGCGCAATCGCTGGCATCTTCGTAGCCTAGTTCTTGTGTACACGACTAGACGCCCCTTTGGTACTGCCTCGCTAAACCTGCTGCATAGTCCCACGCACATCTGTACCGGCCCCCACTTTATTTCGGGAGCGTTTTTCCTGTTTTGCCACGTGTCGATGTGATTGTTTCTCGTCTCTGTGAGACCTCCCTCCACCTTGGAAATCGGAGATGAGATTTGGCGCCCTCCTCGTCCCTTCTGCTGTGTGATTTCGACGTCTCTGCTGCCTGCTGTAGTTCAACCCTACTTAACCTGGTTTCGGTTAGTTTTCTATTTCACCGCTGTCTTCGCCTCTTTCGCATCTACCGCCTGTCACGATCTCTGCAAGCGCCTTGCGCAGAGGTGTCCGCACTTGTGAACTTCATTCTCAACCGTGACACTGCTTCAGGGAATACCACAATGAACTCGAGAAGCGGAAGTGCACTCGGCCGTCCAGGCTCGATGGGCGGAGCTCAGGGGGTCCCTGCAGCAAATGAGAAGGTGGCGCTTTACTCTCTTATCATTTACAAATGGAACCCGGAGAAGCCTGTTCAGCTCGCTGCCGCGTTCGATCTGTCGAGCTTCCCCTTCTTCCATCGTAGCACCATGAAGGAACACATTGTCTTCCACTCCAGGTATGCTCTTAAGTTTTCCAAACAAGCCCACAGGCTGTGTCGCGGCTGACCACAAGGCTGCGCAGTTTGCTCAGATCGATATCTCTGCGCACTTTTCTGGCTAAAGACTCTATTCAGTCTGAGGCCAGTTGTTTACGTCCAATGTTGTTGAAACCCTTGACGTATTTCAGCGTCCGTATGCAGGCAGCTGCGCTCTGTAGCCGAAGAGCAACCCCAGGCCCGATCCCCGCGGAAGAGCACCGTATTTCAGGCCGCAGGAAACCGGGTCGGTTGTGGTGCAACACGGGAGAGTTTCTTGCCTCTTACGATCCAGCACGATTCCCAGTGCGTAACAGTCTGGACTGCACATACACCTGCATGTGTGTGTGCATTTTTGTGGTGGATCCTCCAGCGGAAGTCACGGGCCGGGGGCGCTAGCCGGGCGCCGAGAGCCACGCGTTTCTTCCTTCCCCGTAAAGGCTGAGCAGGGGATGGCGCATATGGGCGCTCTCGGGCTGGAGAATGCGCGGATTCCCCGCTGTTTTGCACATGTGTCCTCAGGCTAATCTGCGCGCGCACGCCGCTGGGAAGGCGGCAGGTCGTGGAGTTTGAACAGAACATCGGGCACTGCCACGTGTTCGTCCACTCCTCGGGCCTCGCAGCGACGGTCTTGTCTACAGCCGCCTACCCGATGCGGGTCGCCTTCGGCATGATCACGCAAGCGCTCAGAGGCTTCCAAGATGTGAGCTTCACACAGATCCGAGGACGACCTGCGAGGAGACACCCATATACATACGTGGATGCATCATATACATATATAGACATATATATACATATGTGTATATATGGCCGCTCTACTGGCACATGTGTGCACATCCATACGCAGGCAGGCTACACACCGCTTTCAATTCAGCTGCCCCCTCGCCCATATATTTATATATGTTCATTAAGTATCTGCTATCGTTCCAGTATGCGCCTGCTCGCGTATACTGACAGATCTCTGCATTCTACAACAGCGGTCGTGTATTCTCTTGCGGAAGAGATGACGAACGCGTTTTTGCGGCGATTGATTTGCGGGGTCTACAGAAATACGCTGGACAGTGGGAGAACATCGCGGACGACGTGAAGGAAGGGATGATGTTCGCCACGGAAGGATCCGACCTTATGAAGCTCTACCAGAACCCTGTGGAGGCCGACAAACTTTTGAAAGTTCAGAGAGACCTCGACGAGGTAGGTGCCCAGTGAACAACACTTTTTTGGAACCCGATCTGCTCGCTCTCGCTTGCCGAAAGTCTTCGTGTCAAGGGGGCGACAACTTCTGCTCACGGAGTAAGCATCCGAGAGCGGCTGCCTCACTAGCGCTGCATGTACTGAAAAAGGGTGGAAGAGGAATATCTAAAGGATCTTGGACACACCTGCGAATGCGTGAGGCGCAATGCTTTTCGGCGGAGTGACGTCTCCCGCCACGAACGTCTTCCGATAGTTTCGTGGCGAGACCAGTGGCAGCCTGCGAGCTTCCGCGCTTCAACTGCGCGGCTCAGCTCGGGTCTTACGCGTTTTCCAATGGCGTTGATGCAGTGTGGTGGTTTAGGAGACAGTGGGACTCTCCTGATTCTTGTGCGTTTGTATGTATATATATACATATACGTTTATTTCTGCACACACAGTGGGATGCACGTGGCTTGTCAGCTGGGTGCGATGTATAATTGAGCGAGGTTCCGCCATCGCGCCCTTTGCATGCAGTCTATGTCTTCTTGTCCGGCTCGGCTTGCTTGTTGCGCAGGTGAAAGATGTCATGCTGAAAAACATCGATGATTTGTTGCAGAGAGGCGAGAAGTTGGACGATCTCATGCAGAGAAGCGAGGACTTGTCAAACACGTCGTACCAGTTCTATCGGCAAGCAAAGAAAAACAACCAGTGCTGTCAGTTGTACTAGAGGAAAGAGTGCACCGCACAAGCCACTTCGTTTCAGTTTGAAAAAGACGTACGGACGTGTGTTCTGAACACACACAGGGAGTGTGGATCGATGTAATCCCTATTCTTTCCGGTAAAGTCACTGCTTTTGTGTTTGCTGGCATTGCTTCTTCCCCCGGTCTGATAAAGACGTTCCAATTTTTCTCGGGTCTTGAAAATGCATCGCTGAGACTTGAACAAGCATGGCAGTACCCACGCTCGCACGCACAGGGGAAAGAACGTACTTTAAGCGCCCGCTGCATCAGTGACCGTTCTACCCATGCGAATACGAAGAAATATTGAAAAAGAGGCACGCACCTGCTTTTCCGCAAATCCACGCTCAGCTGGTTGCCACTGCACTGTCTTCCCAGTCTTCAGACCGGGAATTTCGGAGGGTTGCCTTCACGCGTCCTAGGACTGCGACAAATGACGTCCGATGTGCTTTTCTGCATTCCGGTATTCCGCCCGTTCCCACCGAATTCAATCCGTCTTTTTTTAAGCACAAAATAGTCCAAGTGGTTGGCCCCACGAATCGGACCGGCGAAAAATGGGGGCCAGGTGCAGTGAACGTTGCGCAGAGGTTGTGCATGAGCGCCGAGTGTGTGCACGAATGAAAGCACACTGCGAGGGGGGGGGATGAGAATATATCCGATATATATATATATATATATATATGTAGGAAATTTTCGTACAGGTAGCCCAGCGGAGAGGCACACTAAACTTCAGCGGTCGTACAAACTGGAAGATGCAAAGCAAAGCGGGTCAACTGGAGAGAAACAGGAAGTGTTCCGGGCAAGGGCACACGATAGAAGGAGGCAGTCGAATGGTTGGCACGGCGTCGTGAACGGCAGGGGAATATCGATAGGGCATGCAGCAACCAGAAATGACGACAGCATATGGTGCTGAAATGTGAGAAAGAGTTCCAAGGAGTTGCAGTCAGTTCGCGTTTAGGGCCACACGCTTCGCTTCTTCTGCGCGTTTCTTCTCCAGCTCCAGGATCTGAGGAAGAAAGATGGTACGCATAGGAAGCAATAAACTTCTCTGTTGAAGTTCGAATGGCAATTCTTTGGCAAATGAGGAAAAGAACGATAGAACTATGTAAAACACGCACAAACTGAGGCATCCTGAAAGTCGAACGGCACCATGTCTCTATGCCGCTCGCGGGGGCCGCTTCCACAAAGTACATAGAGGAAGCAATCTACAGCCGAGCTTATATGAGTAAGCCTGGACTTCGGCAGACGTTCCGTCGAGAGAGACACCTAAGCAACAGATGTTCGGGCTGAGTAGTACTGAAAATCTGTGTCGCAGAGCCGCATTGAGAGCGTTCGCACACCCGCTTCGCAACTTGCACACCGCGTGTTAGGAACGTTTTGCGGACAGTGAGCTATCTCACCCTCTCCGCATAAATATATCTGAGGAAACCATGAAGTTATAAAACCAGTGTAGAAATGATGGTGACAAGGACGAGCAAGTCCAGTATGTGGGTAGTGGCAACCTGACGACATCATGTTCAGAATTGCTCGTTCTTCTCTGTGCTGCCGGCCTCGTGTCGCCATAGCTTCCCACTGCGTCTAATCCAACACTCTTGGAAAAGGTGGCTGCGGCTGGCAATATCACCTTTTGTTGTCAGCTTCACTTAGCGGGCTTAACCTCTCATCTAGGCGAGCCAGACACTGCACGCCGTTTCCGCTTGCGATGCAACAGCACGGACTCACTTTCGGTGGTTTTTTGTAGGAGACGATCAGCGTGTTATGTTGATGACACCATGAGAGGCTCTCAGGTTTGAGGTCGAGACCAAGAGATTGAACGTCACTCATGCGCAGCCGTTTGAAATATTTTTTATTTGTTGTGCGTATAACGATCTCTCTGGTCTCCCCATCAATCTGGACACTGTACGTCTCTGAGGGAAAGGGTAGATTACGTATCCGCCACTCAAAAGCGTCCTTTGTATCCCTCGTAACACAGAAAGGAGATGACACACTTGGTGCCATAATCATGTCATTGCCGTTACTAGTCTCGACAGTTATGGCACCACTTTCTCGCGGCGCGCCAATTTCGTAGTCCCACGTCCCATCTGTCCCGAAAAGATTTGGACGACGGAATTTCCGCACCAGAATCGTGTCATCTCTCAGATCATATTCCTCTACTTTCTCTGATTTATCGGGATACGTCGTGTGGACTTTCCGCCGACCGTCAGCGATAATCGAAAATGTCTGTGGTTGCCTCGCCGTACTTGGCGCACTTCCCGCACTCTGAACTACGGACATTTTAACGTTTAATGAGGTACGAAGCAAGACGAAAGCCAGTTTGATTTGGATCGCATCTGCGTGCGGTTCCCGGAGACAACCTCGTGACTGCTCGGGACTTTCCTGACAAGGAAAAGCTTGATTGCACTTGGATGATATGCGCGAATATTTCATACAAGGGAAACGAGGGAGCTGGGGGAACGGTCTTGATCAGGTAGCGAGCAAAACTGTGGCATCGCGCAACGGCTTTCTCAAGGGGGAACACGGTACTGATAAACTGATAACAGCGAATTCGCCGAATCACGAGACAAAGTCGTATTTAGAGCACGGGCTCTTTTCTGCATGTCGGTTATCACACCACTCGAATTCTTGGCTTCGTTAAATGAACCCGCGACAAAGCTGACATTCCTTTAGCGGAGAGAAAAAAGGTGCATGCGTTGCTGTGCCGCCAGATTCGGCGGCGTGTGTCCTTTTACAGCAAACAGCGAGTGTGCATCATTGCACACGGCTAAGCGCTGCCGTGTACGTTGTGCAGAGGGAACAAACACGAATCGGAAGGCTGCACGGCTGCGTGCAGCTGGACTACACATTCCCGCTGTCCTGTTTTCTCCAAGGAAATACATACATCCTGGACCGCGCCTCTTTTTGTATCGCCGGAATTACCGATCATCATCTTTGACATCCGACAACAATGAGGGCGTGGAGTCCAATGCAGACGGCTGGGCATCTCGGGGAATGCGCTACTACGTTGTGAGCCGGATGATGCATGTCCGAATGAAAGCTGCATCAACTCTAAGTGGCCTCGCTTTGTTGAGCACCTCTTCACAGGCGTAGTCAGTGTGCAATAGTGGCACGTTCTACACCCACCTACAAGAAAGGAGCAACTCCCGGTGTTGGTAGCAAACCGGATCGACATAAAGCAGTCCGTTCCATTACACTGGATGGGAGTCGTCTACAGAGGCGTCTTCCTTAAAAAAACATCAGTACTCTTCAGAGATGCACTTAATGGCTGCCATCCGTTAAACATGCTTGCCTGCGACATACAGAGGCCTGCGAAAGGGGGGCGGGGGGGGGGGGGGGGGCGTACGCAGGAAACGCGCTTCACGAGCGTTTTACTTCTCGAGACTGGCGTACAGAGGTGCTGAGGCGATGACACCACTGTCCCTCGGCCATGAATCTTGTCCGATTGGCATGTTCCTTGCACATGCAAAAGGCATCTCGTGTGGCTTCAGCCTCACTCCGCACACGCATTGCCTGGAAAACGCCAACAAGCGAGCGCTTTGATGTAGTAGGCGGGGACCCGACACCCGAGGCCGGGTCCATTAGCTTGCGACGAAGGCATTTCGACCCCGCCTGCTGATCTGGGCAGCACACTTTAAAGTACCCCCCACACTGAACCACACGGCGCCGCTCATTGCCTCCAAACACCAGCTTCGTTTCCACAAGGACCAATTCCGTTTGGAAGGCTCCGCAGCAGCTTACAACACACATAGGAGTAGTAACAAAACCTCGGAACAAGAAGAAAAGAGGGCCCTCATGGCGAAGGCTAGCAAAAGCTAGTATTTCTTCCCCTTCTTAGTCGACTGTGCCGCCGTCGCTTCCTTCGACGAGACAGATTCCTTAGAGGATGCAGCTTCCACTGCTTGCTTACGGTTCTTCAACCGCGCAGCTTGACGTCGCTCTGCAGCCTTGGCCTTCTTGGTTTGCTTCTTCGCGAGGACTTGGGCTCGCACCCACGCATTGACACTTCGTCGATGTTTCGCGCCCTCCCCAGCGTCTTCACTCGCTTTCACGCCGTCAAGGACAGTGTCGAAACTGAAATCGATCCCAAGCTCTTTCAAACGACGCTGCTTCTTCAAATCCGACACAATTTTTCGGTTGACTTGTCTGGCAGAGGACATCTCCCCATCGGCCTTGTTGTGCTTGCCAGCGGCGATTAACCGGGACGGCGCGCGTTTGAACTTTTTGTTGCCACCGGAGAAGACCTTCTCAGAGAGGTCATGCGGAGGCACAACGTGGCAGACTAACGTGCGCCCGAACATCATGTAGTTGTTCATCGCCTCCGCGACAATGGTCGCAACTTCAGGCAGCTCGAATTCGATGAAGGCGAATCCTTTGCTATTGCCGGTCCGTTTGCTTCTGCGCAATTCCACACGGGTAACCTTACCGAACTGCGAAAAAAATTTCTTAAGTTGAGGTTCGAAGAAGCCGTGCGGCAGGTGCCCCAGATATATGACGCCTCGACCCGAACTAGCCGATGACTTAGGCTTTCCCGCTTGCTCCGTCCGGCCATCTTTAACAGAAGCTGACCGACTTTTTCCCGGCGCCCGTGCCTTTTTCTCAGTGTCGGGTTCCTCCGTAGACTGGCGTGACGAAGAGCTTCGCTTTACTTTCTTTACGGAGGAGCGCTGGCTGCTGCCGCCGCTCATCATCTCTGGCGGACGTTTTGCCGATTTACGGTTTTCGCGTCCTATGTCTGATTCAGCAGGTTTTGCCGTGCTCGTCGTAGGCCGTTCTTTTGACTGAGACACCGTGGTGGCTTTTTTCGCTGTACGTGAGCCGACGGCAGCGGATGCCGCCCGGCTGCTCTTGCCCCCGGTCGACGAAGCTTTTGCTGCCTGGAGCCGGCTTTTCCCAGAAGGGGAGCCTTGAGAAGCAGCCGCTGGCGCCATCATGCCACGGCTCGTAGCAATATATCACTCAGCGACGACACGTAGCTAACAAGGGAGTGAAACGCAGATGACTCAGTAACGATAGGCATGCAGCACAGAGAATTCCCCGCCTTCGAGGCGATAACAGTGGCTTCTGTGGGGCGGCTATGCTTTGGTGGAACAGGGTTAAGCCTCCACTGTCAAAGTAAGCCAGAGAAAAAAAAGTACAAACATGTAAATTGCCAACAGGCAATAGCCACTCGCAGCGGGACACTCCGTGGTCCGCAACGAGCCAACTACAGCCTATTTTAGAACGCTGTTGACCGGCCGCATGCTGCGCACAATCGATCTCGCTGCATGCATAATTTTCCACTGGACGCAGCAACCAAACGTGCTCTGTGGTGGCGTTTCACCTAGGTAAAAAGTCCTCTTCACACAGTAATTATCGTGCAGACGGAAGCTTACGGAATCGTAGACAGCAGGCAACATGGATCCTGTACAGGCGGCTGTGGTCGAGATACTCGGAATGGCAGACTTGTACAGGAGGTGAGGCCCCAGCGTGTAACGCGGGTTGACGTTTGCTGCGCGCACCGTCGTGAATTTCGTAGCCCTCCCGTTCGCGGCTTGTACGTTTCTCGTCCCTGGAATGGCTTGAATACATGCCACATTTGGTGCGTCCCCGTGCTCTCTTGTCATGCTGTGTCTTGTTTAGGATTCAAGACACTTGCTGGACAAAGTGTATTCCCAACGTGAAGGAGTCGACGTTGGACGCAGGGGAAAGCAGCTGTCTAGATCGATGCGTCAACAAGGTAAGATGAAAAGTATGCTCACAGAAGTGATGACACCGGTTTTAGCAGTCCGAACACACGCCGTCACTAGTGATTGGTTTTGTGAGCGGTTCGTGGCATGTCTCTCGTTTTTGACAGGATGGAACCGTTCTTTGCCTTCCTTATTCCTCCTTGTTTTTCAGTATACCGACGTTCATGCTATCGTCGGCAAGGAGCTTCAAGCAAACGCGCAAGAAAGTTCCGGATGAAAGGCCCAACCCTGAGACTGATCCTCCGCTCAAGCCTTACTGAACGGTGTCGTCGCAGCGCATCCAGCTAAAGCACATCGATGAGAAGAGACCTCTTTTGCTTTAACAAGGTGTTCGGTCGCTTCTGTGCCGTATTGCGTAGGGCAGTCTGCAACGGTTGTCTAATATGAACTCGTAGGGACAGCCGGGCGTTCAACTTCTCACTTGTGTCGAGGCTGTTCTTTATTAACACCAAAAAAATCGGTGTAGTTACTACAGAAGCGTTGGCTTCGCGCTGAGGCCTTGACTCGTACTTTCTGGCCAGGTCTTACGAGCGAGAAATCCGACGACTGACCATACCATGCCTCCGCTTTGACATATGCCTTGTTGGGGGCCTAATTCACCGTAGTCGATGAGAGTATCAGGCTACCAGGCTTCCACCTGTTCACATGACTTACAGTATCGCTGCAGTAGGTATCCTGATGACCCGCCAGCAACAAGACGAGCGATGAACTTAGGGAAGCCAGTAAGAGCGACAACTATTCACAATGACTATAAGAGACGAGAGGAAGGACAATCAAGGTTTTGGCCTCCCACCGGTCCCTTCTCGTCCCTCGTCGCCGACCTGAGGTCGCACACGGCTGTGACTCTGCGGGCCGCGCCATCTCTTTCTGGAAGTGCTTTACCATCACAGACATCTCCAAAAACCGTGGTGCCCAAATCATTTCCCCGACGGTGAACGCCGCGATGCTTATCACTGCCGCTGCTGTCGAGGCCGAGACTCCCTGCACTCTGGCGGTCTGAATCTGATTGTGCGTGGCAAAACGTACGATCCTACCATGACGAACATTGAGAGTGCCGAAATGGTAGATCCCTGCTTTCAGCGTCGGGAGATCGACATGATATAGCTTTGCAACTGCTTACTATAACGAGCAGTTCGTATGGAGACGCGTACTGATTGAATCGAGACAACGACACCAAGGGCATTAACACCATGATTAATACTGGGTTTACGGACAGAACCAGCTCGAAGGGAGCGTTTGCTCCGTGTACTGAAACATACATGTGCTTCGGAGCATCTTTTAGCAAGCCGCAAATTTACCTCTTGTGAATGTCTTCGGAAATGTGCTTCCGAAGTGCCTGGGTAACGCGCCAGGACGTTTCCACGATACGCGATAATAGCTGAAACGTCACTGGTGACAGGACCTTACCGTAGGCATGTGCCGACCCCTGTTTAGCGCCAGACTCTTAAAAGAACCATTATAGCTGTGTCAGGAAGCTTCCTTCTTACCGGCGCATACCAATAGCGAGACGAAAAAAAATTTCCAGACGCTTGATGATTTGCAGACGCTGTGCAGGATCTGGACGAGCGGGAGTTTGCAGGGCACGACAAGGGGAAAGGCTTACTAGTCCAGCTACCTCGAATGGATGAGACGACTGTATGCAAAATTCCCTGACGTCGTTAGTCTCTTCGTGAACGACTATTTCTCGCAGACAGCAGGAAAGAATAAGCTGGACTAGGCAACACGAAAAAGACAGCAGCAAATAAAGCCTGTAGTATTGGCCGTAGTGCGCCGCTAGAGCTCGTGTGCCCGTCAGGAGAACGGCAGACCCGAGGGCGGCACAGTTGATCGCGAAATACCTGCATTGTTCCCCGATCGTATCAATTTTGCCTTGGGGAAGCATTTCCGACTCACGAGGAATCGAACGCCAACGATCGATACGCCTTTGTTGTGTACCTCCTTACTCCAAGTTTGAGGACATTACTCGTCATGGCGACACCTATGGGCAGTACGGTCAACAGGATCGCCAGGAGGAGAGCTGCTTCCGAGACAAAGACAATTGAAAGACGCCCAATGGTCGCGAAGGTGGAGCCTACGATCAGGGCCCATTTGACTCCGATGTTGTCAATAAGTGGACCCACTACAACCCCGTACAACAGAACCATGAGACCAAAAATGCCGTATAACCATCCAGCCCCCTGGTCGCTGAAACTAAACACGCTGCTAAGAAAAAGCACGAACACATAGTCAAGCGCGAACGTACTAAAGGAATCAGCGAACTCGCACGCAAGGATAATCAAGAGCTCGCGGGGAGCGCTCAGAATAGTGCCGACTGTGCTTGCCATGCTTATATCATTCGCAGGCTTCCTCAAGGGAACTGCTCTTTGAGTTCTCACGCGGCAGGGTGGATTTTCCCTCCTACTCTTAGGGGGTGAGTGAGCCCTAGTGCCCACCCGTCGTTACCTGTCTGGACGTACACCGGGCATCTATTGCCCCTGTTTCTCTAGTCAGTTGGTACGCACCATCTTCTGGAATGAGAGCACTCTTAAGTAGTTTCACCAACCTCAATGAAAAAGCAGGACGACTTCTGCAGCACTCTTACTTACCAGCTTTGTTCAGCTGGCGACAATGTGCGCTATGCGGGTAACGCACCGTCTTTGCGCACGCTGGCAACCTCATTCGCGGCGCTCTCCGTGAATTACAAGCTATCTCTAAGCGATTACGACCACCTTCTCATACTCTCTACACTTCATGCGCCCGGGTAATACGAAATTCTGCTGCTGCGAAGCCGCGGCGTGGCTGTTCCGCAGGGCCCAACGCATTGTCGGCCGCCGTCGACCGCCTATTAGCTAGCGCTCGCACACCTGCCGTGCGGCTTGAATGACTGGAAAATAATACTTTGTTCCGAAGAGTAAGCTGATAACATTATTCAGCATTGTGTCCTTCCTTGATCAGCGATCACGTCTTATTCCTGGCCGCATGGGGGGCATGCTTTTGTCCGCTGCATCACGGAAAACACAGCCGCTGCATGCTGCCACCTGCGGTTGACAGACTGTCTATGCGTTTAGAAATAACAAGAGTAATGCAGCCAGCAGCGCCGTCTGTTGTTTAATGCGGGACACAGGCCATATCTGGCTTATTGTTATGCACATCTAGTTGCGTTGACTGTTCCGCCTTGCTCTCCGGATACCCTGGGCTCTCCGTCCACCAACTCAACTGTGCAAGTAAAGGAGTGTGATTCAGGTCCACCAAAGCGAAGTTTCCGTCAACGCAGACGACAGGAGGATCGTTCCGGTCCAGAAATGTGAAGGTGCGGGAGATATACGCAAGGGAGGCTGACGCATTCGTTTTTTGATTGACGAACAACTATGGTAGGGGACGACGCAAGCACCAGCGCCGCGGCCGTTCCGCCGCTACAGGGCGCGGAACCGTGTCTTGATGACGGCCAGAGTTTGGAGTTTTCTCCGTCACAGCTGTCGGAAGAACAGGGAGGCGCTGAGGCGCAGAGGGAATATCTGTGCCCTGGACCGGCGGATTGCTGCCAGGCTGCATATGATAAGGGGCCTGGGCGGGCCGAGGTAACCACCGAGGACGTTGTCCCAATAAATGCGGCGACGTCAGCTTCGGCCGATGGCGACGCGAAAGTGACACATTCGTCCGCTGAAGCGAGTGCTAGCACTGGTTCCTCTGATTCAGGGAGAGTTCTTGACAACGTGACGCCAGTCAACGGCGACTCGGAACAACCAGAAAATCACGCGATGCGTCCTGCCTCTGTGATCAAGCGCACCGAGCAATCAACTCCGTTCAGTAAACTGCGGGAACAGTTTGAAAAGAAATGTCAGCAGTCGCACTCGGTTGACAATAAAGATCATCGCAACCCAGCACACGTGCTGACGTCGTCAAAAGTGACGTCACGCACGCAGATGAACGTCAAGCAAGCATCAGTAGGACTCTCGGAATCTGCTGAAGAAGCCTCGGGGGTTCCAGCAACTTTGGCGTCGGCTTCCAAAATCGATGTACATAGAGCGTCAGAGCAAATGGCAAACGAACACGTCTCGGAACCGTTGCGGCTTCCCCCGTCTAGCCCACGATGGAACGAAGTCAACGAGGGTGAAGGCAGCATAGCTGAAGCTGGCACGACGGAAGTTGCCGAGACTCCCAAGCGAGAATCGATTGACGAAGCTCGATCGCCGAGCTCTGCTGTTGTCGGGAGGCTGAGAGAACGGTTTGAGAGACAGGCACAACACAATGGAAAAGGCTCTCTGGCGCACCAAGCCATTCAGTCAGAAATGAAATCAGTCGAAAATACGACTGGGGAAGCAAAGCCGGAGCCGTTGTGGCGGCAGAAACAGAGAGCTCGGCTCGCAGCCGCAGCAGAGGCCGAGGCCAATAGACAGGTAGTTCATGCGGAGAAGGCGGAGGAGAGCTCGTCCAACCCGAAGATATCTACGGCAACGCTGACGATCAATTGTAGCGCGTTTGGGCGAGGCGTGAACAGCTTAAAGGAGCAGTTTGAAAAACCGAGAACGCCGGTTAACAAAGTGGCCATTGAGCGAACCCCGCTGGCGCATTCGTCTGGCCATGCGAATGTGGAGAAAGCCAAAGCGCTACTGGCTACAGTCGACATCGCAGGCCGTTACGGGCGCGAGTACCGGATAGCTAAGAGCGCCCTGCATGCGACGGAGGAAGCGGACGATCCCGCAGATGGTGGAAGTCAGTCGACGGTGCCAGTAGAAGAGGGGGCCGCGCAGGCAGAGTCTAACGCGCCTCCCTCATTGACCAAAGCCGCAGAAGTTCATGAGCCTGCGCCAGGCGATTCTTCCCCGTCCCAGGCAGGTGTGGCTGCTGGTGCATTGCAGTCGCTAGGAGGCGAAGGCGGAGGCGAACATGTAGGAGTGTGCCATCATGCGTCCTCGAAGATCGAGGCACTTGCTCACGCGGTGGGCGCTGCGGCTTTGAATTTTGGCAAAGCACCGCCTCCCCGCCTTTTGAAGAAGTCAACGCCACCACCGGAGTTGGAAGAGCCTGACTACGTTCCGCCATCTATAGCGGCTCTGAGGGTACGCCAGCAAATGGAGCAAACGGAAGAGTTGCAAAACCACAAGTCGGAGGCAGCGGGGGATTCAGACCTCAATGATCATCCAACTCACGAAGTTGACAGTGGAGAACTGGTTGAGGCCGCACCCGGAGAGAGTCTGGCAGCGTCTCACGACGCTTGTCGAACGAAAATTGACGAGGAGGATGGATCGGGGGCGGCAGCGCCGGACCCTGTGATTTCAGATCAATTTTTCCGAGGAGTTACCACCCGACTACTCAACAGGTTCCGGCACCCCGGACGCTCCTTACGAGCAAGTTGCCGGGAACCCGCTGCTTCTCTAACCGGCTGCTGAAAGTGCATCTGGCGATGAGCCTGCTTCTGAGACACCGCTAGAAGACGCAGCAGAGAACGCCGACGATAGTGACGCGCAGCTGCCCGACGAAGAAGGGAATAAGGTAAAGCTCGTGGATGAAAGCACGCACAAGGCGGAAGAGACTTATGTGGGGGCTTAAGAGGAAGATGTGGATTCATCAAGCGCGACAGGTGAAGCACAAGACATACATGTGCCAGATGATGGCGCTGAACGGGAAATAGATACAGCAGTTCCGGAGTATGCCGCTGAAGAGAAGGTCGACCCTTCATCTGCGGAAGAATCTGGCGTGTAGGTTCGTGTGCCGTCACAAGCGAGGCAGCGGGGGTGACTGGGTTGGCCGCCAGTCCGTTTATTTGCGGAGGGGGAGGATGAGTGTGCGCCATGCTGAGAGGACGACACACTGAGCTCTGCTCGGTGTGGTGGCCGCACCCTTGCATTGACACCCGGCAGCCAGATTATTATTATTATTACATTTGCAACTTCTCAGAATGAGGCGTGGGCTTTCCTGTCGCCTCGCGCGCGAGCTGTGCGTAAATGGAATGTCCATGCATTGCCTTGTATTCCTACTCTATCGCATTTGCCAGAGGCAATAGTTTCGGAGCTAGCCCTGTATCTGGCTCCAGAGTTATTTGGTCACTCCACAGAAAACGTGATGTGGGCGTGCTCGGCTGCGCAGCCGCAGAAACCTATTGTCTCACATAACCATTTTCTTGGTGGATCAAAATTTGCCTGCTCCCTTGGGTAGTTTGCGTGAGGAGCTTCTGGCCATCGTGGCAGGTCGACTGTCGCCGCTTTGGAAAAGATTACTTGCACTCTCTCCCCGCGGGACTTCCCCAACCATGCGCCACAACAGCCACTGGGGGCACTGAACGCTGAAATCGCTGTTTATGAATCTGCAGAGGCACACACCAGCTCCACGCTCACGAAAAAGCTTCAAATACTTTCGGGAAACACCACCCGGGTCCGTGGACTCAGCTACACTTAGTGACTGGCCTAGCCAACACAAAAAAAGTCGCCGGAATAGAAAAACAATTTAGGAAAAAGTGGTGGTATTCATGCCCCTTGAAGAACCTGCTCGCGCACCCTGCGGGCCGTAAGCCGACGCATCGTTCGTCTTTCTCTCTTCGGCTGGTGCTTCCCGAAACGCCGTTTTGGCCTCAGCAACTTTAAGGTTTTCTCTCCCTCCAGGAGCTTCCAACCTTCTCCTGGCACGATTCCGTACGCTCGGCCTATGCACAAGATACCACACATGCACAGGCGACAAATTAGGGAACAAACAGCCGCTGACACGTTTCAGCAAGTCGTTAGTGGCGTGCTTCACCATAAAACTTTGCTTCACTGTGAACGAGTTACTTGTAAGAAATCCGCTTTACTTCAGAGCCTACGGTGCAAGCATCATGCTTCGTCGCCGACGCAAGCTGTATGCCGGGCTTCTTCACCCCCGTAAGTCAGCGTCGGAGCAACGCATTCTCTTGAGTCACGGCGCTTCGCTCTCCAGCCCCAACACAGGGAGCCTCTCTTTGGCAGCGATGCACACTGCCATCTGGCTTACCTTTATATCTGAATGCTGTTCTGCCTCTGCCCCAAGCTGTGCCCCACCACCTCTCCGCTTCTATTCCATCTTCATCTGCTTCCTCAGCTGCGTACGAAGACGGCCTCCGCCGCCGCGCGTCACTCTCGAATTCCCATGTCCAACCCCACTGCCCCTTTTCTTCGGTCTCAACTGGCACCAGCGATGTCTGGCCTTCCTCTGAGTTCTCCGTCTCCCGCTGGCCTCGTCGCGGGACGGATTTATCGTCAGATATGTCGAGGAAAGACTTTGAGAACGAGGGTGCAATCGGCGTAGTCTGCAGCCGAGCAGAAGAATCGAGTTTAAAGCGCGAACCTGGTGCTTGCGAGGCGTCTTCAGCTTGAAGTCTTCGCTCTGCGCGAGTGGGCGGCCCACGCCTTTCCTGCCTGCTGTCTGCGACTTCCGGGTCGTTCGCACCTGATTGTCCTGACATCCGAGAGACCCTCAGGTCGTCCTCCGCGTCGTCCCCGCTGTCGCTTTCCTCCTGCGGCCAGCCATCGACTTCGTCGTCGGAGTCGTCCATATCCGTCACCACGCGTTCTACCTGCCCCCGATAGTAGCGGTTTCTAATATGCTTAAACACCTCAGCGTTGTCGACCAAGTCCCGCAGTTCTCTTTCAGTTTCATCTTCGTCTTCACTGCTCGAGGAGTCCTCCTGCTCTTTCAGCATCTGCCGCTGCAGTTCCTGGTACTCGACTCCCAAATGTTCCGCGGCGAGAATCAGGTCATAGATAGGCGGCCGCTTCACCGTGGCTGTCTTTTTTGATGCTTGTTTCATCCGTCGTCCCGCAACCGTCTTTGCGGCCTCGCCTCCCGCCTCGTCCGTGCCGAGGAGCCCCCCCTTGTCTGCCTCGATCGCTTGCCGTCCCTTAGCAGGCTGGAGAGCCTTCTCGGCAGCCACAAACGCCCGGGGCAGCCGTGACTCGTCTTCGTGTCCTGTGCCGTAGGGCGGCACTCCGTCGAAACTGAGAATGCCGTCCCCCCCGTCGCTCTCCCCCTGGATCTGAGGATCCGTAGAGGGGTGGAGCTGGTGCTGCAACGGCAGCTGCTTGTGGCGCTTCAGGTGTGTGTACATGTAGAACTTGGACGAACTCTCGTCAAGCAGGCGGACGTAGGACGACAGACGATGCGGGTGAGTGACTATGGGTGGAAGAGGCTTGACCCCTGTAAACCGCGCAATACCGACACGAACTCGCATGCAGAGGACTCTGCAGCCTGAAGCCCACAAGGGTGGACGCCACGCATCGCACCATCGCGTCGCCACCCAGTCCACCACACACTCAAAACACAGGCGGCGCGACGCTCTCCCGGAGCCAGTTTGATCCCCCGCGAAAAACTGCGGCGAGCTGCTCCAAGCAAGGTTCCACTCGGGAGAAAAAGAGTGGAAACACCGAGGGAGATCCAACTGAAGCGCGAGCGACACAGCTGCGGAGCTCCGAAGCTGTTGAGAAAACGAGCTGCAGACGGATGTGACTGAGCTTGTGTGGAAACACCACAACACAGGAGGCGGGCCGGACCGCAGCGGTACCGATCCAGCGACGGTGACGCTTACCTCCTTTATGTGCATATCGAACGAAGTCGAAGAGGCGCGGGTTCGCACTCCTCTCGATTTGCTTGACGATGAATTGTTTGGAGAAACAGCCGAATCTCCGAACGTAGTTGACACCCCAAGCGATGGAGAGAGTTTGCACGACGCGGCAAACGTAGGCCACCAGTGTGGGGCCTAGGTCGTGCGGAACCGAAGTGCACGTCTCGTAGTGCTTGGTGAAGAGAAACCCCATGTCTCGAATCAAGTTTTCGTACGCTAACTGCGTGTGGACATCCCTGTAGACCGCAATTCTGCTCAACACTTTGAGACAAACTTCCGCCGGAAGATGCTTGACGAGGAGAAACATGAAGGAATGATGGAGAACCGCAGGGCTCACGGAATCCAAGTCCAGCACGCGCATGCGCCGAGGGGCTCCCACAGCTGCTTGATTCCGTGATCGCCGCGCGCCCGAATATCTGGAATACCTTTCACGGTGCGCCCCGAGGTCCTGTTCACCGTCAATCTGCGCAATGTGCCGGCGGTCAAGAGCCTGAACACATCGAGTCAAGACGCACACGCCTTGGCCCATCTACAAGCGAACTAAGCACAAACCTCGGATGTCCACACACTGTGGGCTGTGAACAAGACATGCGGTTCACTGCAGCGTACACACTAGGGCTACAAAGCGCACGCTCCGTCCTCCCATCACACGGCGCAGCGCCCCACGACGGAGAAGGCAAAACAAAACCAGCTGAGTGGGTTGATACGCCTCAGATAGACGACAGCAATGAAGGGAAGGGAGGCAAAACGCTTGCTTATTCTGAAGACTCACGAGCGATCGCGCATCAGAGGCGGAGGTCCTTTCCTGCTGAATGCGAGTTACTCTGTCACTCCACTGCCCGTAAGTTTCCCCCGAACCGCCGCGACGCCGAGGCACCCCCAACGCCTCCCGCTCCGCCAGTGCCAGTCGCGAAAGCAGCGTCGCCCCTGGAGAACCCAGTCCAGACCGTTGGGAGGATCGAGAAGCAGAGAGCGCTGAACCTCGTGGATAAGTATCATCGTCATCAGAGAAGAAGTCACCGCTTTCTTCGAAACGGTCATCTGGCAGGCAAGACGAAACATGCCTCAGTTCGCGTGACTCTGGCGACGAGTCAACGCATGCGCCTCCTTCAGTAGAACGATGCCGACTGTCCTGTCGCGGCGCCGTAGGAGCGTCGTCACTCCATGAGCTAGTTCGTCTCGCCCCGTGATCACAGGCTGCGCGCCCGTCCGTGGCTGGCGATAGTGGAGCGCACTGGATATCTGGTTTGAGCCACATGCGCGCGTGACGATGTGTTGCCACATCCGAGTTGTACAAACCCTGCAGGAATTGCTCAGCGCAATCCTCTTCTTCGACCTCGCCCTCAAATAGCGACGGAAGAGATACCGGCCCTTCAGTCCATTCGTTCGAGCGCGTCGTTGTACGTGGCTGGCGACTGATGTGTTTTACAGACTCCTCGCCTCCTGAACTGGACCCTGCATCACCCTTCTGGGGGCGAGCAAGTTCGTCGATGTGGTCGGCGCGTACTGCGGTTGAAGTAGCGCCACCAGCTGTGCCAGCAGAAAACAACTGACGTTCACTCAGGCTGCGCTGCTCAGCCAGGACCTCCTTTTGAGGACCCATGTTAGGACTAGGAGAGGCTCCTTCTGCGTTGTGGGCCTCCAGCCCGCCGCGTGCCCCATGCACTCTGCCAGTTCCGAAGCGGTAGCGAGCAAGACATACACTCGGAGCTGCGAGGAGATGCGACGCATTGTATGCTGATAGAGACGAATGTGTAGAGAACATTTCCCGCCCCCGCGATTTCCCAAAAAAAATTTCTGCGCCCACGCGAGATATTCGCTTGCGCACCGCACACCCAATCGAACAGTAAGCCTCCCGTCGCGAAATCGCAGCCAGCGCCCGTGTAGCGCCACTGTCAAAGATACGGACCTTTGCCATGGTTCCGCTCCGCGGCGAATCCCTCCACTCGTCCTGACGAGGCAAGGGAAACGACCTTCTCCGGTGTGTTTCACAGCATACGCGCGTGATGTTATGGAAGCGGCCTCGCGAGACCGTGAAAGGGGAGCTATGTACAGGCGACGGTGTTGAGCCAGAATGATACAGCCCACACATGAACAACGAGCTCGCCATCCAACCTGGTGACAATGCACTGGCATATCCTGAATAGTTTTCGAACAAAGTGGACCAGCCGCCACCGCCCCTCACGTGTTCATACAGCTGCGACGCTGAGACTTGCCAGCGTCTCCCGATGAGGCATCCTTCGGAACTCTTCTGGAGGTATCGCCAGTCATTCTAAAAAACTGCCGCGCACTGCATGTACAACAGCAGTGTTAGTGAACTGCATTGAAGACATGAATAGTGCCTCAGTGCTCTAGAAAACGAGTCATAACACCTAGTGCCGAGACTGTTGCGCGTGCGTCGTTGTGTCTCGTGGAGCGCTGCATGCTTGAGAGCTACTCACTTGGGCTACGAACCGTTTTGAAAACTCAACCGAGGCACATAAATGACATTCACGTTATACATGAGGACAGATGCAGCAGGCGTTTCGATGAGAACGGAACGGGCAACCAGCCGTAACCCGTCACGATGAATCAATCGGTAGGCTCCGGGTTCGATGGGCCCGCGAACTCCCACCACCGCTCTGACGGGTTGGATGAATTTCGTGCGCCGACGAATGCCACAAAGTTTCTTGAAAAAAACAAGAGGTTCAAAGGGAAGAATCTGAAGACAGCCATGTTCGCTTGGCAGCCACGATCCTTGCTATGTCGTTCGGCTGTCGATATGCTTGCATGCTTGAGAAAACCTGTGATTCTGCGTGGTTGCATGCGCACACTTTTTCCAGACAGAAAATGGGGTGGCCACCAGTGTTGACATAAGTGAACGATTCGTTACCCTCAGTTGACAAGAGACGCTTACCATTGCCAACGCTGCATGCCTGCTGTTCGTTGTCACGCCATACTAACAGACTGTGACTGCAACAGTTGCAGGGGAGCTCGACGACGCAGCTCAATGGCTCGCGCGACGCGCCTAGCGAAGATACTCGCGAATCAAGGTTGCTTGAGTCATGGTGGAAGTCGCCACATCACAAACATGGGTTGCAGTTCTCGTGAACTGAAAGAACGCCCTGTTAAAGGCGGACATAAGCGCGCTGGAAGGTTACGAAAGCCGCCTGTGACTGTAGGAAGCCTCGGTAGCGCTCGTATCCAACAGGTGTAGGTAGCCACGCAACCGTGTCCATGGTGATCCTCGAGCCACTCCAAACGATGTTCCCGTGAACGGTTTCGGCCTTTTTGAGCTGTATCCCCATTCATGCCTGCTATTGTGCGCCTGCTAACGACGAAGTTGACACGCTCGCGCACGGAAACGCAAGGAAATTTTAAGGAGAGAAGGAGCTCCTAGAACGGCGCATCTAGAGCGCGGCCATTAACTTTCGCGAGTGGCGGCGAGTAGCTCCCATCAGCATCCTGGGCCAGCACAAGCACCTGCCCACGCTCTCTGTCCTGGACCGCCGGCTGCCACGGCCTCTATGCCAGCGGTCTGTCATCCTCCTCGACTGAACGATGTGTTCGGCAGGAGAAAAGGAAGGCAACTTAATCTGTAACGCGTTTGTTCCGTCCCTGCCTCCTTCCGAAGGGAACTCAACTTGTTCCGCAGGCAATACTGCCACTCCCCCACTGGCGCGCGGGGCATGCCTTACAAGCTCCGCTTGAGCTGCTTGACTAAGACGCCTTCCTGGCATAAGATAAGACGAATGAACCGGAGCTCATAGTCGCCCGTTTTCGTTCGCCATGTAAGCAATGCTACCAAATGGCGCTAAAAGTGCTGGACCATCTGTCATCTTGTGAGAGATTCACAGCTGACTATTACTGAGCTGGTCCCCGCTCCGATAGCGTAAACCACTCCACAGCGGACACCCGCAGCATCCCTGAGCTATGGAAGCGGTTTCGCCTAAGTTCAAGTCCAAACGAACCAACTCCTCGACATCTTTTCTCCGGCACGGGGTGTCACAAACGTGGCGCACTCCCCCTTTGCACCCTATTCCCACACAAAACAAAACACAAACTAGTGTTCTCCAGATTCTCTCCTCGTCTAGCACGTCAGCTGAAACACTGCTTCGTACGGTGTTGTCACACTGCGACTATGACGATGGCGAGACTCAGAGCCCCGCACTGCGGGGATTCGTATTCTACTTATGACAGATAGTCACTTGTTGCCGCCAAAATCCATAACGAATGTGCAACTATCAGGCCAAACACGCTCTGCACACGCCCTAAAAAAATGCATAAAACCTCGCTAGCGGCTCTGGGACATTAAAGCCCCGCTACCAGCCACAGAAAAGGTACGGAAAGGAACAGCGAATTCCCATCCGAATCTATTATAAGCGACGACCCACAATACACGCTGATACTGGCGCCGTCTGTTGCTAGCTGCAGCGGCCCGCTGCTAAAAGTGACATCAGTGGTTATCCGGAATGTGCAGAGTGAATCGCTAGAAAGAAACGCAAGGTGAGGAGAACACTTGCCAGAAGCTGCACCGCCTTCGACGACGAGGGATCGTGGAAAGGAGGCGCGACCACAGAGTACAACACATCAGAGCGGTGGACGGAAACCTTGCCACTGGAACACTTGGCCAGCTGCGAGAGCACTGCAGGGAAGCATGGTAAGGAAACATCAGGCAAGCTCGTTTGAAATACAGAATGAAGCGGACATCACATCGCGTGGGACCCATGTAAGCTTCATTCGCCACTGAAACTATGCCTGCATTGAATACGGTATTCAGCCCTGAATACTCGAACAAAGTCACGACGCAAGCGCCAACGCTTACGGGATGGTATTATCGTCAAGTTTCTCAGCTCCGCTGAGCTCGAACACGCTCTGTTGGCGTTGCTGTATTTCTTTCCAGACGCGCCTGTCTGCCTCCTCTAACAAAAGCGTCATTGTCGGATCCACATAATCTCGCCGGATGGCCTTGAATGCTTGCGTGGCCTTCTTGCCTGAAGCCTCAAGCCACTCTTTTGCTTCTGGGTGAGTCCCCGGCACTTGTATCTCTTCAGTGAGCTTCCAAATTTTCTCATGTGGCCCCTGCTCGGGTCGACGAGAGATAATGAGGTCTTTTAATCTTCCATGTGCATCCCTGCGTCTCTGTTGCCAGATGTCTTCTTCTTCACGAACGAGTTTCATCTGCTCATTGATCGTGGTCAGAACATGGCGGAATGGGTCATTAATGCCTCCAATGCTTGAAGTGAACGCGGTATCCGACGCACGCGAAGATGTTGCTTCACTGGCTGATGCGTCAGCGTCTAGAAGAGGGGGCTTCACCTCTCTGACTTCGGGATCATGCGTACTGCCGCTGGCAAAACCGGGCGAAAATGAATCGGGAGCATATTTGGTAGACTTTTTCTTCGCGAATCCCAGCCATGCAGGTTTGAAGGTCAGTTTTTTCACCTTCTCTGTCTGTAACTTCGGTGTGGCTTTAATCTCTGCGATTTGTTCCCGCTGCTGCTGGATTTGCTCTTCGATCTCACTGGCACGCTTTATCAACGCTTCGTTGAGAATTATCGCGGTCTCAAGATGCCTCTTTTCCTCATCCGTGGCCTGCTGTCGACTGGAAACATCCCGTAAAACCTTGGCAGTTTTCCTGCCGATCAAGATAAGTTCCGCAATCAGAATGAGTCCTGCAACGAAAAACAGCAATCGCTTTAGCCTCTGATTCCTCAAGGCGTTTTTGCTTTCTGTCAAAATGCCTTTCGAAAACGAACGCACTGCCGGTGGACGTCTTTTGCCAACAGCAATGGCGTTATCGAAAAAATAATCCTCCTCGAGCTCAACCAGACCGCCCGCGACGGTGCTAACCGCTCCATCATCATCGTAGTTTGACCAGCTTTTATCTCCCTCCATCATTGACCGCTTGAGCCAGGAAACTTGAAGCTGCTACCCCACAGCTCGCCAAGCTGAACTTCATGAGTTCGCTCATGGTAATGATTCCGTTGAAACGGTTCACATAGAGCCCCCACGAATCTTTCAGCCTGGGGAGAGTGCCGCCTGTGAACTGGAAATCCTGTGGAGAACAACTCTCACAAGGGAAAACCGGCAGCCGCCGCCAACGGCGGTGTCACAAGGTGAAAGTTGCTAAGGTTCAGATAGAAAGATCATTCGACTGGCGTGGAGTGATCGGCCACGGATCATCGACGAGAATCTCGTTGAGGGATGTAGTAGAAGTCGCATTCAATTTTTTCCAACTGATGCAGCTTCTTCTACTGCGGCGTCGCTATTCTGCTAGCGCCCTGTGCAAGGCCCGTAGGGACGGACAACGTGCGCTGTCTCATTCTTGTGAGAAAGAAAAATTTATACTATAAGGGAAGCGTTTGCATCCGAAAGTGTACGTCTCTGACATGAAATGTGGCTAAGTTTTTGATTTGTAGATAAAGCGTTATTCGATGAGAGCAGGAACCTGTCGCTAGGCAGCCAGTTCAGCTCACTTACAGTCGTAGCGTATGTACGTCGGGCTGCACCCTCGATGGTGAAAAAAAAAGCGTTTCCGGACATCTGTCAGAAACTAGCGACGTGTCAGTGCTCTGTAAGCCTAACAGCACTGACCCTCTGCCCCTTGGTAGGAATGCATGACCCGCCCCTTCTCGCGTGTGAGACAGCGATGCGCCAAAATGTGCAAGCCTGTGGCTGGCTATCGCGTTTGTAGTTTTGACTAAAAAGCTATTCAGAAATCTTTCCCAGATAGCGCAGGACCAGCAGAAGTTCTGTTGCTGCCGTTACCATAGTTACGCGCTGCTTGTTAGCCTACGTTAAGCTTTATCTCGGTTGTGCCGATCGGGATGATGCCGCTGGCGAACTACGCATTGTAGTACACGGCAATCGTAAGCGGTGGAGACTAACAGGGAGCCTCAACTTCTGGACATACACCCTTGAACGAGGAATGCGGATACACTACGCACGCCCTAGAAATGCTCACAATCACGGCCATGAGCCATTAGTATACAAGACTTTCGTGAGGAGGACCTCTCTGGAAGCCAGAACGCGTAGACGAGCCACAAGAATGTGCGTACGTCGCCTTTACTCAGCACTCGTGCATCATTCACTGACTGACAATAAACAGCTAGCATTATCATTACATCATCGGATCCTTCCCGTAGTGGGGTTCGTGTACCTCTCTGTAGTGCTACGGGGTTCAAACCCTAAACTTAAATTCTGAGAGGTCTCTATGGGTGAATCCGCCGTCGCTCAGAGCGGTAAGTCCGGGAAGAATCCCATGATCAACGTCGGTAACCTGGTTGCAGCTTGATGAGAAATCTCCCACGTGGCGTGATACCATAGAGTTACATAGTCGGCTGGAATACATTAGTGCTGAGAAAGGAAGGATTTACCACCTACGCCCATGCTGGAGAGTCGGGCTAATACTCTGAAGCAGGCGTACGGCACGGAATATCCTAAAGGCCCGTGGAAGACATCATGCACCTGTGACCTCCACCTAACCAAATTCTAATTCCCACAGTACGCTGTACCTGACATTTGCCATGTCCCAAACGAACACATGCGACGATTCGAAACGGGACGTGTCCCTCTTCTGCCGTCGGCAGCGCCAGGGGTGCAGAACAGTGCACATTAGCCAATAATACGGAAGAAAAGCACTTTTGCATGTAATAGAGGCAAACTGTGTGGTAGTTTCCTCACCAGAGCTTGTCTCACTGCTCTCCACTCGGCGAGCATGTATAAAGCCGCTGCCCGCTGATGCAGTGCACACGCACGAAGCGACGCTGCACGATTAGAGCTGTGCGGTACTCAGACTGGGGCAGCTGGTCCACTTCACAGCACCACAGTTTGTGCCCCTGTGCCTCTTCCAAACAGACACTGGAAGAGCGAAGGGAAAAAAAGGGAATGCTGAGACGTAGAATGGTGTGGGAAATCGGCCGGACTGAAGAGCCGCCCGGTTCACGGCAAACCCAAAAAGATCCCAGTGTCCCCCCTCAACACTGGCGGTGATTTGCCACGTCACAAAGGTTACCAGAATATGCAGAGTCTCATTATACACGACAAAACACACAGAGTAGGGCAACCGCTGGTCGAAAACCAAGCTTTGCCGTTTCCTGTCGCCGCGCGAAACGATGCCCATGCTTTCACCCTCCGAAAATACTGTGGCGTACGTATTCCAGATATGCCGCGCCTGAACTCTGGGCTGAGAGCGAAGTGATATCAGCAGTACTTCTCAAATACTTGGCAGTGCAATGCGATTCGTTCTACAGCTCACCGCAGGACATGCTGTGTTGCATGACCGGTGTCCGCCAGTTGGCCGCGTCGCATGCAACCCGCCTCCACGTTGATCCGGTGTTCTGGTTCAACCGTTGTCTTTTTGCTGATGGACGAAGCAGCCGCCGCTGGTGTAAAACACACACTATGAATTCATGTTGTACGTTAGTATGATTCAGGACAGGCTCGACCAGCTGGCGACCCTAGAGTAAGTGTTGGTGTTGGGCGTCGGCACGTGGCCGCCTTTTCTTCATTAACACTGCGGGTTTTCGTATGACTTGCCGTCACTGTCGTGTTGTCCAGAAAGAAGTGCGAATTGAAAGTTCTTTTTCCAACGACGAGCCGAGCGCATTTTTTGACTGCTGGTGTGTAGAGTTGCATTTGACACCGTGTACTTTTTGCTCCCAAGGTTTACATTCGCTTGCCCGCCTCTCCCCTTCGTTGGGCACATTTCTGGACGGTAGAGCTTCGCTAGGAGATCATCAGGAACCGGCGAAAAAATGGTTGCACCATCATGTTGCACAGTCGCCCTTCGGCGGATATCGCGGGCAGCAGTTGAGGGGAGTTGGGGACTCACGGCGCAAAAGAAATCCACAGGGGGATCGTGCTTTTCTCGTTTTACGACGCCGCTATCGGGCGGCCTCGTTGGCGGAGCGAGGCACTTCAGCAGTGTCAAATTTATGGATCAGAAACGGTCGGGAGAGGAGACGGTTTACTTCAAGAAAGAAGGTAATTGCAGCAGCGGCCCAATGGCGCTCGTGCATGTGCTGCCTTCGAAAGCAAGCAATATTTCTGTGTCTGTCCCTTCAGCGAGATGCCCACACCGTTTGCTCTTCATTCGCTCAGTTCTCAGTGGCTATAATGTGCCTTGTGGTCCGTTGCGCACAAAGCCTCGTAAGTTTCACTTTGCCATTTCCAGTTTTTCGGCGTGTACGGACACACCGAGATGCAAGCACCACATAACGGAGGGGATATGCTTCTGCAGACAAAGCCTCCAGTTGTTCCACAGTCATCCGCACAACGGCAAAGTTCGTAAAATGAGAAGTTCAAGGATCACCGCGTCTCTGCGTTTAGTTATTAGAGCGACGAACGCTCAGTGAATTTCCGTGTGAAAACGCTTCCATCTCTTTTGGGGTGCACGTATAGTATGCAACGGTGGTTGTGAGCGTCGGGCCAAGTGCGAAGATACACGGTCAAGCGTGTTACTGTATTTGCCGCGGTCGTCGGGTTGAGTGCAGATGAAGCTTTGCTCCGCAACTTGCTGGCCAACCATCCAGAATACGACCCGAAGTATTCAATGGATCAAATGTCTGAGCTGGGCGCCATCGCTCGAGACATTACTCTAGGTGAGTCACTGTTCTCGTATACGGAAAGGATTCCGGTGTGCGACAGCCTGTTGCAAGAAGGCTTCCGCCGTAGCTGTTTTCAGCATGACTGCGTATTAGGTTGTGCGTGGAACTGATCAGTCACGTTCCCGAGTAGACAGCATGCACTGTCCGCTTTTGCACCAGACAGTGGTGGAGAGAGGCACGCAGAAATCCTAGTGCGGAGGCCGACGCGGTCGTCTGTCTCGCCCCAAGCGTTTCAATGTTAGAGTTCTCAAGAGTTTTTCGCGATCGCTCTAGCACCATTTTGTGTCCCTTTTTGATGGGTTGCTCTCAGCGTGTCAGAAGCACGGCATGAAGGATCCGTCGGCCGCCTTCATGAAGGACCTGATCTCGATTTTCAGCGCACACGGCTATGTGAAACAGTCTGAGTAGATGCGTAGACACAAGCGCAAGCGCCACGAAGAAGCACCGGAGGAATAGACAGGATTCGCAGTGGCGTCACCCTGCTCCCCTTCCGACGGGCGTGCCCGCATCAGCGTACACGTTGCGTGGCTCGTCCTGCTGCAGTGAAGATTTGCTTCGCCATTTCTACTCCCAGGAGCAGCGCTGGCTAATTTGACGGAAAAGGGGGAACGCGTACGGGTCGATACGGACGATGAGTACAGATGGGGGGACACCCAGTTGAAGGGATTGGTTGGACCGGGAATATATGCCAGGTTTTCATGTCGGTGTTTCCTGCTACAAGCAACATCACTGCGTGGACGGCAGGGAAAAAACGCAGGAGGCGATGCGTCGGAGCCCCAGACAACTTGTACTCTGAAGCGAAACGCCTCGAAGCGTTTGAGAGTGCTAGCTGTTTTCTGTTTAATCCACGTTCCCACCTGCAACGGGACTCGTTCTTGCTCTTTTGCGTACACCGCATGATGACGAGCGCTTGCGACGAGTGTCTCTGGTAAGCGACGGGAAGCTGGGCTACTCGAGCAGGTCCAGATTCTTGGCTGCCGGCGACGGGTTGCATTACACCGCAACCGTCGCCACCTCGAATCGACCAAGCAGGGTCTGCGTTTTTGCAGGCATCGGAATAATTGTTTCGTTTCTCCTGTTGGGGCACGCGTGAATAATGCCACAGCTAGGTCGCCAGATGAAGCCCACCATTTCATACTGGTGCATTTCGTCACCCGTCCATTCGTGTACTCGTGTTCAGTTTCTCGTGACCAGACTTCTTATAGTGTTACACTTTACTCCGCCATTCCAGTTCCGCATTTTAGTTTCTTTACTCGCTGTGAGGGAGCGGCTACGGAGGCCTCATCGTCGGAGGTATTTGTTTAGGCGTGCCTCGGCAGGGCGGATAGACGCTGGCTTCCGTGGGTCTTTAGAACCACGGGTGAGAGAAGGACACGAGCAAATGAAACAGAGATGCGGCATTAGGATCCTGTTTTGCGATATTACAAGGCAAAGCTGTTGCCAATCTGAAGCGGTGTACACACGACCCGCCAACAGTCCTTTAGTTCCTGGGGTTAGTTCTTTCCAGCTTGTGGCTTGTGTGACTGCGAGAATCACTTTCCTGCGTAGGAGAGCACACGAGCATTCACAAAACCACGGAACGACTCCAACCCACTGCGGGAGGGGTCGCTAAACTGTTCGAAAGCGAATCCAAAATGAAAAGTGAAGGCGTGGATAGTGACGAAGACACGGTACGAGGTACCTCTACGCCCTACAGCGTCTCCCATCCTCTAAGCTGAGAAGCTTCGCAGTGGAATCTTCCACTGATGCGGATTTCCTATAGAAACCGATACCAGGAGTCGCGGAGTGGGCTACACGCTCACGGAGCTTAACTGACACGGCGTGGCTGCTTGGGCCACTAAATCTTGGCGTCGCCTCCGGTGCATGCTTTGTTCACGTTTTTCATTCCATGTTTACGGCCCGTGTGTGGCACGGGGATGGCCATCTGCGAATTATGCGGTGCCGGCAATCGTGTTTGACTACTAGTACTGCGCTGTTTTGCATGACCCTCCTGATCCAGAGCTGTATAGCCCAAACTTAATAGACACAGACATTATAGTTCCTAGGATACTGAAATTGGACCCACTTGTAAAATCCTAAATCCCTCTGGCCACGAGAAATTCGCATAATTTTCCAACTGCGCGCAGGGCGAGTGAGGCCTGGTAGCACTGCAACCTGAGGCGATGCTCGTCCCGTGCGAGCCAGCGTGGCACACTGCACCACGGATTTGTACACCGCTCAGGCCTGGGCAAGACCCACTTCTCGATTATTGACCCTCATTTTCCGCCTTCTCTAGTGGTGGGCCCCAGCGCATGCTCGCCGGATTGCACTTGAAGAAGCCGGACAAGGATATGCTGCTTTTTACCAGGGGAATGGGGTAGTGCACTCATCCTTAATGCGCAGTTATGCCTCTTGTATCGCATCGGGCACGATCTATTCGCCATGGGCTGAAGCAGTCTCTGAAAACAAGGACACCGATCATGCAACAAGCGTCCTTACGTGACAGAAAGGCTTTAAAAGTACCAGCGTTTGAGCACGAGCGTACAAATTCGTCGTGCAGACCTGCTTGCGGATCTGACGAGGCCCTGCGGGTTTTCCGTGCCGTCATGCTCTTGCCAACAGGCAAATCACTTGTCTGGCGCAGTGTGCGCTGATATTTGAGGCAGCAGTGTTGCTTGACTGGACCTGATGATAAATTCTTGTGCTTTTTGAGTCTTTTTGTCGCCCTCAAAACACCAGAATATGAGCGACTTCTCCTGTCCAACCACACTGCGGCGGGCAATCTCTAGCGCGGCACTGAACCATTAAGTGTGCTTGCCGCATGAAACAGGTGTGCTCGCGCTAACTCGTTGCATTGCGCGGCAGGGAAAAATGACATGAAATTTGTCATTGCGAAAGATTCAGGTTTTCGTTAGTTCTTGTTCGTCTGCCTTCATTTACGTGAGGGAGACGTACTCTTTCCCTGGTTGCCCAGACCGCACAACCGCGGATCGCCGCGGTAGCCACCCACTCGTACTTGCCGCTGCTAGAGTGCACAACTGTTTGTCTTCCGTTTTCTTGCTGCTAGACATTGCGGCCACAGCTGCGATTGTTATGCATAGCTAGCTCAAGGCCAATCCTTTGACCACCGAAAGGGACTCTTTCAGGCGCGCAGCAAGATATGTGGTGACCAGTATTTATCAAGCGCGGCGCACAAGCCTTGCTGCCACGTTCGCCTCTGCAGCACATCCAGACGCGTTTCGCTTTCCATGACGAGAGCTGAGAGCAGCTTCGTAGCGCGAGCCGCCCTCAAGACAAGTATGCTTCACGTACCTCGTCCTGCTGATGAACCCCCCCCAGTTCTGTTCCTCTCTGTTCGCTCACCCTCGCAATAAGTTGTATAAACTTACGGCAATTCTAGGCAGTCCCAGGGCCCCTCGAACTGGGAGCAGCGAACTGATGGCGAGGCATCTTCTTGTGGAAACATCGTGCAGCGAAATACTTTGCCATGGAGTTTCCTCCAGTAAAGCAGCTGGCAGCTCCTGAAACAGGACCGTGACATCGTTCAAGACCCTCCCTGAGCCTGCCACCTTCGGTCTTGATGTGCCTGCATATGGGTGGGGGAATGCAGATCGTGTACGCAGGACAATAAGGATGCGGCAGGCTTCCGAACAACAGAGAAAGCAGCGGCATGCCAACGAGGCAATCCAGCACTGATGACGAGCGACTGCTCTCTAGCCCCCCGCCATATATAGACTCTTGTCACCAAACCTGATGACAGTCTCTGTTTGTTGCATGGGGGACGGTTCGACTGGTCGTTGACAGGAGGAGTTATCTTATTCAGCAAGATTATCGGGCCCCACCCCGACAGTTCCGGTACCCGATTCTAACCCGGGCCCAAGCGGCCGAAGTGGGCATACTGCCTTGCCTTTATCTTCAATGCCAGCCTGAACTGTCAACCGTCAACAGCACCTACGTAGGATCCGCCCGGGTCCGGAGTGTGCCGATCATTGGACCCTGTTCCAGGCTCAAACAACTAGTTGACATCGAAGCTAGGATGCTGTCCCCGAATAATGACGAGGGAGGGGCGCCAAGCCTGACTGGCGGGTGTGGGTCTGCACGGACAGAAGAGTCTCCATCGCTCGAAGTGCACGACGGTTCTACTGTTCTGCATCTTTCGCCGGGCTCCGCCCTTGTACAACATCCTGGTCCCTCCATGCCTGTCGCCGGATCCGTGGCGTCGCTAACAGAAACTTATAGAAATGCAGGCTCTTTGACTGAGCCGAAGCGGACATCAGGCAGTGAGAGTGAGGACACCACTGCCACGGAGGAGCAAGCGCCAGTGCCGATAACCGCAGACGCCAAGAAGCTGAAGTCTAGATGTCCCCAGGGCTCAGGGTTCAGGGTTGTGGCGACTTCTTGTATTCCCGGCCTTGCTAAGGAGCCAACATTCCAGCAGGTCGTCGGCGTCTTGTCTGTACGAAACCAGCCGACTGCTTCTGCAAATGACACCCTACACGGGTTAGCAGCACTGCAACAGAGCACACTGCAACGACAGCAAGGAGGAAACGGCAGACCCTTCCAACAAACAGCGGAGACTGTTTCTTCTGGGCACGGGTGTCAATCGTCTGTAGTCTCGTCAGCAACTCCTGCTTTCGAGAGCACTCTATCCGAGTTGCCCAATGGGGAGCAACACCAACAAGCAAAAGAACGGCGAACGTCGTCGACGACACCAGCACACACTGGAGTGGAATCTGTGTGCATCGCATCCCACCAAACTGAGCTGGCATCAGCAGCACCATGTGGGACGACCTCGCCTCTCCATCCCACGTCTGTAATCTGCCAGCTGACATCGAACACGTGCCCCTTACACACTGAGGTTTTGATTTCCTCTGACGCCCACTTACGCATGCCCAGGGTCACTTCAGAACAAAGTCAAGCATGTGTCAAGCGATACTCTGTTTTAAACACACACCGGTCAGGAACACATGCCCTTATCTCCGCGGGTGGAATGCCATCCTCTTTGCGTGGTGAGGATCAAATGCCAGCATTCGTCAAACACTGTCCGGATGGTCTTGGCTCCTCTGCGTCCCGGCAAGGTCTCACACGAGCGCATCGCGCAATCACAAGTTGCCTTGCCTTCGATAACGCACTGAACACGGCAAACTCTCCCAGCTTTACAGACACGGGGCCCCTTGCTTTGCGAATCAGCCCTGAGGGTACTAACTGGGACAGATCAAGCCTGAAACAGCGGTTCATTCTGGCGCTGTCCCTACGGAGTATTTTCAAGTTCCTGATCAAACGAATGCGGGAAAACCGAAAGCGAGGTGTGGCGGAGACACCTACGCCAGCACCTGTATTCTGTCGGGACTGCGTGTCAAACAACGAGGACACCAACGAGGCCGTAGACGGCCTGAGGGACAAACTGCAACAAAATATTAACGCGGCAGTTAGCTTGCATTCGGCCAATACCATAAACAAGCAAGGAGAAGAAACTAGGGAGCCAAAGCAGGGTCATCGTCAACGAGCGGAAGCTTCTCAGGTAGGGCCACATCTGAGTATCAACGACAAGGCAGAGGGCGGGGCAGATGCGTCCGAACGCCGTAGTCACCACAAACCGGTGTCCCGACATTGAGGTTCATCCTTCCCTTCTCATGCACAGCAGAATGCCGGCTCGCCACTGCCTCGGTAGTACAACACCGGCCGGTGTCTGTGGCTTTGTGACTTCGTCCACCGTCGAAAAAAGTGCGGCGTTTGGTGTGGGTGTGCCTGGTTCAGATTCAGGAAAACGATGCAACAATACCCAGTCATACTGCACAAGAAGATGCATTGCCGCAGGTCGAGGCACCTATAGCATCAGGAAAGGATGGGGCGGCATCATCCTCCAGCGGAGATGACGAGGCTATTAACGGCAAAAATCGATCATCAGGAGGTGTGGCAGAACCCCGAGACCCTCGCGTGGCTACTGTTCAGGCTTGGGCGCAAAACGCGTGCTCACTAGCAGCGCGTCAGGCTCCCTTGAGCAATTTTTCTGGATTCGTCCACGCTGCCAATAATGGGAAACTTGCGCACGCGAGAGAAGCAGGGCATCTAGCTGATCAGACTACAGATACGGTTGCAGCGGCGCCCCTCTGTTCAGCTGGCTCGCCCAACGTTGGAACGTCCCGTGCGCCGCCGCAGCCTCCGGACACAGCCTTAAGAAACACACAGCGCATAGCGAGCTCGTCACCACAGCTGGGTTGTAAGTCCATGGATATCGCTCTACAGGATCCGCCAAGGACTGTGGACCGCACCTCGATCACTGAAGAACCGAATAAGAGCTCGCCAGCATCGACGCGCGGTTGCCCCAACAACCCGAGTTGCTGCGCAGATACTTCGCCGAGATCTGTCAGCGGGCGCGAAGTGACGCAGGGCGGGAGCTCAGGGAACCCCACGAGTATGGCAGAACAGCAGCTGCTTGCTGCGTACCGAGAGTGCTTCCTGTTGCTTGCGGCCGCGCAAAGGAAAGAAGAACTGCGAGTTTTTGAGTTCGTGCTGGGCGGGGGCAGCCGAGACGCTCGTTTGTGCGGATGCAAGGAGACACAGAGACACAGTGACGGTGCTGAGTTGAACGACGCGAGCACAAGGCGAAATAGTTCTGGTCCAAACGCCGATGGCTTGGAGCGCACCTCTGAGGAACAGAGAATACAGGCAACGGGCCCTTGTGAAGCATCTCCGAATGCAGCCAACCTGGGGGAATCGTACACGGACTCCACCGCAATTGAAGCATCGATAAAGGAGGACGACGCTGAGGCGACTCCTCCAAATTATTCCGTCCCTGGAGGCGTGGAGACTGACTCCCGCCTGGAACTCAAGGATGTGAGGAATGGCGGCGATGCCTCCTGCGTGAGCCCTGAGAATGACACAGACCGAAGCCTATCCGCGAGGGGAGGGAACCTGGAAGCAGAGGGGGCAGCCGCCACCCAGGATAACGCCAACACAGATGACAGACTGTGGCCAGCGAACAACGGAAGCGACAGTGGCAGTCGCGCTGACAAATCAAACATTACAACATGCGGCAGAAATATTTACGGACGGACAGGCACATATGACGACGGAAATGAAGAACGCGAAGCATCGCGGAAAAAGCGACGAACAGGATGGCCTTCGGTGTTGGCTCCAGAAACATGGAGCGAGAGAACGTAAGCACCTTCGTAGTTCTACAGGAACAACTCTCGACGCAGTTAGTCACTGTTTCGCTCCTTGACCCTCCACGCGCGCGACAGCCCATTTGACCTCAGTAGGCCTTCAAAATAAGGATGATCGCCACTCTTCCCATATCGGCAGAAACACCGCTGATGGGTTGAGTAGACATTATCTAAGGGCCGGCGTTTTTGCCACAGAGCAGCGATCACAGAAATGGCGGCGTCGAGCTGCCGACTCTAGATCAAAACAAAGCCTGCTTCGCTCTGGCCTGAACCAGACCACCGACACCATTATTCTCATAGCCACACTGAAGTGGCGCATTATTGCTTCGGTAAACACGCGGCAACTGCATACAATCTCTCCGCTGGGCTGAAGAGCTTGGCGCTCGTGTGCGCATCTGATGGAATTCAGCCTTCATTTCGTCCTCGCCGCATTGGACGGCCTTCGTGATGCGTGGAGAGAAGGAACGGACAATACAAGAGGTACCCGCGCGTTGCGAAGCAGGGGTCCAGGCCTGCCGTGATCCTTCAAACACCGGACATCTCCGCCTGCAAACATGCACAATATTTCGATGCGTCATAATCCGAAACTGGGCACAGGCTACACAAGGTTGGACCGGGAGACCCCGCGGGCCCAGCTTGGGGCTTCTAGCACGATATACACACTGGATGGATTCTGAGAAAACCACGCGATAGTTTTGCAGAATATTTGAAGGTCACTGGCCAGGTCCATTCCGACAGCGCAGTGTGACGTATGCACGAGCTGTGTGTGTTGTCGCAGCGAGAGCCCAGCTACTGGAGTCGGCTCTACTGCCCCTCTGCTTGCAGAAGCGCTACCGTGAGTCGCATCGGGTTTCCATGCCCCTCCAGCAGCAGTTGCAGCAGCTGATCTTGGGGCTCCAGCTGCTATGTGAACTTTCCCCCTTTTGCCCCGCTCTGTCGTCTTCGGCGTCTGGCAGCGCTCACACCAAGCCCGCTGCAGGTGTCACGTCGGCCAGCGGGGCAGTGGAAGCCGCAACTCAAGGCCAACATAAAACGTTGCCGCCGCGAGCCCGCGTCTACGGAAATCCATTAGGCCACCTGCCACCGGCATGCGAGTGGCTTTACCCCTTTTCTTCCCGTGGAGCCGCCTCAGGCGCACGGCTAGATCAAGGTAGCGGCACAGAAACGGAGTGCATAGGACATGGCGGCGCTGCTTCACTACTGCAGCGCCTCCCTCCTGCGGCGAGCTCCGGATGCTGCAGCTGCTGCTGCGGATGCACCTTTGAGGCTGAGCATCGCTGTGAAGCGCGATCCTCTGCGTCGTCTTCTGAATCTGATAAGATCCACAGGAGAGCTGAGCCATCACCCATGCTGGAAGGGCACCAGGGAATACGCATCCACCACTGCCACGGAGGACGCAGCGGCGCGACAGAAAGAACGTCAAATGCACGGTTCCAAGCTCCCGCGGGCCCTGATCGCAGATGCAGCGGCACTACCGGCGGCGTGAAAGGGCCAACTGGCAACGGCTGCGCAGTAGCAGAGGAAAGCACAGACAGCGTCGAACCAGTGACCACTGGCGCGGTAGGGAAACAGAAACGAGGGCGGTACAGAACGGCGGCTGTTGTCGCTGCAGAGGAAGGTGACGCCACAGATATCTATAAAAAGCCCCGGCCATCAGTAACATCAAGACGCGTACTCCTCCAAAAGCAGCAGCAGCACATTCAGGAGAGCGGCGCCGCCGCGGACGGCGGTAAGATGAAGCCATTAGAATAGCGGGCGGGGTCTACTAGGGTACGAGAGGCATTCAAACACCCCGCACATTCTCATTCCGGTAGAGGCGTGGCTGGCGAAGGCTCGATCACGGATCTGCTGCATCAGTGCAAGTCATGGGCTGTCTAGTCGCTACGTTTAACCCTCTGTACTGTACCTCTGCAAGGGCGCTGTTTAACGCTGATTGATTGTGGCGCTGCATCTTTCGAGAGTCAGCAGTCTTGCCACAGCGGTTAGTGCTAAATTGCCTTTGCGAATCGTTGATTGTAGTTTCCATTTCGCTTGGCTTTACAGACGATGAGCCAACCCGGGCAGCCTGCAGCTTGTCCGACGCTAACACGCTCTTTTCCCGGTTCAGCAGCAAGAGTCCTACCGAGAGCAGCGCCGCGACGACATATCAGTTGGGACAAACACAGGAAAGTGTTGACGACGCTTCCAGAGAACAACGCATGCAGAACTTGAAGACACCCACAGCAGCACGCAGTCCGCCTTCGGCGAGTTTGAAACGCCTTGCCGTGGGAGCCATGTGTGCAGATACGTATGGACTTACGCGACAAAATGGTCTGGAGCCGGGTGTCCATTCGAGTTCTCATGGGAATTTGACTGCGTGCAAGGCCACCGCGAGTGACGCCCGGGGTCCAGCTAAAGAGGAATTATCGCAGAACACGCAAACCGCGTCGCGGCGAAGTGAGGCGGCTGCTCCTCATTTGCAGAAGAACGAGTCGACTAGTTCACATGGGAACGCGCCACTCTCATGCAAGCCCACAACAGCTTCCAGTGGATCGGCAGCTCCTCCAGTGAGGACCACACGACACAACAAGACCAAGCAACCAGGAGTCTTTCAGTTCACAAGAGGTAAGCGCACAGCGAGGCGAACGGGGTTCGATGCCGATTTCTCTTGGACATTCTCACGCTAGAGGACCCGTTCCGGTTGCAAGTACTCACACGTGTATCAAGGAAGCGCCGCTTCTTATGGCGGATCCGTCATAGTTGTTGGTAACACGGAGCGTTGTGCCGTGAAAAACCTTCGCTTCCGACAATTTCCGAGGGCGATCTATGCTGTGCCGTTCCGGTTCTTCATAGTTCTCCAATTCACCCAAGAGTGGTTTTTGATGTGGTTCGGATTCAGACTCTCTAGCGCCAGCTTTTTGTTTCTGTGCAGGCATCAAGCGCTTCTGGGCCGCCAGCTGGTACGCTGACGGGCACCCGGGATGGAAAGCGTTTTCCGTGGAAAAGTGGGGGAATACGGAAGCTCTCAAACGAGCCAAAAAAGCGTACGAAGAAAAAGTGCCGCACGGCGCGGCGATGCTCAATACTCTTGACTTTGGTGCAGCCGACGACATGGCGAGCGATGACACGCCATCCCTGCCTGTTACAGGCACTGGATCTGGCAAGGATAGCAACCGAACTGGGAGCGGTAGCAGTCTGAGCGTCGGCAGCTCGCAACAGCGACAAAGGTGTGACAACGGCGGGGAAGCGCAGCGCTCGCAAGACCGGGGTCTCACACAGCAGCAAGTTAACGGCGCAACGCGCACGGGCAACACTCGGAAGAAGCAGCAGCCAAGCCAGGCTGGGGATGGACCCGCTGAGTCGCCTCCCCTCTCTTTGGAGTCCGGTACCATCGAATACCGCAGTACTCCTGCTGGATTCAGCAGCAGTAGCAGCAGTAGCATCTTCAGTTGCACCACTGGGCAGCACATGGGAGATGGCGTCGAGACGACACAGAAGCAACATCAGATCGAGCGAGAGGATTTTCTGCAGCCGATCTGGGACGATCTGGATAGTGCGGATACTGGGAATTCTGGGACTGGCGGTGTGTTTACCTTGGGAGGCGCTTCAGGAGGCTGCGCCACATCCTCCTGCTACGACACTAGTAGCAGCAGTGGATTCCTTCGGGGAAAATTCAGCTACAGTTCAAAGACAGCCGCCACAGAGCTCTCTGTTGGCTATGAAGATCCCATAAGCGAAGGGCAACGACACGTTTTTTTCGAGCACCCGCGTGCACATCATGATACAGAGCTGGGCCGGCATGGCTGTGACGAGCCGGGAATACACGAGGATGATCACGGGTTACTGAGCCCTTCGCAGTTCTTTCTAGGTTCTGATAACGATGATATCACAGGCCGGCTACTGCTCTCCGGACCCGACACTGGCGCGCTGTCAATCTCTCGTTAGGTACAGGCACGACGTTTCGCCGTTGACATGATTATGCCGAGCTGAAATACAATAACATTATAGTCTGCACGTTCGAAGATACTTCGGGAATCTCGGGCGCCGCCTGAGAAGACCTCGTTATTTTGACGGCATTTCAGGGGGCAGGCACGACGCTCATGTTGGCCTTCTCAAGCGTGGCTGCTCCCTGAAATGCCGTCAAAATAACGAGGTCTTCTCAGGCGGCGCCCGAGATTCCCGAAGTATCTTCGAACGTGCAGACGATAATGTTATTGTTTTTCAGCTCGGCATCGGAGCTGGTTATTGCGGCTGTGTCGCTTAGCTATTGTGACTTGAAAATTGTTTTCAACTGCGCGACCTAGGGGAGACTCTCGTGGCCGGTGGTGCGTGAAAACTTGACGATTTCCAACATCGGGGCACACCGAGTGTCTCAGCACCTACTGATAAGAATGCTAGTTGCGACCCCCGTCTGCAACAAGCCTTTCGAAAATACGTAGAAATGAGGGACCCTTAGACTTGCACGGGACAATGTATCCGGTTTCAATTTGCATGATAATCGTGCCTCCGTATGCTAGTCTTTGGAGGCGAAACACGTTCAGCGCTGTATTCAACGGGAAACTGTCTTCTCTCGTGCTATTCGATGGCTCATTGTATCCAACATGATCTTTTAAAACTGCCTTAGTTGCTTCCATTTGAGTTTGCTTAGCGTGAGGAATGCTTTATGAAGAGGCCCCTCTGTATTTCGGGGTGGCACGCATGTCCCTGGACTCTACAGCAACTTTGTATGGGCAAGCCGCAGTGTACAGTAGATGAGGAATCACCCTCCGAACAGTTCCACATCATGTGATAACCAAGCGCAGACGCACTGACACGTGGTTAAGGATCAACGTTTCTTCTTTGTCGCCCTTTCCGTTACCATCGACGCGCGCTGTCGAACGTTCAAGTTGCTGTTCCCCTTCACACATATACTCTCAGCGCTCGCCTGCCGCGTGTTGGAAAGCACGACCGAATGCTTCGTGGGCAGCAAACCTTCGTGCAGAACTTCGCCCGACACAGTTCTGGCAGCAGTAGCGGGGTAGGGATACTTTTGAGTTTGACCCAATTTTCAATGACACAAACGGCACGAGAAGACTACTACTCAGTTGGTACGTGATCGATGGTATCGTAAAGGAAATCACCATCTGCTGGGAAAAAGTACCCGGAACACGAAGACATTTCCTTGCAGCATCAGGCAAAAGGCACAAACTCCCTCTGCACGTTTTGTGGGCCCAGTTTCTCTTTTTTTCCTCCCAGGGGCGCCGCCGCGTAACGTGTGAGTTTCAGGACGAGAGCACAGCTGTCACTATTCAGAATCATTTGAGAGACAAGGGATGGGCATCTCGAGCGGGGGGCTGCAGTCATTCGTCTGACATTGTCCTCCGGTGAAGTACGGGGGCTCTCGGAGAGTTATTTATCTACGCACACCGTTAAACGCGATCGTCTAGGTGTCGGCGGTGTCACAGAAAAAAAAGTGAGGTAGTGCATGTCCTGCCCAAGTTCGAACGCTTCTCATTCGCATGCAGAGCACAACCCGGGTGTTGCTGATGGAGAACGGAGCGCGATACAATCTCATACGTTAGGACAGACCAAAAAGTGCTCTTCATTCCCCCGGGATCTGTGTAACTGTGAGGAGAGCTACGTTTCTTCACGCTTGATCTGCCGTTCGTAGGACCGCAGCAGGTGTTTCTTGAGCGACCTTACGGTGGCTGCTCGTCAAGATCGTGAGAAAAACACACGAACAACAATCGAATATTGCGGCCCCACACAAGGCACTGGGCGACTTGCCTGCTTGCGGCAGAGCTCCTGTCCCAAATTATTTTTGCAGGCCCTTAACCGCCGGCGGCTCGCGAGGTGTTCTCTGGAATTACGGACACTGAGTACACGGATTCCCTGTTGGTGTCCTGGCGGAAGGATGGGTTACTGCATTGATTCTCATCTTGCAGCTCCTCTTTACTTTACGTAGTCCGCCTCGGCCATTCACAATTACCAGATCACGGGTGGGCTTGAGTGGCCATTGCGAAGACAGCCATTTTTTAACAACAGGATTTTTCGAAACGGCCACACCGCCCAGCTCGTAATTTTTTTCCTCGTTGAGATGCGTCCGCAGTCCTGGCAGGTCTCGCTAATCCACGTGCTTTTGATAGGTGTAGGCCGATCATGAAGGATGCATGTGAGGCGTACAGAAGAGGGGCTTCCTGGATTCTTACGCAGATGGCCTGTTTGATGTTTCGCTCTCCCAAACGTGTTATGCCTACACCCACAGAATCCACTAAGAATCGGGCCATACATACTGCTCCGGATACAGGATACTCAACTAATTTACTGTCGGATACGTTCTCGCGTCATGCCCGCTCCTGAGAAAACCTTGTTCTTTCCGTCATACCAGGGAAATGGGCGTATGCGCGCTCGTGATTGCGGCGACAGCTGAAGTCGCAGTTGTGGCTAGTCTCAGCATCCTGCGGGGTATATGGATGACAGTGATCCAAAATGGATCGTCAGTCCACCTCGGTAAGTCTGGCTTGAACGACTTAGCGTACTAAAGTCGGTTCTCCACATTCCTCTGCAACCATATCAGCACTTCTCGTGCTGTAGTTGTAGATCATCTGACTAGTGTTGCGTCGCGCGTTTGGCCCCCTTTTTGCGTGTTTCCTTCTTCTGTGCTTGAGCAACGCAACGCAGGTTGAAGTTAAACGCCCTTGGCCGCATGGGAAATCGTCACTAGCGTGACTGTACTCCTCGTGTGCCCACAAAGAAAACAACAGCCATGCTGCATGATGTGCCCAGCAGAGGATCATCTGCTAATACAGCCGCGCTTTCATCATGGAATCGGACGAAAAGAGGCAGTAGATGTGACGGCGGACTGCAGATGTAGGCGCGGTTGGCTTGATCAGGCAGCCGAAAGTGAGAGCCGGCATGAAAACGAGGATGAGGTGTGTTTATTCGTTGCTTTTCTGTGGGTATTTTCAGGGCTGGCGGCTAGCCTCCATGCTGTGCTGCGACAACTTGGCGCAGCCATACTTCCTGCGCTTATGCTAAAGACCAACTTCACCACGGCGACACGATTGTTCTTATTTTTGCATGCTTGTTTTCTCCTTCTCCTTTCTGTCACTGTGGGCGCCGACTTGCCCTCCTTCTACGCGGCACACGCCTTGACAGGCCTGGTTTCCTGTACAGCTGCGTCCTTGCTCAACTGGTCGCTGCTCACTTCACGAGATCCGGAGGAACAGCTGCAAGACTTCTCCAACTTCCAAAAAGCGTATTCAGTGGGACCGATATTCGGGTCTGGCATCTGTGCCGTCTTCTTCATCGGCTATGAGCTATGGGCGCGAGATGTTGCTCTAGTCCGAGCGGTGGCCACCGCTTCTGTAGACACAGTTCGGGCGGTGCTGGGCATCCAGGGTATCGTCATTGCGTTTGGCTTTCTTGTTCAGTTCACCGCGCCGCACCCTTCGCGTAAGTGCGACTGCAGCAAAGGGTGGAGTTTGGAAAAGTGGTTTCTGAATTTCGCATTTCCTGTTCTATTTCGGCATGTGCCAGGAAGTTGCACGAAACGAGAACTCGTCTGCCGAACACATACACTAAGATCGGCAGCCGGCACAGAGGGCGCACAAACGCCAGCGTGATGCATGTCATGTCCCAGGATATTGGCTCTTTCCATCATTTCTTGCTCGTGTCTGGTGCGCCCGGCTCGAGCTCTGCTACGCCCCTTGTAGCGCAGCGTCGAGCCAGTATCAGGCCAGGACATTATGTGTGTCTCCTGATCTCTTCCCTGCGGACTACAGGCTGTGTATCAGTCCGTGCGTATACGTACGAAGATCTCATGGATGCGCTGACTCTCAGCAAGAACTGGGCCGATGACAGTGGCGAAAAAGAAGCAACTGAGGCCACATCTGAGCAAGAGAAAAGGCGGGTATCCCTGCAGGCAGGCATGCCCATTCTGAATGTGACCGACGACGGCAAAAGAATAACGCGCCACCTCACTGGACGGTTCGACGAAGAGAAGACGACAGCCTTTCACAAGCCTAGGGCAGACAAGACGATATTCGACCTGGACAGCGAGGACGAGCAGGACCAGTCTGATAGGAGCGCAGAGAGCGACGACTGCAGCAGCAGTTTCTCTTCTAGTGTCGGCTCCTGTACTTACAACGTCGACTGCGATAGAGGTATCCCCCCTATTTGCTGAATGATTCGTTTCTACATCGAGGCTGGGAAGCTCTGCAGCTGCGGCAGCTTCACTGAAAAAACTGTAGAAGCCGGCTACTAACCGTGCTTGACCTGGTCTTTCACCAGATCGCTTCAAACCGATTCCCTGTAGTCCGTGCTCTTTCTCTGCTGCCGCATCTCACAAACCCCCACAGCGGTACTGCTTGCTGTGCGCCTTGTAACAGTGGATTTGCCGCTGGGCTTTATCTCCTTGCAGACTCGGTGGAATCCTCACATCTCACAAGCTCCCTTTCGTCAACAAGTTCTCGTCGAACTGAAGCTGTCGCGGACAGCCCCAATCAAACGCCAGACCGGAAGGACAGGCACGGGGCCGAATACATGTCCGAAATGCGTTTCACGACCGACGCCGCGTTGAAGTCAACTCCTGCCGTTACAGCGGAGAGTTCAAAAACTGTAAGTTTGCCATAACTATACGAAGCCGTAAGGCGTCAAGAGGCTCCCTGCACTTTCAACTGAAGTTTGACCGGCGCCTCAACCCTGATGACGGGTCTCCTTCAAGGAGAACGTACCACGTGCCTCACGGCCTGTTGCATAAGCTCAAGCAGTGCCAAATGGAAAGACGCCGTGTGGTCGTTTGCTCGTTTCTTCTTTGGCATGCTCATAGGATCTCTTCTTGTCTGCCTCGGGACCGTCAGCAAACAATATTGTACACGCAGAGCGGCCCCAAGACAATGATAATAAAGTTTTGCCCAGAGGCCAGGTCAATGGCTGCAGACCAGGTGGGCAGACGAGACCCTCTCTACACTGTGAGAGGCCGAGTCAACCAGAGAGAGTTAAGGGATCCCGTATTGCCAAGAGAAATGCCGACGCTTTTCTTTCATTCCAGAACCTCCAGAGGAAATAGTAGACCCACGCTACCCTAGGTCTCCGGGGAAAAACGCCACATGAAACCTCAAAAATGCCATGTTGTCTTAGGTCTCAAAGCGCAATCTTCAAGAAATAACGATGCCGCTAACCTGCGTAGTGGAGGACAGCTGAGGCAGGGAAAAAATGATCACTGCACAGCGAAAAAACCATCTCATCAATTCAGAGAGGTCTCAGTGCCCTCGGTTGAGCTGCCGCAGTCGGCTTCTAGCGCCACGAGATGGCCGCAGGGGCAGCAGCCGCTGGGGTGCCATCCGTTCACTTTGGTTGACGATTTGGTACCGGAGAAGCCGCCGGTGTGCCTGCTTGCGAGCGACGGAGACCCAAGTCTCCCGTCATCGAAGCGGGGGTCGGTCAATTTTGATTCCTTCGCTACCTTCTTCAGTCCTGCTGGCTCTTCTGAGTCGCAAGGAGACCTGACAACAGAAACGAAGAAACAGTGAGCGGTTAACGACGGTAACATACGAGGCGCGGCTGAAGCCTACCGAAATGTTCATGAAAGAGATGTGCAAACTGTTTCACGCATTTCCTACCCAGTGTGCCACCGACTAGGCCGAGTAACAAGCTCCGCCTCAGAGCCGAACTAAAACAGGTAGCAGATGTGTAGAAAAACACGTTTCGACCTGTCCTCGAACAGGGAGTTGTTTTCTCATAAGAACGTCACCGTGAGATGAGCGCCTCATTCTGTGTTTGGCTGGTGCACTAGGAAATACGGCCGAGCTTTCTGCTGTCTCTTTTCCACTTCGACAGGCACAGCAGACGGAGGGTGCTCTCTAACATACGCGACACAGCAGAGCGGCACTGCATCAACTCCCGGCGATGCAGAGCAAGTCAAACAGGTGGCCCTCCTTGCTTTCGGCGGAATGGGCCCTCTCTAATATCCGGCTTGACTGTTAGTCGGTATGGAGGACTCAAGCAGGCGCCTTTGGAGTTTAAGGTCCATAATGAAAAACGGCGAGAAAAGGCGCAGGCTCAGGAGAAGAAGAACCTCCACCTACTCTATTACAGCTTTTCAGCGAACGCGCATATCTGCTTTGCCACAAAAGAGGTGACGGAATGCATGGCCAATACATGGATAGAACGGCACATGGCCACCATTCCTCAGTTGGATTTCTTGCCTCTCAAGTCTTACAACAAACAGATGCTGACAGACGACGCTCTCAAAAGCTCCGTCGCCGTCGTCCGTAAGGTGAAATAAGGTGAAATACTTGTCATCTAATCACAAATACGCAGAAAACATGTAGTAACTAGCCACAAAAGAATGTCTGCCGCCCGGCAGCAAGAGGGAGCCGGCGCCTCAGTCGTCTGTGACCTCTTGTATGTTACAGAGCACCCTCCGTCTGCTGTCGCCGGATGAACGAGTGTCCACGCACTGATTTCGCAAATGCACTCGAAAGGCAAAGAAGGAGAATGGATATTTCTGCACTGTGCCTCGGGTCACTAGAACGATCACGAGCCCGTATTTTGCTGTAAACGGGGACTTCAGTGCCCGTGTCTCAGCCTAGGCGCGTGGCTTCTATCGTATTTCATGGTGGCGCCAAACAAGCCTTGTGACAGGCTATCTGGTGGACTCTCTTGCGCAGTTGTATGAATCGTCTTGCCAGTGTTTGTGACTTCTCTCCTTTTCAGGGGATACGAGAGCAGCAGTGAGAATGCCGCACGACACCTTGGAATACTCGAATGCCCTCTTTGTTTGGCCACTCTTCTTTCCCACAGCTGTCTTCCACATGACGGCGCTAGCTGATACTCTCCTCTGTAAGGTTTAGAGATCTACGGGATCAGTAACAAAAGGGGTTCGGATGAGCCGCCAATCATGCAGTTGTTGCGCGATACCTCCCCCCTACTAGATAGGCATATAGAATGCGACAGCACTAGTGAGTCGGTCTCCACCACACGAGCAGCAGATCCCCCTCGGATGTTGCGCTTCTTCGCGGGAGGTCTGCACATCACCTGGAGCCTCGCCTCTCGGGGAGTCAATTGAGAAAAGCAAGTGTCAGTCAATTTCCCGGCAGTTTCTGTGGGACTGCGGGCTTCGCTCCGCTCAATGAATAACAAAGATTATTCAGGATGCCCTCATGTGCGGTGTGGGGTGACATGTTCTACAGCCTTCTACCAGATGAACGCGTTCCAGTTTTCTGCTGGCCTCTCTTCTCTAGTCTCTGTGGGCTGCTTCTCAGTTGCTGCCCTCCTGTTGTCGTCCTCTCAATTCACTTTCCAACGCATCCCACAAGGTACGCTGCCCAAGGCGACCGCCCCTGAGAGCAGTCGATTCGCATGCTGGCAGGGCGTAACTATTTCCTGGCGATGTGCAGTCTCGACCTTTCGCTTTCCCTGCAATGACACCTGGAAATCGGGTGAACAAACCAGTTGCGCCAGCGGCTGCCTGCAGGACCCCGACACGTGAGTGTCGTTTGATGCAGACCTCCTGATACCAACGTGCTTTCTCTTCAGGGCACACCGTGCACTACGTTCTAGGCTTTCTCATCCAGGTGAAGCAGGAAGACGACAGCCACGCCACTGTTCAACAAAGCAGGGTGTTGAGCTTTTGGTGCTCTTGCTCTGCCGGATGTGGACAACACCATTCAGTTTCGCGCTCATGTGGCACGCATGTGAGCGGTGCAGATCAGTGTGATGGTCGCCTTCTGCTTCGTCGATGACAAGGGTACTGTCGTCGGGCTAATGCTCCTCTCCGGCTCAGCCGTTGGGATGCTCAGCCCTGCTGGAGTGAAGGCCGGGACGAAGATGGTCCCGGCGACCAGGCAGCTTCATCAATACGACCGCCAGCTATGCTCATCCCACATTGTGAAGAGCCTGTCTCCTGTGATCTTAGGTAGGTATAGTACTCATCGCACGAGAGAAGCGCGATAGCAGCCTCTCCGACAATGTACGCGAGGCCGGAATCGCCGGGCGCGCCGGCTAGTCGGCTACAGATGGTATCTAAAATCACGTCCCTCGTACCAGTAGTTTGCAGCTTTGCTCGGCGATGGTAAGGCGAGTATCCTGCTGCTGTTTCGTTCAGGCTGCCTCTACAGCTGGAGCCGGCCTGCCGTTTTCGCCTTCTCGGGAGCCATTGGTGAGTTTCCGGCCAAGAGGGTTGCAACGTACTACCTGGACGGAGGGCGAATCGAAGGGACCGGTACCGTCAGCCATCGCTCCACCTGGGCGTCTCTCTGTGGAAGTCGGTTGATCTCGCTGGTTTGTAAACACGCGGGTTGTTCGACGCCTAGCTGGTATTATCGAAGGCATTTGTTTTGTGTGCTGCGCTCCCGTTTTTTTTATCGTAGTTACTATGGCGTTTATGGCGACAACCGCGACGTTCCTCCTACGCCCACGAGCGTGGGGTTTTGACGGACAGCCCTTGCTAGATATGACCGACAGCGACTCGCCCGTCGGTCTGATCAAGACTGTGAATGGACCGGGGACGATGGATGCAGTACCACGGAACGATATTTCTTTCCACGTGGAGTCTTCACGCAAGGAAACTACCAGAGACCCTTCAGAAGCTGCCAGCATCGCAAGGGTGCACCAGGCGATCAAAGAGTTAACAGAAATTGGCGAAAAACCTGCAGTTCTGCCCGGCTCCGTTCCGGATGCGGACGATGCTGAGGGAGATGTTAATTCGGTTTTCCGAGGGCCGCTTTCCAAAGTGATAGATGGCTACTCCTCTCCCTTGAAGGCACCTAGTCGGCAGCAGCCAAGCAAGTCGTGATACCGTGCCACCCAAAAGGCCGCTGCTCGCCGGGGTTCTTCTAGGTTTGTATGTCCTTTGAAGCTTGCTGCCTCGGCGCAGCACGTGCACGAATTCAGTCCAACATAGCTCTTCACGGAATCGCTCATCGTGGAAATGCCGCTGCGTGTCATTGCCCTGTGCCCTCCACTGTAACGTTTCTCAGCCCCATTTGTCAACAGATACTTTTGCTCCGTCTCCGTTGTTGCACACGAGGTGCACGCCAAATGCAGCGACGATCACACCAATGTACCTTACGCGGGCACTCTCCTGAAAGCCCCAACGGTTGTAATATCACAAGTGCGAAGTTCCGGCGAATGAGCTGGTTGCTCTAAACTCCCAGGCACCCCCCTTGGCACTATCTCGCATTATGCGAATTCCCTTTAACCACAGCGTGGAAGCGGTGTGTTTTTTACAGCCGTGTGAGGATAAACGTCATCATGCCACTGCTTCCATGCGCGAAACTGTGAAGCATGAAAAGACACCGCCTCCCAGCTCGTGTGATTCAAGCTCTGGTGTTTCTCCTGCGGCCAATTCCGTTACTCCACATGAAGGCTCGTGACTTCACATTGCTTACAACAGCCTACCGAGATAAAACCTTCCATGACTAGTATCGTAGGCTTCCCGCGCGGCAAGCTGCTGTGCCCGGCTTGAAGCTGCTACAGATCCTTCAACGTACGGAAGTGGCCACAGCAGTTTCTCAGCCGCGACCAGATCACAGTGGAGAAACTCGTTTGAGCGAAAGCTTTACGACCACAAATAAGCAGGGCGTCCCGTATTGAGTTTATTCGTGTCTTAAAAATGATTGAGTTGCACGCCTTGTTTCTGGCCACGACATATGGTTAGACCTACAAGTTGACCTGGTAAGCCTCCACCTTCGCATACTAAATGGCACAGGACCCGACACAGCCCAAATAAACCGAGAATGAGCTTCAATTTGTTCAATCGAAATCACTTCTTATCACAGGAACGAGCCGGGGTGTCTGACGAAGTAGCATTCGAAAGCAAGAGCTGCGCAGTCTGTCATAATAGTTCTTTATCATTTCGGCTCTGAATGCTGGAGACCTCTGCAGAGGGGTAATGGCTTGCCTGCCATCGTATGGAATGCGTACCTAACCGGAACAGTAACTGTTGCCCATGTGGGCAGACCGTTTCTACAGTGCCGATGTGCTACGTCATGGCTCTTTCTGGGGAATCAACACCGCCAGGAAGCTGCAGAGCTACTACCGTTATCAGCTCGCTCCCCGCACAACGCTGAAGCTACAAATTTCAGAGTTCGTGTTTCCTCGCCCCACGTGAAAGGAACAACAGCGGACGCAGCGTTCACCCCAACACATGCAAGCGAACTTGCACGCGGAATTCAGTTAAAGGGAATGAGCACGGTTCTCTGGGCCATGCATACTTGCCCCAATAGCCCCGCCACTCGGTCGCAGCGGAAACAACATATCTCCATTGTTGTTACATGAAAGAAAACCGTACTTCATGGGCGTGCAAGTTCGCGCCGGTGGAGGGTTTCACTAGCGAATGAGTGCCGATAGGCTACAACTGAAATTACCACCAACAAATTATTTGTTTCTACTCATGAGATTGGGCGTGTCTCAGTTGCAAGCCCCACTCGGAACGCCTGCCCCGTATTTGGCATCGATTGCAAGCCACATTTTTTACAGAATCTCAGCTGTTCTACAGTGGTAGAATATCTGAACACTTTTTGACGCCACGTCATCGCACGCCTCATCTAACAGCGGAGGCTTTAATCGTCTTGTTTGTGTCATACGGTGAAGTCCTCAAAACTTTGCAGCCCTTACATGCATGCACACTACAGCAGCTCGCTGACGGCATTACTGCCATGTTTGTACCAGTTAACGCGTTGGGGAACAAAGTATATCAAGATGAGTCCAGAGTTCTCTTCCGTGTATGAGTGACAGGAAACCGTTGGCTAGCCTCAGTGTCAGACGCTGAGAACCCTAGAAGGCGCGTGCTCGCCATCCCAGCACTGAGCCACCCTTCGGACGCAGGCGAGTGCTGCCGGCGCCGCACTGATTGTTGGCATGCAAGACACAAGCATGTTGCCTCTTCGCAGTACCTGCTGCTCTCATATGTTGAGCCGTTCGATCCCTGTCGACTGGTGCAGAACGTGGGGAAACGCCCCCTCTTGTGGGGTGAGGACACCAGCCATTTGTAAAGGGCGGCAGCGCGCTGTTTGATTTATACCCCCTGTCGCCTCAATAAAAACATGACTTGCCTTTATGGCAGAGCCCCTTTTTAGATAGCAGCAGACTGTCTTCCGGGATGACTTCTCTATTAGACCGTTTCGGCGTCATTTTCACCACCGTCGCGAGGATTGCAATGCACCTCCTATAGGGCCACTACATGAACCAACCTAATAACGATGAAAGTCTCAGGGGCAGCTCAGGCTGTCTTACGCCAGGAATCGTTTTCTTCGCTGGAATCGTCAGAGCAGCCATTTAGCCCTCGGCGGCCGAAAACAGCTGCGGGAGCCCCAATTCCAACTGCTCTGAGCTGCGATAATGCGTTTTCCAATGGTGTCGCCACCGCCATGGACTCTTTCGCTGTGCGTGGAAAATCTTTGCTGAGCCACACAGACATCGTCCCGCTGCTGCAGATATGATATGTAATATGGGGACGCGATTGATGACATCCGGATGCGATACATAGCTTCGGTCTTGGCTCGAAAGCAGTCAGAAGCGCGCCTGATTAGCTCAGAGGGTTAGACGGTTTGCAATTGTGAGAATGCATCCGTCAAGGTCTCTCTACTCCAGCCTGGAGCCCCGAACAACGGGGCTACCGTAGCGAGCTGGCGCAGGTGCTCCATAATGCCCTTACTTCGTTCCAATTGAATGCACTTTGAGGTTCATCAATTAATACGATCCGTATGGAAAGGCGGAGTATTCTGAAGAACCATACGATACCCCTTATTGCCATTACCATGATCTACCACTATTTCCAAGAGAAAACTGTTTCCTGTGCTAGAAGGCTTCGCAGGGTCATCCCGTCGATAGCCATGTGCCAACAGGGCTTCCCCCTCCGTTGTCCTGACAGGCAGACCAACGAACGATGGCCGCAGGAGTCGAGCAACTTCTGGCGGACATGAGGAAACAGTTTGACGACGTTCACATGGAAGTGCTAAAACAGACAGCGGACTTCACTCGTTTTAAGGTGTGTACAAGTGGGTTTGCAGGACAGCACACCTGGGATCTCCCTGCAGAAGCCCCCTGGTTGGGTTCGATTGAGTGCTTCTGACACTCCACCGCTTTCCGCCCCGAGTAGATAAAATTCAGCCACAATACGAAATATTCAACTCTGTGCCATGGCATTATCACTCATCGTGTCAGTTCACCACCAGCTGTGGCTTGTCTGTAGGCTAGGTGAATATCCATGGTACAGATTCCTCGACGCAATTGGTTCTTGCGACAGTGCTGTAGTGGCTTCTCTTGAAGCTCACCACGTGCGTTTGGGCGGTAGGAGATGTGTCTTAGTGTCAAAACGCTGCTCAGTGACTGCTGCCTGAAACACCCTGTGTATATGTTCTGTCCTTGATGTATGCGTTTGACGCCTTCAGGAAGGGATACGGCAAGCCGACTCTGCGGAACAGCTCAAGGAGCAGGACATGACACGGTTAAGTTGTGTAAGAACTGCTTGGACGAACGTGCTATACCGTCCCTCTTTCGCGCCTTGCCTCGTACGCCCTGCTTCGTGAAGAATCTCGAGGTTGAGTGTGCGTACAGGTGTAATGTGCACCAATGCTTGCATCTGTGCTTCTCGGGGGTACAGAGGTGAATGGTGTTTGCTTCTCGATAGGACACGTGGTGAGACCCTTGGCGTTTCACTTGGTGGGTGGGCATTCTGTCCTCAGAAGGAACAGCATCTAAAAGAGAAACTGCAGGAGATGTGGCATCGCATCGAGGAAACGAATGCAACAAGAAAAGTCTACAAGCACATTCTCGAGCGAACGAAAGTAAGGAAACCAAGTGCCCCGTCTGGGATCAAGGTGATGTATGATTTCCCTGTTCGTGGGGAATGCAGAGGACAAGACTTGCGTGGCAGTGGCATCTTCAACCGAGAGACAAGTGGCATCGACTTTGTTCGTTCAGCCTGGTATGTGACGGTTATCTTGTAATTGGTCAATCATAGCCGCGTCGTGTGTAGGTGGTGTGTTGGCGGTGTTTTGTGATCGCTGCAAAGAGAATCCCACCGGTTCGCTCTGGGCGTTCACGCCGAGAGCTAACCACTGCTCATACGGCTAGCTTAGCAGTCACCACAAAGGCACGTGCCAACGCGTGTGGGCCTGGCTCCCGGACGTGGTGTACGCGTTCAAGAGGAGGTTCTGTTTATCACCTGTGCCGCCCTCCACTTGAACTTCAAAGCTTCCGTCTGTTTTTTTACTGGTAGTTCGGGGGTGTCGAGAACTCCGCAACCGATAACTCCAGGGCAGGATGCCGCAGGTGATCCTCCCTTTGCGTACGACTGCCGTAATGCATGCTTGGGATTCAACTCAGAGAGAACAAGAGCTCCTTCGGCAACGAATACTAAAAATGCAGGAGAAGTTGAAGAGATATGTGGGCGAGCTGAAAGAGAAGCAACGCTTGGTGGAGTGAGCCCGACTACGCTCGTATGCCAGTGTGCGACCCGCATACTCATTTGTGGTTCCGGTACTAAGGAGGTTAATGCCGGCAGACAAGCTGCAGCTCAAGTGCTCATAAATTTTGTGTAAACGTGTCAGCTTCAGTGTGGTAACGCGGTGGACATACGTTCTGGTCGAAAGCCTGATACATATAAAAGGGCACCATATCCTCGTTACAGAAGATACCACCGGTCACTGAATGTGAGCATAATGGCGTATGAAGATGGGTAGCCTCTGTGTGCAGGGGAGGGCGCCTGTTTTGAACAATTCCCTCTCTGCCGTAACTTCGGCGTCTTGAGCCCGAAATAACTCTTAGTTAAACCTGAGACCCTCTACCTGGCTTTCTTGCCTGCGGCCATCCTTATACAACTGCGCTGAATCGAGAAGCAGTTGTTCTATCCGGGTGCTGTCTTACATGAGGGCTTACCTGTAAACACGATAGCATAGACGATTGCGGCCGCGTGCACTATCCACACTCAGAGTGAGAGCTGAAAGAATCTTAATCCATATGCCCACAGAAAACAGCTTCGGGTCAAGCATAGGCTTCTGTCTGAGTCGCGCGCACTCGAAAATGTAAGTGGGAACCCCTGATGCGTTTACAACGAATGCACTGGTGGCTTCCGCGTGACAGGAAAATTAACCGGTGTGACACAGCTACGACAGCCAGGGAGACATGTTAGCAGGTGATACGATGGTTATAAGAACTCATCTACTCTGGGGACATGTTTCTGTCAACAACCGTCCCGCCAAGCGGCGGCATTTTCTGGTGTTCAGTCGGAATGCTTGTGAGCCTGTCGCAGGAGGTGCAAGCAGAAAGGCAGCTGCGGGTGACATTGGTCAAAGAGATGAAGAATGCTATTGCCACAAAGAAGGATTCCATTCAAAAAAGGTGCAGTTCCGTCTCGCAGTGACACTAAAGAGTGGACACTGGATATGCCCATCGCAATGCAAGCGAACTCGCGCCGCCAGGCGCCTGAAGATCACTCACAGTTAGTGATCTTCAGGCAGCGGCGCCTCTCACCGTCATCCAAGAACATAAAAAACTGCCGTGTCGGCCTGGAGGAAGGGGTGTACACCTCAGAGCAGCGGCAGACACCCTACGATTTATGCTTTCCAAGATACCACGAGGCGGGATGTCCGCCCGTATACTGGCAGCGTGCCGGTCGAACACGGTTCGGAAGAGGATCTCTTCAGTCCTCCCTCATCCTTCCGGATGGTATTACGACTGTGTTCGCAGGCACAGGCTCTGTCAGTGGCAACAGTCTGTCGTGAAGGACGCTGCAGCGGCGGCGTTCTCTGCTTCGTCAGGACGCTGGCGAAGAATGTACGGCATGGAAAAGCTTGTCGCAAACGCTCTTCAGAAAATCACAGTGGAGGAAGTCGAGAAGTCGCAAAGTACAGAAGACACCTTCCAGAAAATAAGGGAAGCTACGGTGAGGCGCACACGATTTTATCCATGGATCCTGAAGACGCGTACATGTACAACTGTGTGTCACCCCCAACTTCAAAGTGATTTTCGGATTGTGATAGAAGTATCGCCATCAGATCATTCTTCGTTTCTTCAAGATCGAATCAGGCGCACCTTCCAAGGCCTGGCTCGTGGATGCAATCGAGCTGCGGGTGGAGTGAGAGACTCCCTCTGTGAAGCACCTGTCGGAAAACTTCCGCAGTAGAGAAGCCGCCCCACGTAGACTGATGGCGACCAAACAAGCGACAGTTCAGGGCACACTAGACCGAGGCGTTAAAATTCCTTCATTGGTAGCGGTTAGACGGTGGAGTTCCTGTGATATCTTGTTGCGGATGTTGCGATCATGATTCAAATGTTGCGATCATGACTTATGAAGAGAGACAGCTGAACAGTCGTGTACTACGTGAGGGTTGTTGGCTGGGGGTTCAGGGTCTCGACGACGTGATGGACATCGTGCAGAAGTTCCTCAACAAGGACGTCGAACACGGTCAGCTGCAGCAACTGGCAGCTGATGCCGAAGTCCGGCTGGAGGTAAAGACACGCGGTGGGTTTTTCTGTGCTCGAAGCGTCAGTTAGTCGGCCTGAGAGTGACCTTGATCTGCACTTCCTGGGTACACGGGTAGATGGGTGCCGCGACGAGCGCAGAATGCTGAATTCCATTACTGATTAACGTCCCCGCTCGCGCCGGCTTTCTCTGCAGCACATGAGGGACGAGTATACCAAAATACTTCAAAGAGCAGCTGAAGAGACAATATCTGGAGACTGCGGGCACAGGAGGCATCTCTACGCGGTGAGTCTAGCACTGGATTTCCGACAGTGCATTGTTGGAAGCCGACCTTCTCATTTGGTCTCGAAATCAACTGTCGTAGGAAACTAGTATACCATTGATCTCTCAAAAATTCCGACAAGGCGCATGACCGTTTTTATACGGGCAGCGGTGGCTAAACATGAACAGCGCGTCAAAGCGATGGTTTCTACGAAAAACCATGGGCCGCCTACGAGTTTGCCTCTCACGGTGGCCTCCGCGCGGCGAATGGATCGAGGGTGACTCCTGGTTTGCCAACATTGGAATCCACGGAGACCCGGTGCCGGGACGTCGTTCTTTTTATATGGATTAGGCATAAAGAGTGACTACATTGCATCGTGCCATGCCATGCAGGCTGCAGAGGCTCAAGATGAAACACTGCAAAGGGCGGTCAAACAACACCTTGACAGGTAGGGGGGTGCAATGGGGAAGGGGGATCAAACTGTCGGGGTTGACGCTGGGGCCTAGTAAGTTACGCCTGCTACTTCGCGGGCAGCAGTGATCGCAGTTGAAAAGCATCCCCGACTCAGGACGGCGATTCAGCAGTCAGACTACAAGTCAAGCGGGGCACAGCTAAAGCGTGCGTGTCACGCGCAGCTTCAGAGGCCGTTGAATAAATTGCTGCAACACTAAGTTCCTCGTGTTCGCCTTCTGTTGTGCAGCCTTGACGCCCTCAGAGAAACCACCATGCAGCTAGATCATGCAAAGCAGTGGGCGAGTAGAATCAACGCTCTATTAGTCGCCGCCAACCTTGAAGTAAGTGAGATCACCAGGAGACTTCTGTTTCGACCCAGCAACGCTGCCTTTGTACTCATGCCAAGAAAGGCTGTTCATACATTTGCAGTTGTCCACACGATAGTCCCTAGTGAAGGTGGTACTTGGACGACGAAGATGCCGGTTTCTCTTGCCACGGTACTATTCAATTTTCTTTGGTGAGCGTCATTCGCGGCCCCGCACGCACCGAACTTAACGCACATCCCATGCAGTACTTTGACAGGGAGTCGCTGGCATCGACAGCGCCTTAATGAATGGCTGTCACCATTTCGTATTTGTTGGTTAGATCTCTCGCTTTCACCACAGTACGCGTGAAGGAGTAACATCCCATGTCTGATATGAATCGGTATTCTATGTCGTTTAGCGACCGTTCGTCTGCGAGTCTGTTGAGGGGCTCGTCAGCTACATCGCCGCAGTCAAAAACAACTCAATCCCCAAGCTGCTCAAGCTCTTGCAAGCACAGGCGAGTGGGCTCGTGTGTACTGTCATACTTAGCTTGAATGGGGTCACCAGCAGACGCAACGAGAAGCAGGCGGGGGTGTCGGCGTTTCAAACTGGAGTAACTGAGCCGTTGCGAATCCTCCGCTCTCACCGCCACTGCTGCCTGAAAAGAATAAAAGCGCGTGTTAGTCATCGTGAAGCGGGCAGGCGGCGACGATGGATGCCGCATCCCCGTCAAGGCAGCGTCGAATCCCACCTTGCTGTAACTGTATAACATCACTGGGCGTTGGGGGCGCGTTGAGGGCTTTACATACCTAATGAACATGGCTTGTTACCGAGTCAGAGCGTTCGACTCTCTAGGCAATGGCGTGCATTCTCATCGGTCGGATGTATGCGCTGCATGGTCTCTGCACATTTCCCCAACGAACCCGTGCTACACATGTAGCCAACAAACGCTGCACTACGATTTTGCAAGAAAATCCAGTACCTTTAGAGTGCAGTGCAGCGAGATATTGCCGGTGTTTGAAAACTGTTCAAGAGGTGTGACTATTTCAAATGTTTTCCCCCCTTCATCGCACTGTGCTCCAGGCCGAGCGGACATCTGTCTCTGAGGATGCCACCCACGAGACGGCTGTGATACAGCAACGCATGTCGCCACTACCATCCTCGCCCCAGGTCTCCACGGATGTTAAAGCTCACGAGGACCGTGGTGGGTCTTCACTTGAGCAAACTTCGGCATATGACACTGAAAATGAGAACGAGAGACGAGCGCGAAGCGATTCCGGCCGCAGCAGTGGGATGGGGCACGCCGGGCAAGGCCCCGTTTGTCACTCACAAGCCTCATCACGATTAGGCTTGGAGGAAGCTCTGGATCCGCTCGTTATCACCCCTCCGGCCGCTAACGACGTCCGTCGATCGAGTGAATCATGGGCGGCAGCCGAAGAAAGACTGAATCGGCACGGAAAAGGCGTAGAGGACGAGACGGATGCGAACCGCGGGGGTGAAGTACGCCGCCAGAATAATCATCGTGAGAGCCGTGAATAAGCTGGTTCCCTAGGGCCGTCTGCTGGTGAGATACTGCGAAATTGGATGAGAAGCCGCAGCTGCATACGGCCATACTTAATGCACTAAACAGGACGGTCATGAAAACATCTTGACTTTCCAGATCCGGTAAAGGAGTCTTCCAGGATCTAAACTGTTCCAGTCCGAAGAGGAAAGCGCCATGCATCTGCCCGGCGCTGGGAGAAAGCCTTTTTCCTGCATTCCGCGGCAATCTTGCGCATCATTCACCGACAGCACGGAAGACTTCAGCCAGCGAAGCGTGCTAGAGACCTGCTGCTTCTTGCACCATCATCCTCGCCCTAGAGGAGGTCTTTCATGAAGTGAGTGCCTGGAATTGTGCGGAGCCATGATCACGCTTTCTGATAGCATGTCTATCTCCAAAATACAACCGTTAGTAAAAGAGAGCGAAACAGTGGCTGTTTACGTGACACGGATTGTCTGGAATGCTCGGCTCGTCCGCCGACCCCTCGGAAGCAAGCCGAAATGTCAAGATTTTGGTGCAGTTGTGGTGTAGTCGTCAGCAGCCCTTCGCCGCAAAATGTAGTTATCAAGACTGTGGTGGATGCAGAAACTGTCTATGGATTGTGTCGGCGGCTCCGTTGCTTTGTTCAAACCCCAGACAAGCTTTGAAGTGTTTGCTAAGGGGTACAGGGCACGCGGGAAGGTTCTGCTAGAGCGGAATCTCTTAGGCCCCCTACAGAGGCATGATCCATTCCACACTCCAAACCGAAACGGCTGTCGAATGTGATGTTCCATAATTTAATCGAACTAATTGTTCGGAAGAAATCTTGACAAGTTATTCATGGGGAATGCGCCTACCGAAAAGAGAAACCTAATACCGGTCAGACCATTAATGAAGAGTCGTTTTATAACATCCTCACAAGGCACGGCTTCAAAAAAAGACATAGGTTGATGAAACACGCCGCTTGAACTGAAGCGTCTTAGACAAGTTTACGTAAAAATCGCATTGTACACATAGCCGCAGCCTAACCCCCTTCTCCACCCGCCGCAGAGACGAGATGAAATATGTTTTCTGCGCATATTTCCCTGAGTAAAGTTTTGCAATAAAACCGCATTAGATTACCACGTCCTCGACACACCAAAGCTTGCACTTCACGCCAAACTACAAGTGGCAAGCTCAGTGACCTTCGATTGTTATTAAAAACTTCGCCGACATCACTTCTTGAATTCGGGATCTAGTTGTGCCGGCAGCCTCGTCAGACAAGACGAACAAGGTTCTCACTTGCAATCGAATTAGGTCTCGAGCGATCGGTGGCGGACGGCATCTTCGACCATTTGCCTGGTTTCGGGAAACTGTGACGTTAAGTCAACCACGAGGTCGAGAAGCTGACCTCTTGATAGGCAAGTGAGCCTGCATTCGAACTCGGATGCTTTTCTGCTTGACGCACCATGGAGTTTCCTGTCTATCCGGTCGCGAAGTCTCTCTTCTTTATCATCTCGGCGGTGTCGCTTCGCCGCGCGCGTGTCGGCCTCAGCGGAAGCCTCCGGCTCGGCTTCAGTCGATTTTGCTCGTTTTTTGGGTCGAGTGTCTGCGGGCTCGGTCGGCTTCTCCTCCCTGCGCGACGGCGAAGTGTCTGCAGACGCTGGCGTGGCTTGAGAACTCGGGATGTCGATGCGTCTTCGTTTGGGTGGGCGGCCGTCGGCTTCGTCTCGCGAACGAGGCTTCGGCGTCATCACCAGATATCTCGGCGCAGCTTCTTGTCTTTCGCCGGGCAGGGGCCGCCAGAACGCGTCCTCTGGAGTGCTCTCGACATTCAACTTTGCCTTGTTCAAGGGCTCGGAATCCCACCCCTTCGGCGGCGGCTCATCCAGAAACGCCATGAGATCGTGGGAATCGGGAAGACGTGCTGGCTCTTCTGACACCGCCGGCACCAGTGCTGGATTCACGACTAATGGCGTATAGGAAACGTCAAAGCACTTGGGATCGAGCGACGGGCGGCGCTCGCCCATACGCGAGGACAAAGACGGGCGTCTTTGCGGGAACGACAAGAGATACTGGTTGGCTTCTTCAAGACGCGAAAGCGGAGAGGCGCCACTTTCGTTTTTTCTCTGTTCCGGAAGTGCTCCGCCCGCATGCTCGTCCTTCACGCCAAGATCTTTTATCGGCGACGGCTCTTGCGGCAGACTCTCGGGGTCAAACTCTGCGTCGCCGGCGTCGCCGTCGACTTTGGGTTCGCCCGGACGCGCGCGCTCGCTCTCTTCTTCGCTGTCCGTCTGTGACACGAGAGCATTTCCGCCCACGAGGCATGCGCCCGTGCCACAGACAGTTTCGATAAAAGGGGTCTCTTCTTGACTCTGCAAGCAGTCTTCACTCTCTTCTTCCTCGTCGTCACGCATCTCGTTCTCGGAAGGCCCTTCGCGTGGGCGTTCCTGGCGCTCGCGCAGGCAACGGGTAGGGGCCGCGTGGAAGAACTTGTATTCTTTGTCCGCGGACTCAGTTGCAGTCTTGGTCATGGCTTCGTCTGCGTGGCTTCTCTCATCAGCCTCGTCTTCGGGATACCCCTCCTGGTCGTCCTCATCCTGGGTGTCGCCTTCGTCGTCAAGCCAGTCTCCCTCGTCATCGTCCTCTAGATCGTCCTCTTCGCAGTCGTCGCCTTCCTCTTCCTCTTCATTTCCCGCATAATCCTCCTCTTCGTCGTCTTCCTCTTCATCTTCATCGCTCGCCTCCTCTGAATGCGCGCTCTCGTCTTTCTCGTCACGCGCATTGCCTTCCTCCAGCTCGCCTTGAGCACGCGGTGCGGCGTCCTCGTCATCCGAGTCCAGCGTCAGGTCCACTACCTCCTCAGATGACGCTGCTTTTTCTTCTTCACCCCCCCCCATGTTGATTTTGTGAAAAAACCGGTGCTGTTCTAGGGAAAAGGTGGTTTCCGCCTGCTGAGAAAGAAAGATGTTGGTGCCTTTCGCGTCCCTGCCTCGGGCGGGCACGCAAAAACGCAAGAATGCGTTGCGTTGTTCGCTGGATCGCTGTTTAAAATCGCTAGAGTAAATATACTGGAGAACACGAGCATACACAGCATAAATGAATGATGGGTTGGAGGAAAAATTTGCCCTGGCAAGCCTCCAAGGAGGAATGGCGACAGTTCGACAGCGCATTCGAGCATGGGCATGCAGGCAGTCTTTGCTCGGCGCTGCCGGTGATCGTTTGTTATCGCGGCTAGGAATAAGTGTGCCGGATCACCAGCCACGGAAGGACGGGGCTACTCACGAGGCCCCTTGCTCATGCATCCGAATCCCAGCACCATCTGCGGGTGAATCTTTTCATTCAAGAGCGTCAGTACTCAGGCGGCAATCCCGCTTGGGGAAACGCGCCCTCCTGGCTTTGCAAACTGCTTGCGACATTTTCGTACCGCAAGACACAACTCACGTGCCGGAAAAAAAGACAAGCCATCTAACGAGCTACTCCTGACTGCTCTGTGCTCCTTCTAATGTTTGTCGCAGGAGGTGACAGACATGCAGCCCCGAGTTCCCGGCCCTTACCCTGGCGTGTGCAGCGCGTGACAGTATTCAGTGTCTTACTCGAGGCCAGTGCCCAGCCCCTTGGGAGCCGCTGATGTTTCATGCGACTTCCGCGCCGACGCGAGCAAAACGAACACGGCGCACATTTATAAACATCAGCGAGCCACCCACGCAAAGCAACTGGGGTAGTCTCTGAATCTGGAGTAGAAACGAAAAGAGACAGTCAGCCCTCCGAGTTGTACTCCAGGGGAGACACCAGTTTGAGCAGATGCATCAAGCCGGCCAGCCTAAACATCGAGAAAGCGTCAAGAAACGTGACAGCAGTCAGGACCGTTTCAGCATCTCTGTCCCAGGATCGAAATATATCGAAGTACCTTCACATCTGTGCAGCGGTACGTGCATATTCGTGTAACTTGTACGTCGGGATGCGTGTCTGTGTTCCTCAGATGATCGCAAATCGGAAGCGTAGCATCATTTCTTCACGAACAACACAGTTTGCGCAGTGCACTGTCGCTACTGCACTGTTTCGCTGCTAGCAAAGCGGTCACCACCGCGTTTTGTTATAATCATTTAGTCGTCACTCGCCTCGGTTTGTGTCAATCCCCGGTCCCTTTGCTCGTCGATCGCTTGTGCTACCTGTCCGCTGGGCCTTCACTCTATGGCCACGTCACAACGTACCCCGCAAGTTGTTGTGCGACTACTCTCCCTACTCCTCGTACAACTACAATGCCTCCGTCGCGCGACGAACCCCCCGCCCCCCCAGCTCCCGCCTTCGTGGGGCCGGTCGAAGAACCGCTTCTCTGCTTTCTTGAGCGAAGAGCAGTGAGTGCGTGCTTTCTGCCGCTGCGTGGTATCGCCGGCCAAGAGCTCATTAGCTCTTTACGGTTTCCGTTTCCCGTGGGGGTCGTATATTTCCGTGCATGCACGTGTACGCGTCCATGTAACGCACACATATAAAACAGGGGAGCGCTCGTAGCCTTGCTGACACGTAGGTCAGCGCTCACGCAAAAAGTCGTGCGGGCTGCCCTGTTGACTTCATTCGCGCTACGCCTGCCCCTCTTCATCCGCGTCGACTTTGAAGTAGAAGCCCTTCGCTTCCAGTCGATCTTTGAGGACGTTGCCGATAGTCGCAGCCGGCGACCCCACACCGCAGTATTTGGTGCACTTGTCCAGGTCCAACGCCAGGCTGAGCCCACACTCAGAAAGCATTTTCGCAGTTTCGTGGTAGCCTGGGTCGCCAAGCTTCGAGCCGATGGTCACGGAGCATCGAAGACGCTTTCCAGACGCAGTGCGCGTCCGGCCCACAGCGCGCATCTCAAAGTAACCCGACTCCAGCGTCTTGCGGGAAGGGCCCTCTCCTGGTGACCACAGGAGCAATCGAGCCGCACAAGCACAGGCAGACAGAGATATCGAAATGAGTAGATGTACTGACTGACGTTCCTCCACTGAGACAGACTCTCCCTCCCAGTCATTTGCGCGCAGACTCGGGTGAGGTCCAGGGCTCAGGGGCCACTGAGGTCTACCCGCCCTCGGATAACGGAATGCTTAGGCAAACCGACCTACAGCAAACAGGTAGAACGCGAGATGCAGAAATGGAGGAGATGCAGATTTCTCGTCTTCGCACACTTGCTGAGACGAAATGGTACTCTGGAAAGCGCGAGGCGTCGACGCAAAAACGTGAGTATGAACTAACGCCTGCACTTCGACGTAGGCATCCTCTACCCGCCGGGTCGACTCACCTGGTTGTGGCAGAAGGCCGAACGCGAGGAGGAGGGAACGAATAGGGCGAATGCTGACCAGGAACAGCACGGCGTACGTGCACAGAGAGATGCACGCGTTGGTGAAGATGCCGCCGTTCCTTGTGGTCACCATCTCTCTGTAGAGGAGATTCTTGCCGTACTTGTTGTCCATGAGGGCGTTCGACCAGCTGATCAACGTACACGGGAGGAGCAGTTGAAAATAAGCAGCCTCCGAGCGCACGTGTTCACCAAAATGAGCACAGTGGTTGACCCGGAAACCGTCCTTCACGGTGCATCTCACAGGACGAACACGCACGCGCCCAGACGCCTGCTTGCGAACAAGCTCAACGGTTTCCCAGCGACCAAAGTCATCAGCGGTAGCGCGTGAGGATGCAGCACCGCCTAGGCGCTTCCCCCCCCCCCCCCCCCTCCGCCCCCCCACCCCCCCGCGCATGCGGCAACCCAGCAAGACAAGTCTATTTTGTGCAAGACCAGTCTAGGGTCTACGGCAAGGCGCACGCGTCGCTTCGTAGAACGAGTCGCAAGTGGCAGCGGCGGCTATGTCCATCCCGTGTTGCCTTTTCCCGTGTGACATCTGCATCCCCTAGAAACGGAATTCACAAGTTTCGCTAGGTCCTGTTTGGCGCCGGATTCCCTCCGCAACCCGAGCCGCACCGAGGAACACGTACGTATATGCAGACAATTGATCGTGTTCCATTGACGACGCTCCGAGGGGAAACTTCATGCGCAGGCCTTACCGGACGACGTTTTCGTTCAAGGGAGCCATGACGAAAAACCCGCCGTAGCCGAGGTCCCTGTCGTGCGACAAAAGTCGCCTGGCCAGGAAAAGGAAGGCGCACACAGAACTGCGAATGCGTGGAGCCTAGGGCGTGCAGCCTTGCACGCATTGGGGCACTCAAAATCGGAGTTGCGTGACGAGCCGAGGTGAAGGCTCACTGCCCATCAACGCCCCCCACAAGGGCCCGTGTACATACAGATCTGGCCAACATACACATATAGACAAATATAGCGGCACAGACCGTTTATACATGAACGCCAACCGTCCCTGCAGATATACGATTACGGGTCTATGAAAGGGCACCGACCCACGCGGCTCTCGCCGAGGCCTTACACTGGCGAAGGCATCTTCGACGGTAGCGTGAAGGGCTTGTCCGTTGGGAGAGCGTGTTTGCATAGATAGTACGGATCAAAAGTATCCTTGTCTGTCTTCAGGCTGGTCAGAGAGTCCAGCGTGCCGCCAGAAAAACCACCCGCAACCTCGGTGACGCCCGTGGTAACCTGACGGACAATCACGGGGACGAGAAGGCGGCTCACAGAGTCAGTTTTCTCTTGGAAAGAAGGAAACACGCGACCCCTGCAGCTGAACAGTTACACCCCTCGGCGCAGACACGCGTGGGTAAAAGCCTGCACGACTACGTCATGGCTCGACGGAGGCTACGAGATCCCAGGGCGCGCAGGGTGGAAGGGGGGGGCGGCCAAAAGGCAGGGCTAGCCAGGCGCGCATGCGCAAGAATGGGCATGTGACTACACTTCCATCGAATGGGCATTCTCGGTTTTTGGCGGGTCTGAACACCCGCTCACGGTTGGGTCGCCTACCGATTCACAGGGCGCGCCGGCAGTCTTGAGCGCCGCCTCCTCCAGCAGCAGACAAGAGAGGTCACTTGGCACGGAATCGAAGCCGCAGCAGTGGACGATTTTCACGCCGCGCTCGGCCGCCAGTCGCCCGTACTCTTTACTGGTCCGCGCGATGAACGGCATCTCTGCACAAGCGCACCACCCAGGGAAACAAAGCGAAGGAACAAACCTCGCGCCATACGCCTAGTGCGTCAGCACTCGAGTCCACAACACGACTCAGTCGCACTTAGGGACACGGTGTACGCCGGGTGAACAGAGACAAACAGGAGTTTTCTGGCGATGCCGTACTCGGGCGCAGGACCTGGTGTGTCTCGCGATACGCATTTCGCTGGCCAACGACGTGTAAGTCACCCGCGCGGCGTGGTGGTTCTCGAGCGTTGCCGCACCCCCTGAGCCCGTCAGATCGTCCCGCGCCAACTGAGGTCGACGCCCTGCCAAAGGAGGGCGGGTGTTTGTCCGTCGCGTTGTGTTGTTCCTTCTGTCTCTGGCCATTATCCCTCGCGTGCCGTCGCCCCTCTCCCCCTCCCCCCCCCCCCCCGCACCCAGCTTTTGCCTTCTCTGCCTCTTGATTTCACGCGCTGGCGCCACATCCTGCTCGCAACAGCTGCGTTGTGTCTCTGTTTCGTCCCACAGTTTTCTGGGTCCCCTCACTCTACATTTTTCGTCCTCGCCACGCGCCTCCTCCAGCCGTGTCAGCTACCCTGACCGCCAGTTGCAGGCAACCCCTCTTCCCCCACTCCCTGCCCTCCCCCCTCCTCCCCCTTCAGGTGTATGTCTCTGTTCTGTCTCGTGGAGAGTTCCCCGTTCGCCCCCGAAGCCTCTCTTCTTGTCTCACCTCCGACCAGGTCGCAGTAGTGCGTGCGCGCCTCGACGCAGGCCTTCACGAGCGGCTCGCCATATTTGAGGTAAGGCCCCACAGTGGTAACGACGACGCGCGTGCGCTTGCACATCTCGACCAACGACGCTTCGTTCGCGCTGTCTGCGACAATCAGCGGAATCTTGTCCGCGATCTCACTCCGGCCTGCCAAGTTACATGCGGCCTGCCGCGCCTCCTGCAGCTTGCTCAAAGAGCGAGCGGCCAGAGCAAACTTGATCAAAAGCTCCCCGCCAGGCCCCACATAGTGCTTGCAGAGATACTCGGCGACGAGGCTGAGTGACGCACAGACAAACCGAGAAAGCGCGGCAACACAGACACGCGACAGGCACCTACTCCCTGAGGATATGGATGACGCTGCAAGCCGATACGCGCAAGCCGGGCGATCGCCACGACATGGAGGCTGGACTGAAAGCACGCATCACCTGGGCTGGGCTCCGGACTCCACGACAGAGAGAATACTCCACGCTGCAACGACTCCCCAAAGAGCAGGTAGCTGGGTGGTGCTCCAGGCGCCAGGCTGGCCAGCTACAGGCCGCATAAAAACCATATACGGGCGAATGCACGCGAACACGAGTCGGCGCCTTGCTGTAGACGTTTCTACCCCAGTAGGCGAGAGAATGAGAGAATGCGCCAGGACAGGCACGTATGCGCATGTAGGAGGCATGGGATGCGAGTGCGAAAGAAGCTCTCGGCCGTTCGTCGCGGCGCGAGGGTACACTTACCGCCCCGTGTAGCCGGTCGCGCCGTACGCCACGAGGTCAAACTCGCGGTCGGCGTCGTGAAAGGGTTGCGTGCTCATCGTGGTGAGGACGAGACAGAGCCGGTGAGAAGGATTGTCGATGAAAAGGAAACAAGGCGCCGTCGCCGCACACCTTGTCCCTGGCTAATGTTCTACATAGCGAGACGGACAAACGAACACAGCAACTCAGAATCACACGTCAAACGAAATAGGCGTCTACGCTACGTGCTTGTGCCTCCATGCCATGTACAGGTTCACATACATCGTTAACACGGTGCCCTGAACACAAAGGTACCATTTAAGTACGGTTTCACGCCGCAGTAGCTGTGGGTAGGCTTGCTCGCTAGGCGTACACATCATACAGGCGCAGTGCTTCGTTCGCGGAGGTGCGTTGGTAGACAGACTCCGCGATACATGAGACGACCCCTGTATGCGGAAGTGGATGTGCAAGAAAGGAGGATACACAGAACGTGACTAAAGCACATATGCGCGTACACGCTGAATCAGCACGGTGCTGTATGCACACGAGTCCGGGTCTCCTCGCACGCGCTACCTGTATAGCTCAGGTGCCGCGGCCACAGAAGAGCCTCCGTTCGGTGTAAAAGCCTCAGGCATTGTCGCTCCTTCCTGAGTGAGTGTTTTCTTCCTGCGCTGCGTTAGTATCGACGGGCACTGTAAACCCGTTGGCACACGCGCGAGCTTGAACCTCGCCTGCGCCTCACAGAGGTCGAAGCGCATTCCCTTCCTGCGCCTACTCGAGGGCACTTTCAGACTGAAAACACCCCGAGTCATTCCCTCTGAGGACGCTGTCGAAAAACGAAGCAACATACCGAGTCCGCGGAAACAGGTTGCGCCACGCTCGTGGCATGCCGCGACCGACCCGGCCGCCGCGACGGAGCCACGGCGGATGATGGAACGAAGGTTCTGGCAGGGAAAACGGGGGACTTACCTCGAAAAGCTGGTTTCTTAAAGCGCAATGAGAAAAACGAATACTTGCAGAGCGCTTCTCAAAGTTTTCTGGCTGCGCCGAGGCAAGTGCGCACCTCGTTGAAAATCGACACAGTTTATCGGTACGTCTCTCTTTTCTTTTTGGTCTGGCGCGCAGCTACCATGCCCGCGCGCAGGGCGCGACAGCAACGAGTCAACCTGTCCCGAGAGGTGCCCTGTGTGCCGCGTTCTCGCCTGCGAGCGATGACTGCCGTCCAGTTTCCGCTCTCGGAGACAGGAGTGTGTGCCTGCTGGGCCTTTTACTAGTCGAAAATACGTTGGTGTCAGCAAAGATGTCCACCTCCATAGCCCGCGGACGCCAAACCTGCGGCACCCGCCAAGAGCGGGGCGGGCGACGGCCGTCTTGCCAACCGAGAAGGGGAACGCTGCCTCACGGACTGGCCAGCAATGCCTTTCTGAGAGATGGACAGCTGCATCTTAGCAAAGAATGACCGGATTTCGCTTTCATGAGGTTCAGAGGCTCTGTCTCGAAAACTGGCACGGACAGAGGAGCATGTCTCACGCTTCACATTGGAGACTGCGTGTGCAGCCTTCGGAAAGCCATGAACCGCGAGTGTCTGAGTCACCCGTTACCCTTCTTGCGACTTGCTGTATGAGTTACAGCCGACATGAGCTGCCTAGTGACTTTTATCTTTTCCGTTGGTGCACTCCAGACTAGCAGGTTTTCTAGAGAGCCACCAGCTTGGCGCTTTGAGACTGTACGAAAGTGATCTCTTCTGAATAACAGCGTCGAAACAGGGTACGAAGCGTGGCGGGCATCTTCACACGGGACAGAGTCACCCGCCTTGCGCTAGCCTCGTGAGAAGCACCGTATTCAGACAAGGAGTCTGCAGGCTAGACAAACCCCCGCCGTCTCTAGGTGGTGTCCACAACTGGGTGGAGGCCACCGGGCAGCGGACTGCCGTCACTGGGCCCCCTCGAGAGTTTGGTACAACCTCGAAACACAGGGCTCCTGGATCCAGTTTCAAGAGCCGCTTCGCGAGCCAACTGGAAATAAGATTCGTGCACATCACCATAGATCCTAGAGGGAACAACGTCATGAGTCATGTTTGTCACACGTATCGCGGTGTGCACGCCTGGTGGAGGCGGAGTCTTCTAATTCGCAGCGCCTTCCGAGTCTGGGAAACATCTGCTTAACATCCTAGAGGTTGTAGGCCAGTAAGTAACTGAAGAACTGTAGAGGCTTTGAGTGAAGGATGCAGGGATGGGGATCGGGAGGGACAACTGTTGAGCACCAGTGTGCTATGCATGCGCAGAGAGGCCTTTGGTGTATGTGGCTCCGCTTGAAAATGCCGGGACCGAGATAACCCTTTTCTTACAGTTCTGCGGCACCGCTGTTTGTTTCTCCGACACGTGCGGCGCACATTCCACGTCCGCGTAAGCAGCCACAGCGGCGCTATGTCGTCCTCTCTCACCTGCGCGCTTGCGACAGCACGAACGAAAAATGTGGTATTCTAATCCTCTCTACAAGCATCTACGCTGCCGTACGCGTCTCCCCGCTTGGTTGATGCTGGGGTGCTTCCTGTGCAAGTGTACACTCTTTGCGCAAACTGCGTATGCATGAATGCGCTTCGACACTCATGCACATACACGTCCATGTATATGCATGTATTTCTTTTTTTCAAACGCAGAAGCTGTCAAGTTTGGCGGGTTCACATCCATTTTTGGAGCAGCATGCCACAGCACGCGAACACCGCGGTCGCGTTTCGCTCCGTGGTTCCCAACCCCCCGGCAAATTCTCTTGCGTTTCAGCGACACGCATGCAGGCGCAACCGCTTCCCGAATCCAATACGCGGTGTACGTATACCCCAGCGCCACCACGTGTCCCTCGCCGAATGCACTCAGGCAGCGTCACGAATACGCACGACGGTAACCCGCACCCCTTCTCCACTTTCCACCACAGTTTTTTCAGTGCCTCGCAGGGGACTCCACTCTTCTGACACGCCTCTCAGCGCTCCGGCACATGCACGTATAGACGCGTATACGCCTAGCTGTACAGGCGGATGTGTTGGACTCTGTGTTGTGTACGAGTTTCTGTACGAACGAAAGCGTGTGCAGACACAGACCCACACGCCCGCGCAGAAGTGATGCAGTATCTCGCTTCAGCCGCATTCGCGCGCATGCTCCTGAGTAGCGTCCCACGGGGTGGAAAGGTGGATACACGCCCCTCAGAGTCCGAGGTCCTTGGCGAGTTTCTGCGACTTCTCCAGCGCCTGCCGCGCCTGGAGGGCCTTCCATTCCGGAGAGAACTGCGCCTCCACCTGGTCCTTCATCTTCTGAATGGCTCCTGAGTAGACAAAACAGAACCCCCCACACGTGCACAGGCCTGTATGCAAAGCGCCGACGGCCGGTTCGACCTTTTTGCCACACCACGCGCCAGACACTGTTTACGAGACTACACAAATGAAGCGCAACCCCACCAGTGAATTCGAAAAAAAAGACTCCCCCTGAAACCCACCCCCCTGCGCACCTCGCGAGATATCGAGTGCACGTCTGCTTTATTTTTACCATGAAAACCTCCCTCCCTCCGAACCCTCCCGCTAAACAGCTGAGGGCGTCTGACGCACCTGCGGGGTTCAAGCCCTTGGGGCATGAGACTGTGCAGTTCATGATACCGTGACACCTGAAGACAGCGAAAGCACACATCCCGCGCAGGAGTGTTGCCGACTTGCCACTGCGCACAAGATGCCGAAAACAAAAATCTACTCACTCTTTAGCTCTTTCGGTCCCTCCTAGAAAAACGGATTGCGAAGCGCTCGGTGGAGCCGCCAGAGAGGGATTCGCAGGTATAACTGTCGACACAGATCGGCGGGTGAGTCGTGAAACCAAGCGCCTCCGCGAGGAGGGGCGAAGCCTTGTGCTTTTACTTGAGAGGTATTTGCACCGCGGCAGCTCGACGAACGTCGCGCCTCACCTGTACAGCTTCATCGTGTCGTTGATAGCCGCGAGACGCTCAGCGGTGAACTCGTCACGGCTGTCCGCAATCCACCTAAAAATCGGCAAAGAAAAAGCGCGACACACACGGGCCAGTGAGTCGCCGTTGCCTGCACGGCTCGCAGGGCCGCGCCGCTGCGCAGGATGCATGTCTAAAAAAAAAAAACAATTATGCGAGTACATCTCGTGCCGCAGAGGCAACGACCCCCGGCGCTGGACTCCCCCCATTCGAAAGGAGCATCCGGTCGACCTTTCAAATTCCACGCGACGACATAGGTCGGCCCGACGACCCCAGAAGCACCCGTCCCGAAGAGACCCGGTGTCTCCTTGCGCCTCACCTGAAGGCCTGCATGAGAACCGCCGGGCCCAGATACGCCTGCGGGTTCCACCAGTACGAAGGGCACGACGTGGAGCAGCACGCGCACAGAATGCACTCGTACATGCCGTCGAGCTTCTTGCGGTCTTCAATCGACTGCAGATACTCGACGTTGGGGTCCTGAAGACAGCCCAGGAGACAGCAATCGCGCGTGAAGCACGAAGCGGAGACACCGACCGCGACGAGGCGCGGCGCGCCCCTGAAAACGTGCGCCCTCTCTCTGCAACGACGACACCGCTTCCTCCCACCCCCCCCCCCCCTCCCCCCTTGGGCACAGGCACGCGCTCGAGACTCCGTGTACGCAGCTCTTGAGGCAGAAGCCCTCAAAACTCGGCGCAGAATGAATGAAACGCCGCAAAGGGAGGTGGCGGTCGGCGTCTCTGCCTTACCTTCTTGGCGGTTTTTCTCTTGAGCCAGGGCTCCACGCTGCGGTACTGTGCGTAGAAATTCGTCATGTCCGGCACCAGGTCGCGGAGCACCATCATATGGGGCAGGGGCAGGATCTCAACGGGCGGATTCTTCTCTCTGAACACCGCCTGATTGATTTTGTCGGTGACTCGGCTCACGATTTCCTCCTCGTGGCGATCGTGCTTGATGTCTTGCCCTAAAAAAAAAGAAACGCCAAACTTGCGGAAATCCCGATTCAGTAACGCATCGATGGGCGCGCCGACAAAGGGAGGGGGGGGGGCGAGCAACACAGAGAGACCGCTGTAGACAGGCGTGCGCCGAATCTTTCTGTCGCCACTAACGATGGATTCGCGAACTCTCTGCTCTCTCCGGGCACCGACAGACAGACGCGAGGACAGATACACAGACACACGGCAGCAAGAAGCTACAGACTCTGAAGCTGGTTTGTGCCAGAGAATGCGGAAATCCACGCGCCGGTCCCACTCCCGCCCTGCGCCAGGTGTCGTTGCGCCCTGTGCGGGGACCAAACGGGGCCGACGTCCCCTTCCTCCCCCCCCCCCCCTCCCCCCATTCACAGGACACAATGGATGGATACATGCATGGAAAGGGTGCTTGCGCCCTGGGAGCGCATCAAGTCGAGGCAGCGGGCGACGCACCTGGCATGAGTCGCATCGCCTCGTTTTCGCGGTCGGAGCGCTCGATGGGTGTGAGACACGCGAGGCAGTTCTTGCCATCGACGTTCATCGCGCAGGAGCCGCAAATGCCTTCGCGGCAGCTTCGTCTGAACACCAGCGTGGGGTCCTGCAAGTGTACATACACCGCAGCAGCGTAACGGCGCCCACGTCACACAGCTGCCGCTTCTCCAAGCCGCGTCCAACCGCTCAACACCGCCCACCTCTCTCACTCTCATCATCTCCCTGAATTCGCTACACGTGGAAATTTGTTCCCCCGCCACACATGTTCATTTACTAGATCTTCGCAATATTCTATACCCAGACACACATGCATATCCATACATCCTACACACGCACGCATACATATCTATATGTGTATACGGCCCAAGTCACTGCGCCCCCCACCTCCCCCTCCGGTCGCGACTTCATACCTGTCGATCCTTGATGGCGATGAGCGCGTCGAGGATCATAGGGCCGCAGGTCGACACGTCGAGCTGGTATTTTTGCAGGTAGGGCCGCTTGTCTGTCTCGGGGTTGTATCGGTAGATAGAGAACGTCCGCACCCGCGGCTCCTTCAGGCCGACTTCCTTCTCCGTCGCCACGGCGGCCTCAGCCATCGCTGCAGAGGCTGCCGTCGCGGAGCTTGCGCCCGCAGGAGAAACGGCCGCGGAGGACAAGAAGCGCGCTGCGAGCGCCGCACGCGACGAGACAAGTCTGCCCCTGGCGGGGGAGAGCATCGAGCCAAGCGAGACCCCGATCATCTTGGAAAGCCGCGAAGGGAGACACGGGGGGGGACGCGGAACGCAAGGGAGCCAACGGAGGTTTTTGAAGAATATCGAAAAGGACCCGGGCGAAAGGCAGGGCCTGCCGGCGAGAGACCGAGGGAGGGGACGGAGTGAACAGGAACCAGGGGAATGCACCCGCAAACGGTCCTCGTGAATCGCGGTCAAAAACCGAGGCAACTAAAACCGAAAAACTACAAAGTCGTCCGCTGCGACGCGAACGAGCTCTTCCGTACGCCGAGGCCTAAGCGCGTCAAAGAGAGCCGGCTGAACGCGTAGTGGCGGCTGCCAAACGCGAAGAAGCGGATAAAACGCAGGCGAGAAGAGCGACCAAGAGAACAGAGAGAGGCGCGATATCCTCTGCGTTTGGGAGCGTGGACCTACGTGCCCCGTGACTTGCCGCTGTAGACAGTGGTGGAACCGACAGGAACGAGAAGCAGACATAAACTGCTCGGGAAGGAAAGTCAAATACTGAAGGAGGGAAACGAAGAAAAAAGGAGAAGAATCGAGGCCCACAATCACGCGATCCGACGGAAAACATCGACTCGCTCAATCGAAACTTCCTGCTTGGCGGTTTTGGTAACTGCGTCGGAGCATCGTCACCAGGCAAACAGAAGTCGACTTTCCTTTCGTGTGGCTGGGTATGTACACACAGAGGAAGGCGGGAAAACAAGAGGGGAAGATGCGACGCGTTTCTGGATTCCCAACAGATTCCGTCAGGAAGCGAAAAGCGAAAAGTCGGATGAGTATTGGGCATCTATTCTTGTTTGGCCTCTGGCATGTTGCGGCAAAAAACCTTACAGAAAGTCTCCCGGGCTAACGACCCGTCACTCTGTGCTTGCTCCGGGTGACTTTTCGAGACAGGCCTCGGCTTAGATCCGAAAAATCACGGAAATGTGTCTCTGCCTCGCAACCCGGGTGGTGAGTGGCGACACAACGCAGCGCTCAGAGGTGCGCACGCGGGCAGCGCGGAGATCGATTATGTGTAAAGGTCGTTTTCAAAAACGGTTACTCCCGAACTACTGCCGCGCTGCAATAGAGGTGAACGAAGATCTAGAAGGCTGCCGTAAGCATGGAAAACGTATTTGGCTGCGTTGGCTATGAGAAGATCGAATTCTGTTAGCGGCACTACGCCAAGGGGAACTGCCAGCCAGGGGGTCCGACAGAGATACGCGTGTCTGCTCATGAATGCCTATCCTCGCGAGAAAGACAGCGACTTCTGTGAATCAAGAAATGTCCTCCCCTCATGTAACCCCGTACCTGAGAGCTCGGCAGTAGACCTTCCCGGTTTCCGTGTTAGGTTTATATCGACTTCCTTCTGGGATGGAGGTCTTCAAAAGGGCGCAGTGACCGGCACACACTCGGTCGCCAAGAGGTAGCCAGTATCGGTGGCTTGGCCTCTTTTCATTCGCCGCACTCCCCCTACATGCTGTGGACTCCCGATTCTTTCTAGTCTTTCTCTCTGTGTGCTTTTTTGTGGCGTAGAAAGCTTCTCATCTGCGGAGTCCTCCTTCTGTATCCCCTCACCTGCCGATCTCTCCGTTTTTGCTGCGCCACTGTATCCGCGTCGTCTGCTACCGCCTGAGGCCTCCTCGCTGTTTTTCTCATCGACAGCCCCTGCTGCTGTCCCGTCTCCTCAAAGTGTCTCCCACAAATCAAGACTGGTCCCTCTTGGGTATTGATTTCTGGGGATTTCCCGCATTTCTTCGTTCTGCGCAGCAGTAGTTACAGAAACAAAGAGGGCCGCAAGATTTTCATTTTTTCTTTTTTGCTGAAGAAACGTGAATTCACCGAACCCCCCACCGTCCCACCAGCGACCGTGCCATCCTCGATGAGGGTCGCTAGGGCCCCAGCGTTACTCAAGAACGATTGAATTTCTTCCCCAAGAGAAACGTCCCCCCTGCTCCCTTTTTCCTTCTCTCGTTCCCTTTGTTTTTTCTCTAGGTGCCCCCGTCGCTTCGTCCTTTTCCCTCGACCTTTCTTCGCTACAGTCTCCGCTTCGCCGCAGTTGCATGCCTGCCTATTTACGAAATCTCTCCATTCTCTCTTATTCTTCTGGTTCCCTCGCGCTGAAAAAATCCTCCTCGCCCCCATCCCTTCGCTTCGAAGGCGGTGCCTGCACTGACGCGTCTTCTTCGCGTGTCTCTGTCGCCTCGTGTGTTTTGTTTTCTCTCCTTAAAAATGTCTTCGCATCAAGCGGCCGCGGTTCAGGGCGCTGAGGGACAAGGAAGACAGAGCAACGGCGCAAGTTGCGCGGAAACTGCGAACAATGGAGTCATGGGAACTCGAGGGTGCGCCCTGGACTCTGCGGAGCCTGCCGTGCAACTCGCCGAGATGACGGCACCCTCGTACCCCCTGGACTTGGCGGGTAGGCAACTTTTCTTTTCTTTCCTTCAAACCCCTGGGGTCGCCGTGGGGGTTACATGCATGGAATCTGCCATCAGTCTCTCCCGGCGTCTCCGCGGCCCTCTCTCTATTTGCGGGTGTGCGGCACAGCCCCCTCTCTGTCGTCTCCTCGGCTTCTCGGTGCCCTCGATTACCGCACACGCTTGCGGCGTGGGGGGCCCCATTTCCGGTCCTTGCCCTGCTACCACGGCTCTTTCTCGTCTTTTGTTGACTTTGCGTGGGCAGCGTTTTGCTGAATTGCGTGTTTCTTTCCTTCTCTTCTCCTCGCTCTCTCTGCCTGCATGCGCCTCTCTTCCCGATGAAGGCGCTTCTCGGTCGTGCCCAGAAATGTGTTTGTATTTCGCACATTTGGGTCGTATCGCGGCGCTGGTTTGCTGTAGACAGATAAAACGCTCTGCGCAGAGCGAGAGCCTGCGAACTGGGATCCTGAGGGGCAGTTCTGCGGCCTGGCACAGCTGTGGACGAGAAGCCGGTAGCACGGGTTATACGTACAGGGCAAAGCCGAACGGAAACACAGCTGTTAGCACTAAATCCTCTGAGAGTTCTTCCCTAATGACTTGTGCATCCGACCCGCGCTTTCACGGCTGTCGCGGGCGCGGAGCCAAACTGGAAGTTTGCCGGAGGCGAAACGCGCATGTGGGGCCTCGCCGCGTGCGTAGGTGTCGCATGCTTGCTCCCGTTGAACGGGTATCTCCGCGTGAAATACGCGATTAAGAAAGATGCATGAACACACGTGTGTCCATCCTCTCTAGACGGCGACGCGTTATCTCACTGAGGTCCTCTGCGCCTTCTAAAACTGGATCTGTGGAGGTGTAGCGGCGGTCCTCGCGCTCGAAGCCTTGCCGCCTCGCTGCCATCGTCCTATCCGTCCCGCCTACCGAGGCCGGCACCCCCTGCCCCCCCCCCCCTCCCCCTGCCCCTCACGCGGTGGAATCGGTGCACTGTCCGTGATTTTTTTTTCTTTTTACAGGCCGGCTGAAGCCTGCGATGCTCGTGCTGGCTGATGGCCGCGAGTTCCTCGGTTACTCCTTTGGCCACCCCAGCAGCATCGGCGGCGAGGTCGTTTTCAACACGGGTGGGTTCGCGACTCAAGCATGTGCTTGAATCTAGAGTTTTTTCGATTTCGTTAGCTGGCGCCTTTTTGGCCGCGTGCCGGTGCGCCTTGCAAAACTCGAACATAAACAGGAAAACAAAAACTAGCAGTGGCGCGTGCGGCCTGGTGGATACCGCTCTGAGGCTCAGGGGCTTTTTCATTCCGCATTTCACCGCCAAGCTCGACTGCGACTTCTCGCCATCTCTGCCGATGTCGCTCCTCACATGCGTGTATATACTATGTGTGTAGATTTCGGCGCGAGTGCTGAATCGGCGTGCCTCTGCTCGGCTGCGCATCTGTTTTGCAAGGGGCGCGGCGGAGAGACGTCGACAGCATGACTGCTTCTGAACAGCCCTGCTCCCTTTTTTTCCGCGGTTCGCGCGTGGCCTTCAGAGTGCCTCCGTCGCTTCGTAGAGGCCGAGCCGGGCTCCTGCGGAGGGGTGGCTGTTCCCTTGCGTCGTGGCTGGTCGCTGAGTGTCGTGGCGAGTTGTTCCTAGCTACCTTTCTTGTCCTTGACTATATAGTCACTTTGGGAAAACAACGCAACAAAGCTGTCATTTCTCGTGTGATATGGCACTCGGATCCTCAGGTATGGTCGGCTATCCCGAGTCCCTGACCGACCCGTCCTACGAAGGTCAAATCCTCGTCCTCACTTACCCACTCATCGGGAACTACGGCGTGCCTTCCGCGGAGAAGGTGAGTAAAGAAGGAGATGAAATGCGACGTCATGCTGACGTGCGAAGAAAGAGTTGAGATGTGGCGTCACGCTGGCGTGCGGCCTTCTGCAGCTCGTGCCTGAATGAGCAAGTCCTCCCTCAGGGGCCTTTCGAGCTGACGACGAGAGCCGCGTCACACCGCGTTTTTCTTTTGCAGGTGTACGCCCCACAGCAGTTGCCTGCTAGGCAGCCAGTCTGGACATATCGACAAATATGTGCATAAACCGCTAAGCACATCATGCCACTACATATATATATACATATATGCATGTGTGCATTCGGGTTCTGCGTACATGCAAGAATATATATCTACATATATATGGAAGTGTGCGTCCATGGTTTGTGTCTTTTTCGGAGCCCGTAGGCGGACGGCTGGGTTTTTTATGTTTTTGTTTTTAGATTTTGTCTCTTTTTCCTTCTTTCCCTAGGATGAGCACGGGCTGCCGAAGTACTTTGAGGGAGACCGCATTTACGTGCGGGCGCTTGTCGTGGCGGACTACGACGAGGGCGCTGTGACCGGTCACTTCCGCGCCGAAAACAGTCTCGCGGCGTGGATGCAGAAACACAAAGTGCCTGCTATTGCAGGTGAGAAGAACGGCTTTTTTGACAAGATCCCGTGTCGCACGCGAAACCTCATCGCAGAGTCCGGCGAGCCCAAACAGAGCGGAGACAGTGGCTGTGTGCCGGCTGGGTTTCGCGCGGCCCGAAGCGAACCGTCGCCTGCAGGACAAGGCAAAGAGGCTGAAGAGAGGGAGGCAGAGCGGCCTTGTCAACGCCTTCTACTCCGGCTTCAGGCGCGCGCATTGGTAGTTCAGCTGGAGGACTTTGGAGGCCTGAATTCTCGCGGCTGAGAGGAAGGGGGCGGGGGACTAAACCGGCGGCGTAATGCTTGGCCGAGGCCGCCAGCGCGGCCGCTGTGTGGAGGCTGCCCCTCGAGCGAGGAGGCGTGTGTCGTCTGCGTTTCTCTCTTGCGGGTGCGCAGGCGTGGACACGCGTGCGCTGACGAAGCACCTGCGGGAGGTCGGCTGCATGCTGGGGAAGATCGTCATTCTAGACGAAGACGACGAGAGGCAAGCCGGCTTGTCGCTGTCTGCGCTCGCCGCGGTGCCGGTCCAGGGGGGCGAGGCGGGCGCCGTCGAACGGCTGAAGGCGCGCAGAGAGGTGGCGGGAAAGTGGGACGCTGCGCTGAGAGCCAAGGCGAAGAACGTACCCTGGCAGGATCCGAACGAAGAAAACCTGGTCGCAGTCGTGTCGCACAAGGAAGTCCGCACGTACAGGTCGAATGTCCGCGACCCGGTGAGACGCTGAGCAGGCACAGGCAAAGAGGTTCTGGCTCCGGGGAAGTGGAGGGGAGGACCTCCTGCCTGAGTGCGGCAGCGCTGCATACGTCGGACGTGATATCTGGATGTGCGCGGACGCATCCCAGCGGCACATGCGTCCGCCAGGAGGCTCGGGAAGACAGGGCAAGTCTAGCTTTTCTTTACACGCGGGTTTTTCTTTCCGGCCGCGTGGCGGCAGGGGAGTAAGGGGGGTGGGGGAGGGAGGGACGCGGGGTCTCAGGGGTCCTCCGGTCTGCGTGGGCGACCCTGCATGCATTCGCAGTCTCCGCTCATTTTCATTTTTCGCTGCATGCGCTCGGGTGTGTACGTATGACAGAACTCGCGCGACGTGCTGATCCTCTGCGTGGACTGCGGCATGAAATACAACATCTACCGTCAGCTGCTCCACAGCAAGTTCGAGCACTGCAACGTCTCGCTGAAGGTAGGGCGCCAAACCCTGGGCGCGGAGGGCAGCTAGCGACAGTCCGGCGCGCTCTCGCTTACACGCTTCTGCATGCAAACGTGTAGATGCATCTGTAGGCATCCGCGCACTGTCTGTGCGCACATGAATAGGTACGCGTTCTATATCAGCCCGCATCCATGCGCGTCTTCTCAGCGTCTCCACAGGCGGCGCCGTCCGCAACCGTCTAGCACGCAGGGACGTCTGGAAAGTTGGCAGTGTGTCTGTGCGTAGGGGGCAGGAGAACAAATATTTTGATTACCAGTTGTAAATATGCAAACAAAAGCGTGCGAGATACTCCTGCGCTGTGGGTCGCGTTCTGGTCTCTCAGGTTGTTCCGTGGGACTACGACTTTGGAGACGAGGAATTTGATGGTCTGTTCATCAGCAACGGGCCTGGAGACCCCGCGCAGTGCGAGCAAACGGTCCAAAACGTCAAGTAGGCACAGCTCGCTGCGACGTGCGAGCTCACACGCATCTATCGGAGTCTACCACGCCGCAGTCGTCGTCTTCACAACCACGCACACGTGGCTCTGAACGGCTGCGTGTCGAGCGGCAGACGGGGCAGGAACGTGTCTTTCACTAAACGGGGCGCATGCCCTAGTTTGGACCGTTGGAGCTTCAAAAAATTCCTGTCAGGGGCTGGCATCCAGCGGTGATCGGGCCTGCGGTGGTGCATGTCGTCCTTTGCTTTTCAGTGGAGACACAACGGGGTCCGCAGGCGTTGTCCCTCACGCGGTGAGGCGGTTATCTGTGCTGTGGCGGCCTCTGCGAATTTGTGATGCTTGTCCAGGCGCGTCATGGAGCGGAAGATCCCCATCTTCGGTATTTGTCTGGGAAACCAACTTCTGGCCCTGGCTGCAGGCGCGCGCACGTACAAGATGAAATACGGAAACAGAGGTAATCTCTTCGCGCTCGAAAGCAATTCTGTCGCGCGGTTGGCCGCTGCGGCGGCGCCGGGCGGGAGCGGGCACGCCTGGGCGGTGTATGGACAGTGCTCGCGCCGCGGCAGAAGACTTTCAACTCTGGCGGAGATCGTGATCACGGGGTCAACTGAGGTGGGCCAGCACGTTGCATGCTTTTCGTGTTTCTGTGGAGCACGGTTTACGGTGAAGGCATCTACCCTGGCGGATGGCCGCGGAGGCCACGCGGGCGCAGTCAGGGTAGGCGCGTCTGAGGCGTCGGGCCGGCGGGCGTTCACTGCAGCGCAACCTGGCGGCAATCTGTCGAATGTTCCGGCGCTCAGGCATGAACCAGCCCGTGATTGACTTGAGGACGACGCGCTGCTACATCACCCCCCAGAACCACGGTTTCGCTGTCGATGAGAGTGAGGAGCCCGGACCCAGCCGAGGGGCATCCCGCGCAGTGTTCGGCTTCTTTTCCTGATTTCGCATAGGCGTGCGAAGGAGAGAGGAGGACTTGGAGGCGGTGACGCAGCAGATAGGGGGGCAGGCTTCGTGGCTCGTGGCTTTGCTGCAGGCGGTTTTCTGCGACAGCGCTCCGCCCCCTCTCGCGTAGCCTTCGGGTGGCGGTTGCAGGCACTGGTCGAGAGAGTGCTTGCTCGGTTGTTAGGCGTTTCTTCGTATGAAAAGCAGGCGCGCCGCTGCCAGTGTGTCGCGTGCGTGCTGTCGCTTTTCATGCGCTGACACAACGCGCCTCGGTCTGTGCGGCCCGTTGTGTGTTTTCAGGCACCTTACCCAGCGACTTCTTGCCGCTCTTCGTCAACGCAAACGATCGCTCGAACGAAGGCATTATCCACCGCACGCTGCCCTTCTTCTCGGCGCAATTCCACCCTGAGGCGTCTGGTACGTAGTGCTCAAACATTTCTCTCGCTTGCGTGAGAGAACGAGATTCGATGAGCTCGTATGCGTGTGTGGTGGAGCGGCCAGTACGATTTCTCCAGCGCTGCTCGGTGACTGCCTTGCGTGGCCCGTGCCCGTTTCGCATCAGCATCATCTTGGTTTCCCCTGCTCACGAGTCACTTTTTTATTCTCCGCCTACCTTGCCCTGACGCCAAATCGAGACGACGCCCACGCAGCTGAGCAGCGCTGTCATTTCTCAGATGCTGCTGCAGCGCAGGCGACTTGCCTCAACCTGTGGCACGCAAGGCGCCTGTGGCGCTTGTTTGGTAAAGGAACCGCACAAAGTCTCGATGGAGACGGGAGCGAGTGTGTGTGCGTGCGTATGCGGATATCAGGCGGTCCGACGGATACTTTCTATTTGTTTGACGATTTCCTCGCCTCGATCATGAAGGCCCAGACGCTCAAGCAAGTTCACACCATCCCGTTCTCGTTCCCGCAGACCTACCGAAAAGTGTTGCTGCTCGGTGAGCCAGCCGTCCCGCGATCTCGAGGCGTCGACACTGTTGGGGTCGGCTCTGAGAAGGGTGTCTTTCGGCATTTGCGTTGCAGGCGGCAGAATGTACCTCCTCATTCTCCTCTGCGTTGTTCTACGCCAGTGTATGTGCTGTCCGTTTGAAACTGCGGATGCCCTCTACTAAACGTCTTGTTGGCCTTCGTCTTTGTCGCCGAGTCTCGCTGTATGTGCACTTCCTTGCCCACCCGCGGACAAAGAGAGAGGCTCCTGCGCCTCCGAAAACGATTAACAGCGCGCAGTCGAGTGGAAAACCGCGGGAAGGCGCTTCGGCAAAGACCCAATCCTCCACATTCTCCGCGCACGCATACATGTATTTATTTTTATTTACTTTTGAATATCTCTTTGACGTGGCGTCGGTGGGCTCTCAGGAAGTGGAGGCCTGAGCATCGGCCAGGCAGGCGAGTTCGACTACAGTGGCTCGCAGGCGATCAAGGCGCTAAAGGAGCAGAACATCACCGTCGTCGTCGTGAACCCGAACATTGCGACTGTGCAGACGAGCAAGCACATGGCTGACAAGGTGAGAAAACTCAAAAAACGAACGCGAAAGCGCGATCGCAAGCAGCAACCGCGAGGCCACGAGGGAGGCGGAGGGCGACGCGCGAGGCTCGCGACAAAGGGAGCCGCGCAGAGGTGTCGCGCAGATGGCGGCCGTACGTCGTTTGAGCTATCCACGGACGGTTCACGTAGAGCATACAGCCACATGAAAAGTCAGACAGATCCTAGGACCCAGGGAGGTTCTTCAGGAGACATCAATCAAAAGGCGAGATTAAAGGCCTCTTGGTGGACAGCTTGGAGGAATTTCAACTCAGATGCGAAGCGTTGGGCTTCGGAGAGCGCTGAGTCCTCTTCGACTTGCGTGGCTTCAGGTGTACTTCCTCCCCGTCACTGTCGAGTTCGTGACCAAGGTCATTCAGAAGGAGCGACCCGACGGAATTCTCTGCACATTCGGCGGTCAGGTGAGCGCCGTTTTGTTTGCAGCTCGGCGAGTCTCCAGCAGCGGCTGGCGAGCCTCAGACATCGCTCGCAGTCCGCACTCGAGTGTCTGAACTCTCAGACACCAAAGGGGGCATGGCGTTTGGATCCTCGCGTTTTCTTGCGCGTCGCGGCGTCTGCCGCACGCACGCCTTGCGGTTCCCGAGTTCACTTTTTCTCCGAGCTCCAGCCGCGATTGTGTTCTCGGCTGTGCCCTGCGATCTTCAGACGGCACTGAACTGCGCGGTCAAGCTGCACGAAGAAGGAATCCTGGAGCGCTACGGCTGCCGGGTCCTCGGAACCCCGATCGAGGTAGGCTTTTGACAACGGTCTGCGCAAAATTGTGCATGGCAGTGTGCTGTGGAGGCGGAAGAGGGGGAGTGGTTTTCTGTGCAGGTCAGCTGAATACGATGACGAAATTGCTGCTCCGGGCTTGCGTGTGTGGTGCATGTCGCGGGTTAGTTTGGCGGTACGGGCGCACTCCGGTGCAGCCCCTGGACAGCACGCGCTGCGGAGAGACACGTCCCATGTTCGGCTTCTTCAGCGTTCTGCAGGCGAATTGTCAGTTTGGAGTCCTACTAGTGCATCCTTCTGTGACGTGTGGACTTTGTTTTTCCAGGCAATTATCGCCACCGAAGATCGCAAACTGTTTGCGGCGAAGCTGGCGGAGATCGGCGAGAAGGTCGCAGAGAGCGCCGCAGCAACGAGCACCGAGGAAGCCGTACAGGCTGCCAACGCCATCGGCTACCCCGTCCTCATTCGCGCAGCTTTCGCGCTCGGTGAGCACATTGTCATGCAAGCATGTATATTTATATATATATATATATATATGTATATAAACGTGGAGACACGTATGCAGTTTCAAGATATACGCATGCGTAGGCATCCCAAAGCGATCCTCCGTGGAGAGCGGGGTCGCTAAAGTAAGGTAAATATATATATATATATATGTATTGTTGTTCCGATGCTTGATAATGCCTTGTCGAGCAGGCGTAACTCTAAAGACTCCTATCTGTCTTTGACGTTCTGAGAGGATACCGAACGTGGGAGAGGCTCGCGTCTGCGTAGGGGAGAGACAAGACGTCGAGAGGCAACGCGGGCGCTCGAAGGCAGCGGCTCCGACGACTGGCGTCAGCGGATGACTTACGGAAGATGCAGAAGCTGGAAAACGTTACGGGGAGGAAGAGGGAGAGAGTGTATGCGTGTTGCGTGCTTTTTTCCATTGGATGTTGCGGTGTCCAGGCGGTTTGGGCTCCGGTTTCGCGGAGGACGAGGAGGCAGTGCGCCAGATCTGCAAGGAGGCCTTCGCCCACTCCCCCCAGGTACGGCGAAATTTTTCAATTGTTAGAACGCACATCTAATAATTGTATACTTTTTTTACGCGTATCTATATGTGTTTGTCTCTATATGTTCTTGGAAGAACATATGCCCTGATAAATGCGGGCTTCCACTATATATACATATATATATTTGTATATTTCTGCACATTTTCATGTCTAGGGGACCCGAACTGTTCGCGTGTTTGTGTGTTGGGCTGCGGCGCTCAGGTATTTGTTGACAAGAGTCTGAAGGGCTGGAAGGAAGTGGAGTACGAGGTCGTCCGCGATTGCAAGAACAACTGCATCACGGTTTGCAACATGGAAAACCTCGATCCGCTCGGTGCGTTTCCTCGTCGCATTGTGTGACGCCCGCCCCTACGGGTGCATTTAGGGTGCTTCTCTGCCTTGGTCTGCGTGGCGGCGCGGAGGGCGTCTCTGCTGGGGAAGGGTAACGGGCAGGGCTCTTCGCAGAGATAGCAGGCGTGTCGCAGGCCTGCCACCAGCTGCCTGCCAGTTTTGGCACGCCGCGGGTACTGGAGAAACAACCAGGCTTGGGACGTGGCTGCAACAACAGAAACTGATAGGTGAGGCGATGGCTCCAGACAGGCACGTGGGCGCCTCCGGTACTGTCTTTCTGGTCTTCTCTTTTTTCAGGTATCCACACCGGAGACTCGATTGTCGTGGCGCCTTCTCAGGTATGTTTTTTCACTTTTTTTGGATGTTGGCTCACAGCGGCTCTGCTGCGCCGCTGGCCCGCCCGTGCTTGCTGGGGCTCTTCAGCGCGGGCGACCGTTTGTCTGCTCGCCGCGTTTTAGAGTTTGGCGTTTGTGTGTTTGTTTATTCGCTCTCGCGCGACTCGCCTCGTGATCTCTCTCCGCAGACTCTCTCCAACGTGGAGTACTACCGCCTGCGCGACACGGCGCTGAAGGTCATTCGGCAATTTGGCGTAGTCGGCGAGTGCAACATTCAGTACGCGCTTGACCCGAACTCGGAGAAGTACTACATCGTCGAAGTGAGAATCCCCGCGAGAAAGCGAGAAAAAAAAAAGACAGAGGCGAAGGGGGGGAGCGAAGCGGATGAGCTGCGTTCCGTCTGGAGGAAGGATTCGAAACGAGCCGTTGTCGGCCTCAGACAAGCACAGCCTCGCAGAGGGCATTGCTGCTAGAAGGGAGAGATAAAACAAGAAAATCAGAAAATGAGAGTCGAACACAAGCGCGAAGAGGAGAAGGCAGACAGGGCCCCAAGGCCGCCATGGCTGCCGTGGCTGCCGCGGCTGCTCGAACAAAGCGACGGATAAGGCAGGCGAGAGGGGAGAGAAGGGGAATGAGATTTGACCCAGAGAGGGCGAGCGGAAGGCGCGAAGAAGGTCAACGATGAAAGGAGGCCTTCAGGTCGACAGGCACAGGCCGTCGAGAAGGCAGTCGAAGCAACGCCGCGTGCGATCGCACTTTGGGTGCGCGTCTTCTGTTAATTGTGATTTTCTCGTCGGCGGCGCAACAGTTTTGTTTCCTGTTGTCCTCTATCGCAGGTCAACGCCCGTCTCTCCCGAAGCAGCGCGCTCGCCTCGAAGGCGACTGGATATCCTCTGGCCTACATCGCCGCAAAGCTTGCTCTTGGTGAGCCATCATTCTCATTTTTGTCTGTATTTCTGTTCTTCAGATTAATGGGAGTGTAGCTTTCACTGCTCGCCCGCTGCCATTCCGAGTTAGCTTCTTTCACTATCGATTTTGGCGATAGTTTTCGGGCCTTTTCTGGAAGCGTCTCGCCGATATCTCTGGGAGTATCTCTTTTTTCCAAACTTAGTTTTTCTTTGTGGACTGAAATCCGCCTTGGGTGGATGCTTCTCTCCTCAGGATCCACTCTGGTTGAGCTGAGCAATTCCGTCACGAAGGAGACCACTGCGTGCTTCGAGCCCTCGCTGGATTACGTCGTCACGAAGGTGCCTCGGTAGGTTTTCCTTCAGAAAAAATCGTCATTCTGTCCGCGCGAGTATGTTTCCGCTTTCCACGGAAAAGGATCGCGGGTGCTACTCTGTGGCTTGGTTCGCAGTCGCTTCGTTCCAGCGTAGATTTGCCTCGAAAGAGTAGCGTTGTGGCGTGCAGGCGGCGATCCCTCCCGTCTTACACGTCTAATCTTGTACGCACAGCGTATATACAGAGAAAAACTGATAGACAGATAGACACGTTTAGATTAATTGAGAGATATCCACGTGTCCATATGGTCCATGCATGGTCGATACGAACGTGGATAGACGTAGGCAGCACCTACATATGTTTGTGTATATGTGCGGTATCAGGTAGACGTCTTGTATACGGTAGGCGGCGCGCCATTTCTGGATCTGTTTAGGAGAGCGTTTTCTCATCTGCTTGGTGGCTGTGTCTCTGCAGATGGGATCTGCGAAAGTTCGATTCGTGCGACCCGTTCATGGGCAGTGCGATGAAGAGTGTCGGCGAAGTCATGGCCATCGGACGCACGTTTGAGGAGTCGCTCCAGAAGGCGCTCAGGTGAGAGCTGTAACGTACAAATGATGCGCCTACGTGGGTAGACTAATGTCGCTTGTCTCCCTCGCCATCTGGACTTCCGCGGGTTTCCTTTCTTCGCCCGCGCCTCCGCGTTGTCGCCTCCCCGCTCGGTGTGTCGCGCCCGTCGTGGCTCTCTCTGCAGTTTTTGGCTGTGTGTGGTGGTTCCGGCGGCGTTTTTTCTGATTGGCGGGCCGTGCGTCTCGCTCCGCTGTCTTTTCTCTTCAGAATGGTTGAGGAGAAGGCCGCGGGCTTCGATGAGTCCATGTGTCACTTCTTCTCGCGCCCTCCGGCGCGCAACTCCTTGCTCTTGGCCGCAGACTCGCCCACGTCGGCGCCGACCACGGCCGGGAGCCCAACGGCCGGCGCGGAGGCGGCGAAGGCTCTCACGCAGTGTGAGCAGCTCGAGGAGGAGCTCCTGCGCCCTTCGCCGAACCGCATCTGGGCCCTGGCGCTCGCGCTGCAGATGGGCTGGAGCGTCGAGACGCTCCACGAGAAGACCAAAATCGACAAGTGGTTTCTCAGCAAACTGCAAAACATCGCAGACATCAAGCGCCAGCTCGCGCAGCTCACGCTCGAGGACCTCAGCCGCAGCGACCTCTTCTACGTCAAGAAATACGGTACGGACCCGCCGCCGCGCGACGCTCTCACGCAGGCCTCTGCAGCCGCACGCGGAGAGGTCGGCCGCCTCAAAAGGGATGCGTGAACTGAAGGATTCATGGGCGAGCGCTCGGGTGTTGCTTCGTCCTCCGCGATCTGCGTTCTCTCGCCCTTCCGTACGACGCGCTTTACGATTCTGAACGCTTCACCCTTTGTTGCCGTCTGTTTTTCGGCTTATCTGAGCCGTCTTCTAGGTTCATCTCCTGTGTTGCCCTCCCTGATGTCTTCCAGCTCGTCGTCGCGCCTCTTCTGGTCCTGCTGTGTCTTTGCTATGCGCTCCTGAATCTCTCGGTGTCTCTCTGAAACCTCTGGCGTCCGCGCCCCTCATTTCTTCTCTCCTTCGTCGTCCTTCCCCTCTGTGTGCCTCGCGTCGCCTTCCCAGTGTGCTACATTCCACTCCTTTTTTCTTCTTTCGCTTTTTCGTCTGTCATCCGCAGGTTTCAGCGACCGGCAGATCGCGCACTACCTGAGACCGAGCGCAGGCCTGCTGACGCAGTTCGACGTGCGCAAGCGCCGCCTGAGTCTCGGCGTGCGCCCATTCGTGAAGCAGATCGACACGCTCGCCGCGGAGTTCCCTGCGCACACAAACTACTTGTACCTGACGTACCAGGGGTTGGAGGACGATGTGGCGCCTCTCGTCCCGTTCCAAGGCTTCTCCGCGGCTGCGAGCTTCGGCGACGGCTACGTCGCGCCTTTACCGGGCGCCTGCACGGCGCCGGCGCTGGCGGCCGACGCCCAGAAGGCGCGCGAGAAGGGCGTCACGTTCACGCAGGAGCTCAAGGAGAGTCAGGGCGCTAAGCGCGGAGACGGCGAGGAGGGCGACGAGAGCATCCTCTGCCAGCTCGGACGCAGCCGAAGCGTCGCGAACTTCCTTTCGCAGAGACAAGACTCCGGCGCCAAGCAGTGCTTCGTCGTGCTCGGTGCGAAACTGGGGCGGGCGCGGCAGGGGGGGGGAGGGGTGACATTTTAGCGGCGGGAGTCGCACAGAAAGCAGTGAAGACGGAGTAATGTCGGGCGCGGGCGAGGAGAGAGAGACGAGAGGGACGGAGGAAAGGGAGGGAGTGCGGAACACGATGAAAAGTAGTGTGAGTTTAGGGCTCGGGAAACGGAAACGCGAGGCTCCCGAGGTGATTTAGCGAGAAGAGAAACGAAAAAAATCGGCTGAAGCGAACCTTGAGGAGGATGGAAGGCACGGCACTCTGGAGCCCCACAGCGGCCCTCTCCTTCCTGAGGGCCAGATGACGCACAGGACACAAGCGCGCCCCTAACGGGGGTCTGGTGTTCCGTCTGGAGCTGTTGGAAGAATGTGGTTCGCATTCCTAGTCCCTAGGTTTTTCGCATTTTCCCGGATTTTTGGCGATTTTTCTCTCCAGGCTGCGGTTGCTACCGCATCGGCTCCAGCGTCGAGTTCGACTGGTCGGCGGTCTCCTGCGTCCGCACACTGCGCTCGCTTGGCCACCGTGCCATTGTGGTGAGTCCATTTACAAGACTGGTATTTAAAACGGAGAAAAGGAGAGGGACAGAGCCCTGTGCTGGCGCCTTGACTGTTGGGTGAAAGCCTTCACACGCCGCGCGGTCGAATTCAGCTACAGATCAGTCAGTCTGCAGACGGAACACTGTAATAGATATACATTTTTATGTATGTGCAGTCGGGAGAGATGCGTCTGGATGTGTGTCAAGGCGGACACGCAAGCGGGCGTGCGCAGAGGGCACTCTGAGGTCTCAAGCGGGGAGTATGTGTCTGCGTCGAGGCTGACAGGGAGATTTGTTGAAGTTTGGTGCGAATTGAATGCGCGTTGCTGCGGCTGCATGCAGGTGAACTGCAACCCTGAGACTGTGTCGACGGACTACGACGTGAGCGACCGCCTCTTCTTCGAGGACTTGAGTCTGGAGACCGTCCTTAACATATGGTGAGCGCGCGACCTTGGTGGCGCCCCTGTGGCGCATGCGGGGTTCTCAGAGGGTCATGTCATCTTCTTCTGTGCTCGCCCAGCTCAGCGTTTTTTCCGTGGATCTTTCGAATTTTAAGGCGTTGTTTCAGTGTGCCTTGTCGTGCGGGTTTCCTTTGGTCTGCGGTGTGAAGTGGTGTTGGTGTATCTTTCGGTCTCCTGCAGGCGTTCGGCGTGTCGCAGGGACTGTGACTCGCAGCCTTGTTGCCGCCTCCGCTTTTCGCTCGCCCTCGTGACCATCTATGTGTTGGGGACTGCATCGTTGATCTCCGCGTGTTTTCTGTCTCGCAGGGACTTTGAGGCCCCCACCGGCGTCATCATTTCGGTCGGCGGGCAGACGCCCAACACGCTCTGCTCTCAGCTGGAGAAGCACGGCGTGAGCATCGTGGGCACCAGCGTCGCCTCGATCGACTGCTGCGAGGACCGCCACAAGTTCTCGCGCCTCTGCGACGAACTGAACATCGACCAGCCCCGCTGGAAAGAATTCACCGACCTGAAAACTGCGAAGTCCTTCTGCCAAGAGGTACGAGGAAGCGCTTTGCAGGGAACGCAATCCAATGCAATTGCGTGCTGCCTACGTACATAAGTCGTCGAATCTGCACCTGGGGACGTAGGCGTGAATTCATCTGTATCTGTGGCCGTGTGTCTTAGAGAATGGCATGAACGAGTTCTGCATGCGCCCGATACAGTCTTTCTGCGAGTAGGCAATGCCTGTATTGATCGATCGACTCCGCGGCGCCGAAGGTGTCCGCGCACGCGGTTGCGGTCTGCTGTTGATGTCAGCTCACAGCGGCCTGCACTAGAGTGGCAAGGGCGGTTGCATGCGGCGCGCGCCGCGAGGGGCTTGGCCGGGGGACTTCAGGCGACCCCGAGGCCGCTGGCAAAGCGCCGCGCTTCAGACCCCCTGCTCCGCTATCTGTATTCGATCGCTGTAGAGGCGCTGGGCGAGATTTGAATTATGTAGCTTTGGATTGCGGATCAATTGTGCAGAAACGGTAGCTAGTTACAATGTGATAAAACTGATACATATCTCCTCATAGTGTGATAATAACGATACATGGCCTAGCGACGAAGGGTGTCTCGCTGTGTGTTCTCAGGTGGGCTACCCCGTCCTGGTGCGCCCGTCCTACGTGCTCAGCGGCGCCGCGATGCGCGTCGTGACGGACGACGAGCAGCTCGACGCGTTCCTCAAGATCGCGGCCGTCGTCAGTGGAGAGTCCCCCGTGGTCATCTCCAAGTTTGTCGAGAACGCGAAGGAGGTCAGCGACAAAAGTGTCAATGCGTAGTCGCCCATGTGCGCCAGAGTTTCGCTCAGCCTGGCGGCGGCAGCCTGGCGGCGCGTCTCAGGTGGGGGGGCTGTGGTCGGCTGCGCGTCCTCTCGCGCGACTGCGACTCCACGGCCCTGGGTGCTGCGCGTAGCATATGTCCCGATGTGTGTGGGCTGTCCGCCGAAAAGAACTTGCTCTCGGCGTCTGTGTCGAAACTTTGAGTGCAAGAGAGACAGACAGAGGACGGTTTGGATGGAGCCGCTTGCGTGCGACTCCTTCGGCCCCAAATGCGCACGCGCGTGGCTCGGGTTTGGGCGTCCTCGTGCGATGCCTCTCTTTTCTGTCGCTGAACTGTGTCTTATTCTCTTCAGGTCGAGTTCGACAGTGTCGCCTGCCGCGGAGAAATCGTCAACTTTGCCATCAGCGAGCACGTCGAGAACGCGGGCACGCACTCTGGCGACGCGACGCTTATTCTCCCCGGGCAGAAGCTCTACGTGGAGACCATTCGGTACGCCTGCGCAGGGACTTCCAGTAGAGAAACAAATCCGAGGGTGGGCGGCCTGGCAGAAAACGGCGAGAGGCTCAGTTTGCCCCTTCCCTCTCTGTGGAGGCGCGCTCGGCCCTGAGTCTGAGACCTTTCGTTCTGCGGACGCCCCGCTTGGTCACGGGTTTCTAGGGTTTAGGGATTCGCAGTTAGAAGGTGCTGCATCGGGAATTCAACCCGGGAGAAAACGCAAGGCCTGATTCACATAGTCATAAGCGCGCGAACGTAGGGTTTCCGTTCTCTGCAAGTCATGCAGTGAGGAGTGTGTTAGGAGTGCGCCGACGATCTCCGCTTTCGTCTCGCCTTCCTCTCTTCGTTCCGCAGACGCGTCAAGAAGATCTCCCAGAAGCTCGCTCGCGCGCTCCAGGTCTCAGGTGCGAGTCTTCTCGCTTCGTCCTCTCCTTCTTTTCTGGATTCATGCCTCCGTCACGGGCCGTGTTGTCAACTTGCACCATACCTTGCGTATACATACTTGCATAGATACGTACACATATATATATATATATGTCGTATATATCATATATGTATATGAATGCATAGAGTCACGACGCATGCGTGGGGGCGTGTGTAGGCGCTCCAAAGGTACGCGGAGGATACGCGTCTATCGGCGACGCGACTGCACGTTGTCTTAATGTGCTGTTAGTTGTAGCTGGCGCGCAGGGGAGGGTCGTCGACACTTGCCCGACCCTCCACGCCTGCCGCTGGAAGACTTGGGGCTCCATCTCTGTGCTTGCCTTCCGGATTGGCGTCTGCGTGGAGATGCGTACCCCTATAGAGATGTATGATATACCCATCTTCATTTCTTCATGGGCATGGACTTGCGCTCGCCTTTGCGTGTGTCTTTTCTAGCCTTGTCTCGCTCCAGAGACCGGCGACCAAGGCGAGCGGTTGGCTTCTCTTGTGTGACCTGTATTCAGGACCATTCAACATTCAGTTTGTCTGCAAGCAGAACGACGTCAAGGTTATTGAGTGCAACCTGCGAGCGTCGCGTACCTTCCCCTTCATCAGCAAAACCTTCAACGTCAACCTCATTGACCTAGCGACCAAGTAAGCATCGGCCTAAAGCAGACAGAGCCAAGCAAGTATATATATATATATATATATATATATAAACCCTAACCCTAAACCCTATATATATATATATATATATATGTATTCGTGTGTAACTCTGGGTATGTATACATATGCAGATGTGTATCTTGACCCCCTCCACCCTCCACAGTTTGGAGTGCCGAGCGTAGAGTCTGGATTGATTTTCGTTGTTTGTATTCTGAATCACCCCGTTCGCCTGCGGGCGCATGCGGCGCTCGCGCCGTCTGTGATCCCTCCGTCGCGTCGTCTGTGTGTGTCGGCGTAGCTACAGGTGTGCGGCGTGTGCTCACGCGTATGCCTGTGCGAGTGTTCCTGTTGCGTAAGGTGAGTTGCTTTGTTGTTATTTTCTGTTTCCAGGGTTATGATCGGCGCGCCAGTTGCGCCTCTGCCGATTCACCTAATGGATCTCTCTTTCGTCTGCGTGAAAGTGCCAGTCTTCTCGTTCGCACGGCTGCGCGGCTGCGACCCTATTCTTGGAGTCGAAATGCGTTCGACTGGAGAGGTACGCATGCGGGCAAAACGAAGGAAGACCTTCATCCTTGAGGGAGGTGCCGTGCCGCTCCCCCCCTCCCCCCTTCCCACCCGCGAGGGAGGGCGACACGAACGCAGAGGGAGGGCGCTGCAGATGAGTCGTAAAAAGAGAGGCAGCGCGTGAAACGCGGTGGGATGAGACCTGGAATCCACGGTAGCGAGGTTAGGGGGTTGTTCACGTTTCGTGATAGGGGTTGTGTTGCATAGGTGCCCTCACTTTTCAGCGCGCCGCGCGTGTTCGCTCCTATGTTTTAGGTTGCCTGCTTCGGAAGCAACAAGCACGAGGCTTTCCTTAAGGCCTTCGTGTCCACGGGTGTCGAGCTTCCGCTCAAGCAGCGCTCCATCCTCCTCAGCACAGGTGAGTGCCCGCCGCTCTTTCTCTCTGCTGCTGCGTGTAAGTGATTCGCCTCGTCGCTTGAATCGCAACATGAGAAGGAATCTATGCTTATATTTTCTTTCCGCGGGTGTCTTTTGCTCCGCAGGGCCGCTCTCGGCGAAGGTGGAGCTGGAGCAGTACATCAAGGTCCTCCTGGGCATGGGCTTCACTCTGTACGCCACCGAAGGTACGCGTAGAGTTTCAATGCCCAAGGCAGAGCACTGGATTGGGTACTCAGGGAACTGTGCTCCCATTAATAAGAATCATAGTATAAGTCACCAGGCATGCAATACCAATCAGATAACAACCGAAGCTAGACTCCATGTTACACTTTTGTACTCTGCGCAAATATCTCGAGGCCTACACATACAAATTTTCATACATAAATATGTAAATCTGCAAATATATTTTTTAATTCGGGAGTGGGCGTCCCTGTTAGCAGACTTGTCAGTCCGGGGGGGTAGACGAACGCGAGTGCCGGTGTCTGTGGCGCATCATGCTGTTTGCTTTCGTGTGGGTTCCGCGAGTTCGTTCCGGTCTTTGTCTTTTGGCACGTTTTCCTTTATTCGAGTCTCCCACTCGCCCCGAAGTCAGGCACGTGCTGCCGGGCTTTGTCTTTCTTTTAGGAACCTACGAGTACCTGGTCAACAGCCTGTCCGGCGCAGATGCTGAGCACACAGACTCGGTGGGCTCGCGCGCCCTCGCCGCTGACGGGGCAGCCAAGTTGACGGAGTACCTGAAGCAAGTCGTCTGCGTGCGCAAACCGCTCGCGACCAGCCTCAAGGAGGAGCAGCAGAAGGACCGCGACCTGCTGCCCGACGCTCTTCACGTGATTGAAAGCGGTGAGACCCAGAGACGAAAGCCGCAGGCGGCCGCCTGGATTGCCACCCGCCCTGTCATGGATTGTTTATATTTATCTATTTATGAACGCTTCAGCTTGTCTGTGTGACTTTGTACGTGCGTCTAGGTATGTGCGAAATACTTGTTTGCACACATGTAGGTATATACCTGCTAGCATTTTTTTACCATGATAGAGATGCAGACAGTCATTCCTGTCTGGAGAAGCTGTGTCGCGCGCGGTTTGGCATGATTGCCGGCGTCAGTGTTTGTGCATGTCCCACGGCCTCTGAAGGCGCGTTTCTCTACCGGAGAGCGACTGGCAAGCTCGATAGACTGCGCGGGTGTGAGATGCGTTCTGCATGGTTCCAAGTTTTCTTGTGTTCTGTGTGGCGACCCAGGCAAGGTGGAGATGGTCATCAACGTGCCCGAGAGCCTCAACAGCCGCGCCGCGACGAACGGCTACCTCATTCGCCGCACGGCGATCGACTGCGGCGTGCCGCTGCTCACGGACATCAAGGTCGCGAGTCTGTTTGTCGAGGCCCTGCAGAAGAAGCAGGCGAAGGAGGCCCAAGGGCGCTTCTTCTGGGAGGTCCGCAGCTGGGATGAGTACTGGCCGCGGAAGTGAGGGCGTGGCTGACCCGCCGCGCGTGCAACGCAACATCGGAGCTCGTGTGCACGTCACCCCCCCCCTCCCCCCCCCCCCCCCCCCCCCCCCCCCCCCCCCCCCCGCCCCCTGCGATTCCATGTACGTGTGCCACTCTTGATCACGCGTATATCTATGTATATGCACGTGTACATTTTTGTATTTATTGAGGTATGCATGATGTAGAGAGTCTGTACGGGTGCAGTCACACTGACTCTGGCTTGTGTGTATGAGGCAGTGTCTCCGGCGCCAGCGTGTGCGCGTGCCGATGCGTGTGCAGGGGGTTTGCGCACGCGCTGATGGTGGGCAGGGAACAAAATGTGCGTCATCACGCATGCGTGGTGTGTGTGTGTGTCCTCACTGGATACATTTTGCTGCCTCCGTGCCGTAAGCACCTGTGTGGGCCCGGGATTTTTTCGCGAGCTCCGCCGAATGTTGTGAGTTTTAGCGAAACAGGGGAACGGGACGTGCTGCAGTCGATCGGGTCTGCCTTTCAAAGGATGGAAGATCCGCGCGCAGCAGGCGCGCTTCCAGTCGCGCAGTCAACGCACGTTTTTGAACTTGACTGTGCACACCGTGAATTTGTCTCCCCAGCCATAGTCCGCCTGCATATGTTTGTCTGTGCATGGTCGTTGACGCCGACTTGGCATTTCCTAAAGTATCTACGAGTGCCTTTCGCGGTTGTCAACGTATCAGGATAGAGAAGCCCGCCGCGAAAAAATCGGCGCGTCGTGGGGATCCATGCTTCAGCACGAAATGCTACGGTTAGTAGCGACATATAGATGCACGTGTAGAACGGAGACAGAAGTCAGCTGGAGCAGCGTCGCGCAGGCGATTCGCCCCCCCTAGTGAAAGACTGGTGGCCAATACGAAGCATGGCGGCGCAGTTAAGATTGTGTGTCCCGAAGGTACGAATCATTTTACGCTTAGCATGCGGCTAAGACTGGTGAAGCTCCAGAGTCAATGGGAGCAGTCTCAAACCCATGATTTACACGCATATACGTTTACATGTGTAAAGATGATATACCTACGTCGGTGGCAGCGCCGCTTCCACAACCGTGGTTATGGTTGCGGTACAGATATAGGAGATGTAGTGGACTGTGGCCTCCCTGTAGATCAGTTGTTGAACTTAACACGATGGTCGTGAAAAACACAAGAGAACTTGGATTCGGTAAACAAAGATCTTGAAGATCTAGAAGGGAATGCTCTTATCATGTATGTGTCTTCGATATTTTTGGAGGCGTATCAGGTTTCGGTACGTTAATCACTTTCAGGAGCATACCGTTAAATACAAGATCTTATGTGTTCACTTAAATCGAATAAACGACTTTTTTAAGTAGAACTATCTTTGAATATGAGGATCCAGATGGCCCGACGGTTAGGCCCTGAGCGCCTTTACATCCCTTCAGTCATAAACAGGATCAAATCTCTTCATGTACCTGGGACCGTTTCTGTCTGGCTCTCGCAAAACAGCCACGTCCTGGGAGCGTATGCAGTCCCAGGTAGAAGACGAGCCGAATCACCAGCCTTACACAGTCTTGGATATACGAGAAGGCACTAACGCAGGCAAGCTAAGCGGGAACCGCTGCATATTATATCGACCAAAGCGAAAAAAGGCGAAGCAGTTGTCGACAGCATGTCTGAAGTCTAGCTTACCACTGTGAATCGCGAGAGAGATCTTGGCTACTCCTCTGATTCAACAGGCACGTTACCCCTGTATCGCGTCTGTTGTTCGGCGCATCAACTTGAAGATAACGGAAACAGGCCAGCTCGCAAGGGTTCGTCTGAGCACGCCGTCACGTGTTTCACCGGAACCGATTGTCGAGGATTCCGTCAAAATCCAGTCGCCAGAGGACAACGTTTCTGCATCTGAAGGATTATCTCTTTTCGCAGGCGATGCCTAATCAGGGGGCTGCCCCAGTCTGCTGGTGGAGGCACGTTTCATGCATTCCCGGTGCTCACCATTCCGCTCCGCTACCGCTCTTGCCGTGGAACATAAAGGTGCGTTTGGCATGGCTTTATACAAGTTTGCTCCCAAGGAGCCCATGACTGTTAACATTGAGAGCTGTTGCATGCGCACAGCAAGAACTCTGGAGGGACGCGCTCACACTCGCGGTCGTCTCGCGCACGGGCAGACAACGCGGTGGACATTCAACGCGCGAAGTACGAACGAAAAATGACCCCAAATGGCTTTTTAGCCAGGAAAAAAGACTTCCAGACGAGATTCTTCCCTCGCTGCGGAGTTCGAAGCTCGACGCCAGGGAGACTGAAAAAAGCGAAGCAGTGAGCGCGGGCGCTCCCGCAGTACTTCACCGCAGATCAATCAAAGCCAGAGCAACCTGAGAAAGGCCACGGTCAGCAGAAGTGACTGTACATCTCAAGAGTCCCTCAAGCACAACACAGGACTTTCGGCCCTGTATGCGTGCACGCATGCGTCCGCTGAGACCTCAAATATATAAATGTGTATACATCTATATACATATATATGTGCGTGCGTGTGCGTCGTGTATTTACATACATCACTGTGGTCGCTGGTTGAGCAAGCAGGATCGACACACCCCCGGCGCACAAAGTTACAGGCGTGGGGACACGCATATGCATGTGCATCCTCACGTTGCAAGTTGGCCCATCGTAGGAGGGCACGAAAAGTGATGCAGGGCTGCCCGGGATTTCCCGCTAGTTCGACTTTGTGTCGAAGGGCAGCGGTGACAGCCTCTAGCTCATGAGCTGTTTGCCTGGAAGGCTTTCGACGCGCTATCTGATCCAGTTCGTTCTGCGCGAGCGCATGCACACCAGCCTGCTACGGCTGTCATCTTACCGAACAAGGGGGAAAATCACGCTGCGATTTATCGTTCTGCGAACCTGTAAGATGCTGCACTCAGCACGTCTATCTACTTCAACACGTGTTAACACCCACTAATATAAAGATATATATATATATATATATATATATGGAAATAAATTCATGGATATACACACACGCCTCCCGCCTCAGTCTGATGAACATCCCTTCGCTGACTACCTGCGACGCACCATTTGAATGAGCTACCTGTCGCGGAGGCCATTCGAGACATCCACACCAGCGCATGGATGTCTCGCGCTTTCCATCGCCGTCATCCTCAGCCACGGTGGAAGCGGACGGCTCACAGTCCACGCGAATCCCCAAAGCGTCTCCCACACCAAAGAAACCTCTTCTTCTTATTCATTCTGCCGCCCGCAGCAGAACGTTGAATAGATATTCATAATCCAAGTCTACCTTCTTGTGCAGGGTGCGTCTCTACGTACGCAAGTCGTTCCCACGTGAGATCGCAAAACTACGAGGCGACCCCTGCAGAGTCACTCAGGGGAGGAATGAAGAGGCCCGACGGCTGCAGGCGCATCTGAGAGTACCAGAGAAGGGGCAGTTCTGTGTAGATCGAGATGCCCTCCTCGCCTTCTGCGTCTCTCGCGCCCGCCAGCACTTCCGGCAAGATCTAAAAACACACATCACACACCGGCACACGCGCAGGCGCATGGATCGGTGACGCAGCAGCGAGAGACAGGCTCCTAGTTACATATTTTAGAAGCTACCTTCCCGGCTACACATCACTTTTCTTTGCAGCGCACTTTTTTCTTCGCGCCGCTAGCATGATTCCAAGGGAGAAAGAAAACAACTGAACTCGATGACGAGACGAGATATTGAAGTCCACCCTTTTTAGCTGTCTAACATAAGGGCAGTAAATACGATAGCCCGACGCGCAACTCTATCACGCGCAGCTGGCACGCGACGCACACACAGAGGCACGCGCTGACGCCTACAACCTCGTTTTTCAGCTCGCAGCAACTGCAATCGCGCTGGAAAATCAGAATCCAAGAGTGTTTCTCAGTCACCTCTGTCCGGTGCGGTGGGGGTGGCTCGCGGGGAAAGAAAAAAGCACAAGCTCAGATGCTGCCTGCGGGGGGCCGCGCGCTGGCTGGCTTGCCTGGTTTGACGTTGAGATGAACTCTCCGAATTTAAGTTGCATCTCCGGATGGAGATTCCACCGCAGCCCCTCCGTCGTCACGCCAGACACAGTCGAGCCTGTCGAGAAAGGCAGAGGAGGACGCAGAAAAAAAAAAGAAGCAGGAAGGTGTCTCTGCGAGTGCACCAAGTCTTGGAACATCTCTCCCTCCACGTCCGGAGCATCGTAAGGCTCTACAGCGTGTTGATATACGTATACATACGTGTAGGTATACACACGCGTATGTATATATATATTTACGTCTATACATTTGTGCAAATGAATATATATATGTATCTGCCTAGTTCGGCACAACCCACGCGCCAACAGGTCTGCTGCCAGAGCGGCACGCAGAGACGCCTGAGAATATCTTTTCTGTTTCTTCACTCTCCGTCCACAGCCGCTGCCAGGTACTGATGGTTTCCCGCATTCTCTGAGGGGCTTCATCTCATTTCTCGTTCCTCAGCGTCCTGCGTTTGCATGGAGCGCCTTCTCACCGAACGGCACGAGGGCGCACTGGCGGGTGACGAGGAGCTGCGAAGGAATGACGCGCGAGCGTCCACGGGGGACGAGGAAGCAGAGCGAATCTTCTCCGATGAGGTAAATCTGAAAGCAGAAGAAGAAACCGAAAATGCGGCGCACTCCACGCGCGAACGCTGTAACGCGACGGCGATTCCGATCAAAGTCCATGTACAGAGATCAAGAAAATACAAAAGAAGAGGCCTGCAAGCACCTGCATGTACAGGCGCCGCGGGTGCTGTCCGCATAAGAATATATTTACAGATACACATAAATATCTATGTATATGTATACATGTATACATTTATGTGTATGTTACTATGTGTATGTCGTCGAGGGCATCGGGGGATTGCCCCTCAAAGGAGTAACGATCTTATCGCGGCCGAGGAGGAACGACAGGACGCTCTACCCAAAAACTGTGCGCCCATCAACAGCCTTCAGTTAAGCAATCGCGCCCTCACGTTTTCTGAAGTAAGGCGTGCTGAAGTGAATCCACGGCGACGCGCGCTCCCGTCGCGCTAGATGTGGTTTTGCCGTAACCCCTGTCCACGGAGACGCGCCACGCAGGCAGCGTCTCCCGCGTCGCTCCGAGAGCGAATCGCTAAAGAATCTTCTTTAAAATATTTCTGTTTAGGTTCTTAAAAAAGCGATCGTGTGGCTCTCGATGTGCCGCACCTGAGGGAGCCCGCCGTCGCGATGACTCCTGGGTGAGGCGGAAGGGCCTCGCGCCTCTTCGCGCGGCTCCGCGGCCTCTTGTTCATACTCCGCATTCAACTTGTGCAGGAAGTGAATCGCGCTCAGCGTGTGATCGAGTCTGCCGCCGATCGCGCCTGGCGAAGACCGCGAGCCGAAAAAAACACACGCAGCACGAAAAAAACCGAGAGACAAGGGGGAGTGCAGCAAGGAAAGAGGAAGCAAAGGTACACGGCTGAGAGGGTGCGAGAATCTTGGAGCAAAGATCGTCATCAAGAAGGGAAGAAAACAGCGTCGAGCAGGAAAACAACCCAGAATGACGATTTCGAAAAGAAGCAACCAGAGCAGCACCGGAGACAGAGGCGACGGCCGCAGGCGACGAACCGCTGACGCGGACGCAGTCTCGCGAATTCTGTGTCTAAATGAGAGAGCTATGTTTTCAATAATTCGTGTTTTAACTTTCCCTCTTCATCGGAAGGTTCTCCGCGCGTTTGGTCTTTTCGTTTTTCGCTGCTCACCGAGGATGATGATCACGTCCCGCGCCGTGTAGCGCTGCGGCGCCAGGAGCAGATTCCACGCTTTTTCGAGGTCAGGCAAGTCCTGCGTTCGCCTCCGCACGATCGGCACGCCGCGTCTCTCGAAGTACGCCTTCGCCTGCAGGCCTCGAACCCACACGCGGAACCGCTAGCAGAGTGGGAGCGGGTCGGCGCTCTGCCTCACTTGTTCACCCAGCCCGAGCAGCGACAAACGAAAGCTCGGATAGCTCTGTCACCTTGGCACCCAATCGGCAGCCGCAGAGACGTTCCCGCGATGTGTTTTTTGTATTTCTGGCACACACGCAGCCGCGTGTGCTTCAAGGCGAGAGACTCGGGCTGGGAGTTCTCGCTTACCTCTTGAGTGAGGGAGTCGAGGTCTCCGCAGACCGCATCTGGCAGGCGGTTCAAGAAGCGAGTCGGGTCTGCGTGGGTCGCGCTCTCGTTACTTCCTGTCTCTTTGTCTTGCCGAAGCGTGCCCGCCCCTTCGCGGGCGGCGTTTCGGCGGTGCAAGTCGCGCTGGAGGTTCCCGAGATGCGTGCGCTGGTCGTGGAGGGGTTGGTGCTCCATGAGGATCTGGTGTTGCACGTGAGCAGCAAGCTCCTCCATCCGCAGCCGCTCGCGCGCGTCGAGTTTGGCTTGAATCAGCCGACGCCGCGCGCGCAGCTTGATCTCTTCCTGGTCCTGGAACATCTGGTAAAGGAAATTCCCTCCGCCGTCCGCAACCACGTACGATGTGGCCGCCTCCAGCAGATGCGGGGCGTACGCCGGCAACGGGCGATTCAGTACGAGAACCAGCAGCCGCGGAGCCCCGCTTCCAGGACGCGCGCCAGACGCCGCTGAAGCAGAATTAGATGCCGCAGGAGAGAGAGAGGACGCCGCCTGCGCGGAGGCGCCGACCAGCCACCGCTCCAACAGGCGAAAGTCTCTCACGCGTGGGGTCGGCGCGGCGTCGCCGCCTTCGGCCTCCATCGCCGCAGCCGCGGAAGAAAAGCCTCGCACTGATCGGGCGCGCGAGCCCGCGCCACACAGGGAACTCTCCCGGCCGCACGGAGCCAGAGAGGAGAGGGGCGAGCCGCATGCAGAGGCTAGCAGCGATGCCGCGCGCGGAGGCCACGCAGAGCGCAGAGATGACGTGGGCGCGGGAGGACAGGAGACAGAAGTGACGAAGGGCGAAGAGGAGCGAGCGGAGGCGCGACGGAGAGGGGCGCTGAAGGAGAGGTGCAGCCGCGGCCTGCGTGACAGAGAGGCAAAGGCGCGAGCCCGGGGCAGCGGAGCGCCGAGCCACGAAAAAAAAGGCAGACAAGAGAGAGAGTGCATCGCACAGTGAAACGCCGCGCGGAGGCGCAGAGCGGACGCTGGGAATGCGGGTCGCATCATCAGGCCTCGCGCGGCCGGCGTCCACGGCAGATTCGCTTTAAGCTCGCCCCCTCGTCGCTTGGGTCGTCCATCTTCGCCTTCGCCGCGTGTGTGGGGTGTCGCGCGGAGCGTCTGTGCAGAGAGGCAAGCCGTCACGTGGTTCGAGGCGAAGAGCGCAACTCCGCTGCCGGCTGTGCGCGCAGAAGACGGGAGGCGCATGCTCAGATTTGTATCGAAAAAAAAAAGGGTCTTCGCTTTGGGCAGCAGAGACAGCGAAAGCAGGGAGAAGACCGAAAACAGGCTACGGCGCGCGCGAACCTGCGAGCTGCCGGGCCCGAGCCAAGAGAGCGGCGCGACCTGCCGTCGCATCGGCGAGGCAGGAGACTAGAGGCAGTCGAACGGAAACAAAATCATACCGCAGCGCCAGCACATTGAAGAGCCACGCGAGGCGCCACACGTGGGCACAGACGAAAACAGAATCCCTCGCTTAAGCGCCAAGTGAAATCCATTGAAATCCAAAATCCGCACGGCCCTAAGAGGAGCGCGTGACATGAACCGACAAACAATCCCTCTGTGTGTTGGCTGCTGTGACCTAAGAATCACTCGCTGACATTCCCGCGGTGTGGGATATGCAGCAACTCACACTAAAATCCGGACGGCCCCCGGCAGAGAGAGCAGAGGAAAGGGAACGTGAAATGGAAATACTCCACAGGGAGGAGCATTAAAAATAGGTTTCCTCCTCCGTGGAGTAGATGGGATTGTCTCAACCTGCGGCTTCAAAGAAACACTGCAGTTCAGGTGGGTTTTCCGTCCTCACCTGGGTCCTGTTTCGCGCATGAAAACTGTGATGAACATGCAGAGGGTGTATTCCCTTTCCGTGTCTCCTGCGCTCGGGTTTGCATGTTCGCTGTGAGGCAGAAAACGACGAGAGAGAACTCTCTTTTTTTTCCATTTGAGTCCTTTTTAGAGGATGTGTTTGGCTTTTTGTCTCGAGAACTAAATCTCAGCCGCAGGCATCTTCTTTTCCGGTTTTCCTAGCTTTACCTTCTCGCTTCTACGTTCATGCGGCGGGCTGCAGGGAAGCAGAAACGTCCAGGCCTACGGTGTACATACACTTGACCTCGTTCAGCCGCAGAGCTCTCCAGACTGCAACCCAGGTTGAGTGAGTCCGGTTATCTGGACGGCATTTGCGTGTGGAAGCAACTTTCTTTTTGGCATCTGCTTCCAGTGTGTTGCGCGCTTCGCGAAGAGCGTTCAGAGTGGAACGGCGATCTACTTCAGGTCGCTTCGAATTGTCTGCAGCGAGGAACTGGGAAAGTAGGAGTATCAGCTGGGAGCAGCGAGCTCGCGTCCGAAGTCTCCAATGAACCTCTGCCCTCGATCACCAACTCTCTCTTGTTTTGTGCCTGAGTCTTTTCCATCTGGTTCGCGAGGCACGCCATCTGTGTCGCCGGCCGCAAGCTCTTCGAGGCTTCTACTTGGTAGCCCGTTGCCGCCGCTCCCACGCAGCGCGCGAAGAGCCGTTTCTCGTGTGTCGCTGCGCAGCTCGTGAGCCTGTGACGACAGAACGCAGAGAGAGCGAGCGACAGCGGAAGAGAAGCGCCGCGTCGCTCAAAGACCCGAGCAGCGCCGTCTCCCCTTCTCGAGTTCGCTGTCTCGAAGGAGGGAACGCGTTGCTGCGGAGACCTCTCGCTGAGTCGCTTCTTCTCGCACGAGAATCAGCGTTTCTCGCCGCCATGACGCGCGACAGCACTCCCCAGGAGGCGGCGAGTGCCGCTGAGGCCTCAGACCGCGCCGGCGCGAACGCGACCGGACTCGCCGTGGAAGCTCCTGCGGCAGACGCGTCATCCCCCCCGGCCCCCTCCTCTTTTTCTTTGACTGCGCCGTCTTCCTCCTCCGAGTCCTCCGCCTCCGCGGCATCTTCCGCATGCGGCGAGAAGCGCACGGAGGCTGAGTTCGGTTTGGGCGTGGGTGGCGAGGCGCCGACCGAAGGAGGGGAGGGGTCGCAGGCGGGCGCGCCTATGTGGTTTCTGATCCTTACCGAGGACGCGATCGCGGTGCTTCAGCGCCAGCAGGAGGCGCAGAACGCGGCGGGTGCCACGCCGCCGCAGGCAGCGGAGCCCGCGGGGGGTGAGGAGAAGGGTCAGAGCGTCGTCGGACCGGTGAGCGCGGAGACCGTGCGCATCTACTTCCAGCACTGTCTGGTTGACGGCTACACGCAGTGCTGGCGGCAGGGCATGGGCTCTTGGCTCCCCCTCGGCTCTGTCCACGAACTGAAGCAAATCCTGCAGGGCGCAGAAGAGGAGGAGAAAGGGGAGGCAGCCGCGTGCGCAGCCGCCGGCGCTGCAGCTCAGAGCTCAGGCCGCGCCGGGTGTGGCAAGCGAAGCCGGATCGACGGCATTCCGGCGGAGTTCAAATACGTGACGCCTGAAGGCGTGCAGATGGTTTTCGATCGGACAGACAAAGTGTGGCGCACCGCTGAGGTATGAATTGAACACGCAGAAAGCGACGCGCCGGCACAACGAGAGGCGCGCGGCAATCGCGGAGCCAAAGGCAGAGATCCGGGCGTGGGGGGGGGGGGGGGGGTGGAAAGAGGCGAAAGGGGGACGAAACGAGGGAGAGAAGGAGCGCGGCGGCGGATGAAAGGGGCGGCCTGGCGGTCAACCGAAGGGCGGCGCGCACAGCGGAAAAGCGAAAATATAGAAAAAGAAAACAGCGCAGGGGGAAGCAAAGCGCGTGGCTAGGAGCACCTGAGGCAGATGACAGAAGACGCGCCTGCCAGAGATGGAGAGCAGACGCGATGAGGGGAGTCGCACCCCGGCCCGCCTGCTGAGTTTCGCCCCCTCTCTGTTTCTGTCTTCTTCACGTTTGTGAGAAGCGCGTGTGCTCCACGGACGACTCGGCTCCTGTCGCGCGCCGCTTCTCTCCTCCCTAACGCGTCGCGTTTCCGCTTCTCTCCATGTCCCGATTCCCTCCTTTGCGCGGCGTTTCGTCCGCGTCTTCCCTTTGTTTCTTGTTGTTCTTGTCCTGCTGCCGCGTTGAGCGTCTCGCTGCGTGTCTCTCGCGCCGCGTTCAGGAATACGAGGCGCTCTATGCCCTCTTGGAAGAAGCGGAGGCTGTCTCCCCAGGCGCGGCTGCCGCCGCGGGGCCCGGCCGGTTCAGCGAGGTCGGCGTCCAGCAGGAGGATATGGTTTTCCCTGGTCTCCGCGAGGGCGCGGAGGAGGCGCTCGCGGGCACGCTCCCCGAGGAGGCCGAGAAGGCGCCAGAGCTGACGGAGGCGGAGCGGCAGAAGAAGGAGCTGAATGCCGAGAAGCGCCGGCTGTACCGACAGCGGCTGAAGAAGAAGAAGCAAGAGGGCCTCTGGGTCGCAGGCCGGAAGAACCCAAACATCTACATCGCCAATCTGCCCCCAGACTGCACCGAAGACGAGCTCGCGGACGTCTTCAAGAAGGCCGGCGTCTTCAAAATCGACCCAGAAACCCGTAAGCCGCCGCGTCTCGCCTCTTCTCTGCGCAAGACGGTCTCTGAGAGAGAGACTGCGTATCCGCCTGCGAGACGAGTCCCGGAGCCGCGAGGCTCCGGGTCTCCTGCCCTGTGCTGCGTGTGTGACTTTTTTTTAGGTTTTTGTCTATTTCTGCGTCGCTGCAGTGCGGCCGAAGATCCGCGTCTACACAGACGAGACCGGTCGCTGCAAAGGCGACGCCCTGATCTCGTTTGTCCACGAGAACTCCGTGGAGATCGCCATCAAGTATTTCGATGGAGCGCCGTTCCGCGACGGCGCGTGCACGCTCAAGGTGCGACAGACCCCGAAGAAGCCGCTGCAGGCGGTCGCGCCACCGGCGCATGCGCACGAACTCCAGTAGCATCTAATTACAAGATATTCACAAACAAATGTATACTGCAGGGATGCGTGTAGACCTGTTGCGCCGCAGAAAAACTGCAGCGGCGCCTCTGGAGCCCGCGACTGTCTCGTACGCAGACGAATGTCCGCATACGAGATATATGAATAAAAAACCCGGAGGCCGCTACGGAGTCACAGAGCGTGCATTTACCTGTTCACTCACGCACATACATGTGCATACATATGCATACATACATGCAAGCATGCATGCTTATATATATGTTTATGTAGCCGGATTTTTTTCCGAGTGGGATTCGTCGCTAAGTGTGGGCTGCGTGACCCATAAACCCTGAAATGCAGAGTGGATAGCGTGGCCACGATGATTCTTGTCTGTTTGCAGGTTCAGCTAGCAGAGTTCGCGCCGAAGCAAGGCCAGCCGAGCGCTAGCCCTGCGGCCCCAGGAGGCGAAGCCGAGGCGCCGCGGGCCGCGCGGGGCGGAAAGCGTGACAGGAAGAAATACCTCGCTGCGAAATACGAGCAGGAGCGGTGAGACAAGTCGCGTGGCCCCGCGTCAGTCCGTTGAATGTAGAAATGCGTGTGAGACGAGAGGCATGTCTGCAGTGCGATGCGTGGGGGGGGGGGGGGGGGGGGGGGGGGGGGACAGGAGCTAGGCTCGCTATCTTCAGCGGCATGCAGCAAGAGGGAGAGAGGGAGAGGAGGTCTGAGAGGCAGCGGGCAGCCCAGCGCGGCCGGGAGGTAGCGCCGAGAGAATGGAAGGGACGTGTTGAAGGCGTCGCGGCCGTCCGCAGATCGCCTCCGGATGCCCCCCCCCCCCTCCCTCCCCTCCGCTCGCGTGGGCACAATGCGGAGGTGTCTGCCTGTGTGTGTTCGTTTGAGTGTCTATTTTTGCATGTATGGTGCGTGACGTTGAGACTCGGGATGGCGAAAGATGGGTCGGAATACGTGGTCAGAGTGTGCTTCGCTTCTGCAGGCACGCCTTACGTCGTTTGGCGAACGTATATGTATTTATATAAATATATTTATGCATGTATGCATGTCTCTACTTAGACGTCTGTGCAGTTGCATATTTCGTGCGTGTGTGTGTGGACACCCCGGCTCTCAGTGGGGAGGCGCCGGCGCGCTGGCTCACACAGCTTTTTTCGTTGCGTCGCGATATGTCTGCCGCCTCGCGTTGCGTCCCTGACTCGCAGGCTGTTGAGCTGGGGCGACGCGATCGATGACGGTACGGGCCGTCGCATCGTCATCATGAAACCGACGTACTCGAGTGAAGAGGCTGAAGTAAGGCTTTCGATAAGGTTCCTTTTCCTTCCCCCTGTGCGTGGCGCACGCCGGGGTCGCCGCCTCATGGATTGGTCTGGGGGCAAGCGAACGGCGAGCGGCCCGTTTGGGGTTGAGGGCGAAAAAAAAAACAGGCCCGAGGCGACTCCTGCCGAGGGGCGAGAACGGGGGGGTCGGGAGTGCCGCATGCGTCGCAGAGAGGCTAAGCCGGTCTGAAGGCTCGCGCCTGCGGCGTTTTTAAAGGTGCTTTTTTGCGCAGAACCATCTGTGTCGGGTGAGTGGCGTGTATGTACAGATGTACGAGGAAGGCGACGCGTTTTACGACGAGCTGCGACAAGAACTTTTCGACGAAATCGCGCAGTTCGCGAAGCCAGAGAAAGTGACTGTCATCCCAGTGAGGCCTCGCTCCCTGTAGAGTCAGCAGGCGTGCATCGAAACACGCGCACACGGCACACTCAGATATCGGAAGATACATTCAGGGGCAGGTCAACGTAGGGGTAGATAGGTAGACAGTGAGAGAGAAAGGCGGCGCTGGAAATAGGAACGCTGCACGGCTGTAGGTGGGTCTGAAGAAATTCAGAGAGTTTAGTTTTAAGTTTCGAGAGTGGTATCCGGAGGGAAGACGCGCAGGCCGGGGGGAGAGGACTGACGTCGTTGGGCGCTTCAGTGCCTCGGGAGAACTGGCAGTTCATGACGTCCCGTACTGGAAGACGCTTCTGAGTAGTCCATGGTTCGTGTTGGGCGGAGGGGGGGGGGGCAGGATTGGGCAGTGCATACCGGACAGATGCGTGTTGTCTTCAATCTGCGTCGTGTCGACCCACGCGGTCTGTCCTCTTGGATGCTTGTTTGTGTGTGTCTGAAGACTTCCCTGCGTGCGGCAGGCCGGCCTTAAGCCTCGCATCTCTCACGCTGCATGCGTGATGAGCCCATATATATGTATACATGTGTTGTTTGTTGGTATCGTTGGATATTTGTTTCTAGATGTTCAGTGTAGCGGGTTTTTCGCGGGCGCGCAGAGGCGTGTAGATGCGCCGCCGCGCGCGTCTGTGTATCTTTCTCTCTTCTTGTCTCAGAGGCACGTCCAGGGCGTCGCGTGTGTGAAGCTGAAGACCGCAGAAGATGCAGAGCGCATCATCGAGGTACGATTCGGCGCGGGTGGGGAGCTTAGACAGGCAAGGTCGCCAGGCGCGAGCGGCTGTGCGATTGGAGTGGGGGTGCAGACCGGGACCCCGTCGGCGAGGCGGTTGTCGTGGGACGGGGGGGGGGGGGAGGTTAGGTCGGTCTCAGTTGCTTTTCGTGCGTGTGAAGCTGCACGGCGCGTGTTCCCGGGGCGGGTCTGAGCGAGGAGTGTTGCGGTGTGCGTCTCGCCTGGCCTGCAGCAATTCAGAGGGCGCTTCTTCGATGGACGGCAGCTCGAGGTCTTCTTCTTTGACGGCCGCACAGATTTGAAGGCGAACTGCCTACCCTCGCGCCTCGCGAAAAAGGCCCGCGTCGCGACCCCCGACGCGTCGCAGGTAACCGCTGGGCATGGAAGGCTCGCTGGCATGAGTGCGGAAAGGGCAGCCAGGCGAAACGCCGCGACCCGTAGAGTCATGCATGCAGCAGCGCCGAAGGGGCGCGTAGAGAAGGAGAGAGGCGGGGCTTTATGCGCAGGCAGTTGAGCTTTGGCGTCATGCATATGCCAAAGAGGCTGCGCGAGCGAGGCAGTTCTCACCACACCTTGTGCGGAAGCGATCTTCCGCTCGTACACCAGCCACGCGCGGGAGTCGAGGCGCTGTTGGTGCGACATGCACGTATATGTGCAAAAATATGTGCGCGTGTCGATAAAGGGTCTGTCTTTGCGTAGATTCTTTTGAGGAGCTCGCGCGCCACGAAGTCGGAGGAACTCGTCATTGCTCCGCCGCTTCCATCACAGTGGGCAATCGAGCGAGTGCTGGCGAAAGCGAAAAAAAAAAAACTGACGCATGAAGCGCTTTTTCAGGCGCCGTGTGTATAATGATTCACGCGCGTGGTATATGTGAGCTCGAAGGAGCCAGCTCGCGATCCTTCAAGTTTTTGTCTTTTTGCTTTCTTTTCGCAGAGTCCAACTCCCCCGCAGCCCGCGGAGGCCGCTGGCCAGAGTGAGGAGATGGCAGTGGAGAAGGAGGAAGACCAAGCAGAGGGGAAGAACGAAGACGACGAGGCGGAGCGTCTGGAAAAGTTTGGGGTGCGTGCTGGGCGGGACGGCGTCCGGGAGTGTCTCTGCGGCCGCCTCATTTACATCACATCAATGTCGGCTGTTCACAAAATCCTCCACACCGGCCTTTTTTTCAGCGAATAGCCACGCAGGCAGGACGGGGAACGCGAAATTTCCGCATGTAGTGCGGAAAGGAACGCACAGGTGGCGCGTGTACGAAGGGCGGCGCGAGGAAGTGGTAGACTAAAGATGATGCGCCTGCGGAAACTTCCGCTTCCATCGGGTGTAGACCCTCCACGCACGTGGCTATTGTGGGAACCGTGTGACGGCAGGCGATGGGTTTGTGTGCGGGCGTTACAAGCGTAGAGCTGCATGAAGTGGGGTATCATTCGTGAGGAGATAGGGCCCTTCAGCCAGCATACGTGTGTAAAAACTTCTTTGCACCAATATATATTGGTGGTTCGGAAGTCGTTGTCCCAAGAACTAATGCGATCTCCTATTTTCTAGTACCGTTAGTTAACTCTTTTGGTCTGATCCTAAGTACGCAATGAGCTAACTAGATACAAGGAACTTGACAAGCATGACGGGTGGGAGGCTCAGAATGCAGAGAGGTCAAGTCTGTTGTGACTTTCTTTCTTGAGGAAGGCATGATGCGAGGCATGTCATGAGACGGTGAGCCCCGAAGATGTGCTTCGCTTTCTTTTATCACGAGATTTCACAGCGCGTGCCGTCTGTGTGTGCGCCTGTTGGTTCAGGACTGGATCGACCAGCAAAGCAGCGACGAGGAATTCGAGGTGCAGACAGAGGGGTAATTGGGTTAACGGCAGAAGCGTGAAGACGCGCTATGTCACACACCGCGCTCTCTCTCCGCGTTTCAGGGATGAGGGGTCTTAAGGGATGAGCAACCTGCTGCGCAGGCGTCGCCGTGGAAACCGGTGAAGGCCAGAGAGTGCGCGAACCTCCTCGGGAAAAAGAGGGGAAAGCGTACGTGCACAGCTAGCGCCTTCGCGGCAAAAAGTTAGGTTGACTTGAAAAAGTCTAGCGCGTGAGAGAATACCTACTGCGACAAACTCTCAAATCACGGTTACAATGCCTTCTAAATCTCTAGCTGCCGGAACGCTGCTGCGAGCGAGGCATTCCGATCACCTTCCAACGCCAGTCTACTTCAGCGTCATCCGCTGTAGCAGACTGCAGAAGGCACCCGAGTGGCTGAGTGTCGACCCCCGAACGGAAGCCCCAATTCTGGCTAGGAACTAGGCTTTCTGCCACGTTCTTGCTTGTCTAAGGAAATGTCGTAGTCCTGCCTACGGGCAGGGGCAGGGAAGCCACTGAAAGACGAGGCACACGTCTGAAAATGCGCTTAAGACACGTCACGAAGAAACTCTCAGTTTCCTGCCATACGGAAAGTGACATCGAGTGAAGAATTGAGAGTCGCTCGTCTGTTCAAGGCAGGAACAAACGGTAGACGTTTGCCTGCCAAATATGAGAGTCTTCACGGAGCTCCGTCTTCACGAAGACTTCCTCGTGCTAACCCTCCTTCCCTTCCTTTCCCCTGCCCCCCCCCCTTCTTCCGCCCCCCCCTTCCCCCCCCCCCCCCCCCCCCCCCCCCCCCCCCCCCCCCCCCCCCCCCCCCCACCCCCGCCCAGGGCACCGAGCATCACATCCTCTTACTCCTCTAGCGCCACCTGGCAAGCGTTTACATTTATTGTTCAACATCACTCTTGATCACTAAAAAACGGTTGGCCTGCCGGTGCACCACCGCGCATAAACAACATCGCTCTGACCGCAAAAAACGCGGGCCCTATCGCCAAGAGAAAAACGAGAGAACCAGGGAACTTTCGTAGTTGTTGATAAATATATCGAGGGACAGCTTTTTGACATCGGAAGCCGGGCGGGGAAGGCCTAAATATGTTGTCCTCGAAATGTACCCCGGTACAGAAAGCCGCAGCCCAGTTGGAAAACGAAATTTCAAGTCTGCCTAATAAAACCTAATAAACCCAGGTCGCGAACAGCACGACCCCGTCACCCTTAGAATTCACGATGCTAGTACGAGCACCCTTGAGGGGGGTCTTGGCGTACTGGGCAAGTCCACGATAAAAACTCAGCCAGAGCAACACTGCAGTGACGGCCCTGACTCGCATACCTGACAAATCCGTATACAGATCGGTCTGACGATCGGTCAGCAAAGCCCTCTCTTAAAACTCTCGTATTGCCACTGAACGGGACGACGTATACAGCACTCGGTCTGCCTTATCCGTGTCCACACAACGCTCCATTTGAAACTAGAGTGGGAGGTGAAAACACATAAGCCAAACAACTATGACCTCACTCACCTGCAGTTCACCCTGCGACGGGCCGCATTTCTGCATGACACAAGAGTTTATATTCTCCCCGGCGAAAAACGACGCACTGGGTGCCTCGCCGCCTCAGTCCTTGTGAATGACTAGGGAAGTGAATTCTCCCATCTTTTCATAAAGCCGTTGCAGCCTCTCTCCGGTGTGCTTCACGAGCCGCTGAAACTCACTGACGCCACTAGATAGCGTGCTGGCGTGCTGCTCAAAAGCTTCTCTTGCCTCGCGATGCTCGAAAGTTGAAGAATTTTCTCCACTGAAGCACTGGACGCGGGCAGCGGTCTCAAGGAGCCCCTGAACTGTTTCGAAAATGCTAACCAGCTGAGTCATTAACGCAACAAGTGAATCGGCCGCTGCCGAGAAAGCCTTCTTCATCCCGCAAGTCCACCTACAGAACAAAGAACCACATATGTGACAGGTGTGCGTCCTCGCGACACCAGAGGCCTCTCCAAGAACTGCATCCATCTGCCATGACAACTGGCGGAGACTTGATACATAAATGCCGAGGCTCTGAGACTGAATGGCGTCCCCCACGAGTTGCCGGCTCGCTCGTTCCGGTCTTTCCACGTGTTCCGCCACAGAGATTGCCTCTGCTAGTATGATTTCATAAGACGCCGCGAAAAGTCGGGCTAGGCCAACGCCATCGACCACCTTCGGTTGAATAACTTGCTGGAAATACTCCGACTCATCCGCAAGCCATTCATTCGTGTTTTCGACGATTGCAACATGGAAATCAAAATACGCCCTCAACCCGCTTGGTTCAAGAAGAGACACTGGCCGGTGAAAGGATTCCAAAACCGTCTGGGCATAGGCTCCTGAAACCGCACAGGCACGTCGTTCGGCAGTTAATGCAGCGATGTATACATTCTCACTGCAGGACGACGTCAGTCAAACATCAGCTGCCTTCCTCACACACGGAAATCACATATCCTACAAAATCATACAACAACGCTGCAGCTACCGACCGGTAAAAGGCGATGAAACCTTCCCACGTGAACTCGGTAACCTCCTCCGGCTTCCCAAGAGGTACTATTTCGGCGGTCGGGAAGTTCAAACAACGCGTGTGACGAAGTGGCGCAGACAAGGACGACACAAGAGACCTCTCGATCTGCGACGCTAAACATTTCAGGACGAGCATTCATGTCACATTCAAGTGAAAGACTACACATATGATACTCAATACAAGTCCACAACCTGGCACTCCTGCGTAGCAGCCATTTAAAGGGGCGCGCGCGTGTGAAATATACAAGGCGCCTAGCACATGAGCGTTAGTCTAAATACCAAACGCATATTTACCTGGGCATCCCGGCTGATAAATGTCCACACTGAGCCCTGCTCGATTCAAGAACGAATTCACCTCCTGGAGTGTGTCACGCGCCTCTTCATCCTTCGTATCACGTGCGAATTCAACGCGTTCAACTGCCCCAACCACATCTTTTGCTTTCTTTAACTCTTCCACGACGTGCTGTAGATCACCCAAGCCCCAATCAGCCTCCCGTAACGGTACAGCAACGTCTAAACCGTCACGGCTTTGCTCCTCTTCTGATGCATTCGTGTGGTGTACAGATCCTTCCGAAAATCCGTCATCCTCCAGCACCGTCGCTTTCCGCAGAACACGCGTGCCAACTCCTCCGCCAGGGACATCCGAAGAAATATCACTGGCGCAAACTGTAGTGGTCGCTAACGAGAGGGAAGCGGTCACTACGAGAGCGACTCCCACAAAAACAAGCTTTGTCGCGGGGGCAACTGATGACTCAAAAATTGAAGTGCCTCGCTTCGCGACGGCATGCGACGAAGAGGAGTGCGATGCCGCCATGCTGTCCAGCACACCGAAAGGAGCCCATGCAACGGGACATCGAAGCAATCTACCGGAAAACAAAAAAATGTTGTAGATAGGCCATCTCCGTACGCCGCGCGCTGATACCAAGATCACCACCCCAGAAATATAGCACAGGGAAATCCATGAAGCCACCACAGGCGCATTTCATGCGCTGAGGCTGTTCGTGCGCCCCTGGCCTTCCTCAGCAGTCAATCGAGACGCCCGCTGTTGTGAGGATGGTCGCCCCCATAGGTCATGTTGTGTCCAACGGCGCGTCGCTTTTAACCGCTCCTACGGAGAGGAGACAGGCGGTCCCCTGGAGAGCGTGTATCACAAAGTGTGTCTACATGCGCCCCACCACGCCAATAAAGGCATGTGATTTAACGCAAAAGCGGGTGCGTTGAGTCGCGCGCACTGTAGGTCACAGCAATACTCTGCATCTTGCGCCGCATTTGTGGATATTCAGCCGATCGTTGCCATCGCACGCTGGTAAAGAACAATGAGCGGCGAACGTGTTGGCGAGAGTGCATGTTTACAAAACGCCATCCCTGTGAGCTCACTGTGAAGAGAGAAAAACAATGTGGCATTCGTTCGACTATTGAGAGAATATATCCGGCATATAGCCCGGACGCACTCTACTCTGAATTTGTAACGCACTCCCACAGCGTCATTGCTTGGCAACAGAGAAACCGGTGAGGAAATTCTAACGCAATTGGAGAGTACGCCGGTTCGCCATCCCAGAATCAGGTTGCTTCTCCGGTAGCACACGGCCGAGAACACCTAAACGAGTGGCTACCAGCCCGCTGTACCCAGTTAACCTCAGCGGCCTACACCAGCAGTAAATATAGCTAGACCGCAGAAGGGAAGTCGATTGCACCAGTGATATTTACGCGAACGAGCACCCCGATACACTGCTTTCAGGGCTGGTCGCGTTCGGACAGCTTCGCCGCTTGAAAGCGGACGACCCTGTTTCTACGTCTGCTCCAGCGGGTGGTGCCGCCCTCCCCACCAGCATTCACCTCGTAGAGCGTCTGGACCGTATCTGTATGCGTGAAACTGACTTTTCTCCAACTCAAACCTCGTCCGCTGAAGATACTTTGCGCTTCCGTCCAACAGCCTACCGCTCTACGAATCATCGCCTCTCAAGCGAAAACCGACATCTAGCCGGCGCGTTACCTTACGGATAGTTTGCTAGAAAATGAGCATTACGTCGGCCACCGATGAGAGAAGTTTCATGTCAGCTGTGCACCGCCCCAACACTGCAAAGCGACGCCAACAGTTGACATTTAGTACACGGCACTGACATGACGGAGAAAACGCAGACATGGAACCCACACCACCCAAGATGGTTCCAAATTCCAGCAGAAAACACGAAATCATCCGACAACGGCGACGATGACGCGAGGGCAAAACTGATATAGTGTTCAACGCCACACGAACCTGTAGTCGTTACTGAGCACTGGCAGTGAGGCTGGTATCTAAGGCAGACATGCCCATCTCGAAATCTGTCGACACCCACGTTGCTTGCGCAAATTCACTCCGCCAGATCTGCCCTGCCCACTCAGCGGCACGAACGACATTGACAGAATCACTTCCAGGGAAACGCAATAAATATGCAAAGACGGAGACGCTCTTCAGCACTAACTGGAGGCCCCTAAACTTCGGAGAGCCTGTCACCAATCCACAAAGGGCAAAAGTGGGGATTGCTAGTGTCCAGCGGAAGATGTATGATCCACAAGCCAAATTCACACGTGGCGAAACGCGGCGCACCGTCTGAAAACAGCTCTCCGAACGTGGGCCTCGTGCAGCCTACTTCCATCACAAATATTTATTTACTCGGTCTTCTCATCAGCCTCTGCATTGACATCAACGGTAGAGCCGAGTACTCTGTCACCGCAGTCTGCAAATGCCAGGCGGTACATCGGGTGCTCACGCATATCAGCATGTGTTTTGACCGCGGGATCCACACCGCCATCGACACCATGAAGACTCTCGCCGTAGTCACCGAGTGCGAGAGCATACTTGGGATTGCGCACCAACGTCGCTTTTTCTGTGCGAGTTTTCTTGTCTGCATGTGCCCCTTTCTCCCCCATCCCAAACTGGGAACTTTCACGGCGCTGGTAGGTCTTGTACCACTCCTCGAAGTCACGTCTTAGTTTTTCAGCTTCTCTCTCGCCGTGCGCCGGCGGCGCAGGTTGGACATCGCCTTTGGAGGAGGTTGAAACCTCACCGTTCACTTGTCTTTCGGCGTCCACCTCCTCTGCGAATTGTCTGAGATCGTCAAGGGTAAACTCAGCGTCGAACGGTCGGTGTACGAATGGCAGAGGCTTTTCACCCCGACCGAGAATTCTGTCCCTTCCAACCTCTTTCGCCACCCACTCCAAATCCTCAAGACCGAAAGGATCCTCATCTGCCACCTTATTTTCTACCGTGGCCTTTCGGCCACCGTGGTTCTGGCGACCGTCATCGTGGACAAACGGGTAGAACCTTGATCCACCCTGCGGAACGCCTTCTCTCGATTTCGACTCGTGGCTGCCACGCGGAGATGGAGATGGCTGGTGTCTCCTTCCGGAACCATGACGGGAAGAGTCAGCATCCGGGAATGGAGTTCTCGCCCCTTCCGGCGTCTAGTGGTAGCCGCCAGGGGGCGGCGGTACTCCGGGGTCACTCTTTACCGGTTTACGTGACAAAAGTTGCATCGTGGGACCCGCTAAGTTCAGGACGATTCTGCGGTTTCGGGACTCGCTGCGGATGCGAAAACAGTCCCTGGGCTGCACTGCGATGCAAAACCGCTGCTGCAGAGGAAGAGCATCGCAGCCAAGGAACCCTGTCCCAAGAGACAAAGCTTGCGGCAGCGAGCCGTGTGCGGGTGCTGCTCAGGTAAGCTCCCTTTACCATCGTGCACAACTAACAAAACGAACAGGGAAAAACTACCCCTCGAAGCAGAAACTAAGGGGTCTCAGGTTGGTCAGCGGCCAGTGTGCGTCAGAGGCAGACTTGAAAAACAAAAAGAATCGGAAGGGAGCGCAAGGAAACTCTGACTCGAGTAGCAACGTCAAGAGGGGTACACGCCCCCCCGCGCTCCTGCCCCCGCTTTCCTGATGCATCGTCCAACCCCAAGGGGAGGGACCCTTCGCCCCGTCCACGGCAGTGCTGCCTGGCGAGCCATTTCGGACGCTAGCTTGCCCAATCTGCTCAGCACGGCTCCATCCGCTGGCGATGCACGTATAAGACTACGCTCCTCGCCATCTGGCTAAGCCGTCGTTCGAGATGCCGAAAGAGAAGGGGGGTACGAAACCAGAAGCTCGTTGATCCACTCGACTTGTCCCGGGGCAGCGCACACCAGCGTGCTGCATTTCGACCGACCCTTGCATCGGCCACTGAGAAAAAACAACCTGTATTTACGAACCGTTTGATGATGAGCTCCCATGCGTCAATTCGACTAGGAAGATCGAAAGGAGCACACTAGACTTGAACGACCTTTTGCGTTTCCCGCGTTAACGAAGAGACAACCGTCTTCGGGAGAGCGAGGTCCACACCGAGGCCACCACTTTTCCGATTTTACCTTGAAACGTGGTAGTAATGCAGCGAGTACCTGACCCTTCATCTAGTGGCTCAGCAGCCGTTGCCCGTTGCTGAGATTACAGCGGTCTTCAACACGACGTGCCTTAGTCGGGGGTGATGCGCCCGGCTTGTGGGTTTGACAGCAAAGTAGGTTAGCATTGCGGTGGTGCTGCGAATAGAACTGCTGGTCGAGCCCTTCCTGTGTTGAAGTCGTTGTGGCGAAAAGCACTCCTTGTGAATTGTAGCCGCCTGATTTATCAGAGAGTAAGCTATCATGCCCAAAGTTCCCACAGCGTATATCTGTACGTACGGCTGATATATTGGGTGTCACTGCACCGTTGTGCACCCCCTAATTTAGCTACGGACCACCGTAGTGTTGAGCGGTCGAAACTTCGTGCACGAAGTGACGCCATCTCATGAGCCGCGAAAGACGGCAGCTCCTGAAGACGCCAAGGTGTGCAGCCTGGTGTCGTCGCAACGGCTGGCGCTCGGGGAAGAGGTTTGAAGTTTGAAGTGTAGGGAAGCAGAGAACCTCGGCGTGAAAACGTGGGGGATCTCATCACAGACTTGAGCGCGAAATGCCATCAAAAGTCTACCTCACCAGCATCGGAACAATCGAGTTCGTTAACTGTATATGCCGCGATAGGGAAAGACTTTTCGACAGAAATGCCGAGCAACCACTAACACTCACTACCACATTTCAGCCGGTACGACGGGCACACCTTGAACGCAAGTGCATGCTTCAGAGCCTGTGACCCCTGTTCGACCGAACTCAACCTGGAAAGGCGACCCGCTAAGTTACAAACCCAAACTTATGGGTGTCAGTATAAGTATCTCTTCTGCAAGACACATCACAACGTTCCAAACGTATGCTAGAACACATATGCGATCAGCTGTCACTGAGTATACAGTTCCTTCCTCCATTTTAGTGCTGTGCAGCACCGTCTACTCTCCCTTCAGTTCCTTGTGGTCCCCCCTCCGGCCCGTCTACCCCGTCGTCGGTGTCGTCAGCATTACGCACATCGGCATACGCTGCGAGTACAGTTTCAGACCCGCCCCCATCCCCCACTGCGCTAACCGCATCCGCATCGCCTCCACTGGCGGACTCGACCGAGCTCTCACTGAGGTCTTCCGCAGAAACCCCAATCCCATCGACACGACCGTCAACCGACGTAGGTGCGGCGGGCGCGTGAACGCTAACGTGTTTCGTGAACCACTCTTTAACTCGGTGCCTCTTCTTGGGCGTCTCCAGTGTCTCGGGGACTCTTCCCTCTTGCCGGAATCCGAGTCGGCCTCTATGTGCGGGTGTGGTCTCCCTTGTGTTCTTCCTGGGTTAATATCGTCCGCCACCTCTTGAAGATCTTCCAGGTCAAATCCATCGCCACGACCCTACTCATAAACAAAAGGGGCAGGCTGCGGTTTGGGTCGGTGAGCGTCTTTCTGAAGCTCGCGTGCCCCCACATTAGGTCTTGGAGGCCAAAAGCACCGTCGTCATCAGCGTGTGCACCTTCTCCCCCTGTACGCTGCGCTCCAAAGTGGCCATATGGGCCTGCTCCCGGCCGTATTAGAGGTCCTTTCCGTTGCGGATCTACAGGGCCATAAGGACCGTCTCCCACAGGTACGATAGGTCGCCCCCGCGGATATCCACGACTATGAGGACCAAAACCGGGGATCGATACCCCTCTGTCTTCCCATCACCGTGGCGACCGTTAGGGTACGAGGCCCGCCCTCCTGCGGGATAGTTCGGAAGGAAATGCTGCCGAGGTCAGAGGCCGACTCTGCCGATTCAGGTGACGCAGCAGACACCGTTACACAACGCGGGGCTGCTTGAATGAAAAGTTCGGCTGCAGCAGAAGCGTGACAGCAAGAGCATTGTTCACGCTGCGCAGGGAACGCCGGCAACGCCGAGCCGGTAGGGTGTGTCCCCCGGGTTTGCTCTATCCATCGCGTGGCGGGCGAGGAGGAATCAAGCAGAGCGAATGTACGAGAAGACCCGTAGGCGATTACAGCTGGTACCCTCGCGAGTGGTGTCAACGGGACACCCACAAATTGTCAATCAATTGATGCGACGAAACGCCCCCATCTCCCACCCCAATCGAGACGCATCCCCTATCGTATGGCACCCCGTCTTCGAGGAAGGGAACTGCCGGGAGCTGCTGAACCGCGACCCCTCGCCCGTGGGGCTCCACTCCGTTGCGTCGTTTTTGCCGTCTGATGTGCCCGCCTACGATTTTCGGTTGAAGTGCCGCACGCTTCGTTCTCGGGAAGTCGCTAATTTCTACCAGGCCTTTCTAGTGTTTAGAAGACAATCGTAGGTACGAACACAGTTCCAACTGGCTACATAGGGCGGCATAGAATTGAGGAACAGCCCTTTTCGGAAAAAAATTCCTGCGGTAAGCTGATCCCCTATTTCACAAGACGGTATGTATGTGTGGGTGCGTCAAATCGTCGCAAACAGAACAATTATAGGCGTCTGTTGGGGATGCCAGGGCTGCCGCTGGCAACCGAAGCACAAGCGAGGAGGCATGATATTGCTGTCGGACATTTTTCCCGACCGGCTGGCAGAACGCTCGGAGTTCAGCAGGAGACGTTTTCCCTGAACAGTACCGTTCAGGTACAAAATGAAGCACAGCTGCAAACAGGTGTACTGGACGGACTGATCTGGATGCGTTCGTCATTGCTCTCATCTGGGACCCTTGCGCGCCGAGAAGAGTCGATATTTCGTTTATCTAGAAATTGCACATCAGCGCCGTGGGACGCTAAATACTCAATTGTAGGCCTCACGCACTACTAAGAGAAATAATGCTGAGGCCCGGTACACCATAAGGCCGACTTCGTGTGATGCGTCCAGATGGCTTGGCACGACTACCTCAGCGCCATCCGGTCTGTGTGCCTTTATCGTGAATAGTGGTGCACAGTCAGATACCAATGGAATGAAAGCGCAAAACGCAATCCACCAAGGGGTCCAGTTTTATCAGGTCGCCCCCTCAATCCAACAGAAACCTCGCTACGCTGCATTAGCACACGCTGCGTCGACATGCCGACCCGCGATCACACTTGTATGCGAATGCTCTCGACTCGGCGTACTGCAACGCCTTTATGCTGGCAGCGCCCCTGCCAAAAGGCGAATTCGGCGATCTGAACATGATCCCGCACCCGAGAGCATGGCTGTCATGTTCCCGCTATCCTGTGGACTATAGATGTGGGGCCTATCTCTATGGCAGGGGTGTGATTTACGCCTGCGGGCGTTTGTCGCCTCTCGAGCGCGGTTCTGCCCGTCTTCTCGGTTTCAGAAAAACTCGTGCCTGCCCGTATTAGCCGTGCGGATGCATTCTTCTCGATATCCGCCCGTCGAGACAAATGCCACTATACGGTTGCCTTCTACACTGCTGCGTGGCTTTTCCCCAGTTGTTAGACAGGTAGCAGCCCCCTCCTCTTCTCAGTGGTTCACTAGCATGAGAACCCCTTCCATGGCTGATCACGAAAGTCGGCACGAGTGCGAGCTCGTTTGCCGGGGACACGGTGGTGCGCTGCGCATATATCTTATACCATGCCACGTCGCTGGAATTGTGTGAACTCATGCTCAACTCAGGCACTCAACAGACAACTATGATACAACAGAATAAGCTTCAGGGGCGTCGAACTCGGTGCCGTTTCTTCACTTGAGCCTAATGGGAACTGCAGTGCCTGGGCGCCGTGCCCACAACCGTACGGACTTGTTCTGGCGCATCGCGACTCGACTGGGGCCTGGCGGCGGACCGGCAGCGGCAGACGGAGTTCGAGGAATTTAGCCACTGCCTCATCCATGAGAGCGCAGTCTGCTCGTGACTGATGGACGCCCTTACGCTGCTGAGGTGCTTCAGAAACATGGACTTGGAGGCTTTAGTCACTGGCCGCCTACGAGTGGCTCGTATCGGTATTTGCTGACATCTTCCTCGGCTTCTTCAATCGCCACGTTTGCACATTTAATCAAAGAGCTATTTGGTCAATGAAAGGTGATCTGGCACCTTGTAAAAACAAGGTGCCAGATCGAAGGTTATGAGGGCCGCAAAACGAAGTGGTGCAGTCTTGCCGCGCTGCTCTTGCCAGAACCGAATCGCCGGTCCTCGGAACCTCATCTAAATGGAGGCACACAAGCGCAGCAAAATCACGCCGAAGGGGGGGTGGGGGCGGTCGAACTCTGAAAAGAGCCCCCTACAGCGCCTAGAGCCCAGCCCGGCACGAAAGGTATATTTTACCTTCCTTCCGTTTCGTTCCCCCCATTCAACATATCCGATATGCCTCGCAATCATCTGTCAGACTCGTAAAGCGAGAACAGAGAATGCAACAGAAATGTCACTGAAAGGTGGGTTACTTGCTCTTCGTTGCCAGTGACCGTGCCCAAGCTACCCAAGCGTGCGTCAACGGCCGCAGCATAGCGAAGCGCGTAACGTAACAATTTCGGAGCAAGGGCTGCGACAAGTTGAAGATCATGCTCCCCCTTTTACATGCCGTGATACTGGCTTTTCGTGGGCCGTCTCTCGGGGGAGCGTCGCGCGCCGCAGGAGCTGGCTCTGCCAGGGAGGCGGACGTTGCATGAACAATCGCAGTCAAACGCACAAGCTCGCAGGTAAGTCCACGCAGCTTTGATTCCCTCCCGCGCCTTCCAAGTGGTCTTCCGTGCTTCATCGAAGCTGTGCCAAATCGAACGTTCAAAACTGAACACCGCCAGAGCAGGCTGACTAGTTATTGCAGATGTACTAGCACATCTGCGGTAGCGAGCTGCATTCGAGGCATCATGTGGCTTTTGCCCGTTGCATGCCCAGAGAGATTCGCGTCGCCAGTCGAGGCGAGGTGACAAACAACTCCTATTTAACGTTCCGTCAGCAGGCATCAGGTTGACAATCGATTCGCCCTGTCATATAGTTTTTTTCTGGAGAACGCACTGCCTGAAAAACCGTGCCAACAGAAACGTGGAGCGAACTCCGTTGTCGCTGGCTGAATCTCCTCCACACGCTAGAGTTAGCTGCTCGCGCTTGGCGTCCAGATACCCGCCTCCCTTCCATCACGTGCACGAGATCCCGTCTCTGATAGCCTCACGCATTTCACAATCAAAAACGTGAGTGTCTCTAAGAGAGGGGTTCCGCCGCTTCGTTGACGAGCGCGTGGGAGATCCTCCCCTCCTGGAACCGATTGCCACCTGCTTGCAGCGACCGCGTCCTGCCAGCCCCGTGCCTGGCCTTGTCGTATGATGTAAATGCATCGCGTTCACATTCCGTTGGGTATGCTTTTGCGCGTGCTGGCTAAGCAAGAGCACCAAGGGATATATCTGACTCAAGCTGGAGGTGGCACACGTTGGTGAATCGGAATCGACAGGCAGTTTGGCTGGATGGGCGGCGGCGAAGACAATGGAAAAATGAGGCTGACATTTAACGTGCAGTCGGAATAGCACATCATAGTGCCCAGTTGCGTGGTCCCTTGGGCGTCCTTACGAAACCGTGCAACGGTTCCCCCCGCGCTTTTGTGGGCGCGGCTTCGTTTCCAACGTCGAAACGGAATGCTGTGCGTTTGCGCGTCTATAATTCGGTCATCAACGCCTGCCGTGGCTCCTTGAAACCCTTTTATGACACCGGGCTGTGAAGACGTGCTTTTTTGTAGTGACCATGGACGCCTGCCAGCTGTGCACCGATGACTTGGAGGCTCGTCGGCGGAGCGAGCAACCTAGAAAAGAAACGCCGAGAGTTATGGATACATTGAAGCAGCGAAGGATCGTGAACGCCCCCGCCCCTGTGCTTCTCGGCCTTGGCGAAAACGCCGGTGTGTCAGCAGCCAACGGGTCTGAAGAACAAAGTGCCCCGTGCAGATCGTCTGGAGCTGTTTCACCTCGATGCGACCGCGCGGAGCGTCTTCCTCGCGTTTCTCACGGGGGAGAAGACGAATCGAGCAGTCCGCAAAGAAGTCTTTGGCTTATTTCGGCCAAAGCAAATGGAGCCGCTGGGCTGCCTAATGGGCATCCGATAGAGTCCTCTAAAGACGAGAAGGATTCAGACGGTGGACTTCATTCTGACGGGCAGCTCCAAGACGATCCTCATTGTGGAGAGGGAGCCAAGGTGGCCAGAGTGGAAGGCGGTGATGACGCGGGGGATGAAAATTTCGGGGGTAAAAGGGCGCACGTTTGTGAAGGCAACGCGACCTCAGTCGGGGCGCAGGCGGACACGGGAGGGGCCGCACAGCAGGCTTGGGGCAGTTCAGCGACAGCGAGTGCGCCGGCGTCTCGCTTCCCGTCGTCGCGTTCGTCATTCTCTACGGAAGTTGCCGCTGCTTCGGAGTCGATGCATGCTTCTGTGTCGTCGTCTTTCTCAAGCCACCGAGCCGCGGCAGCTCTCGCCCAGAAGGCGCCTGCGAAGGAAGCGGAGTCTCTCTCGCGTGGCATCCCTTTCTCTTCACCATCATCATCATCGGCGTCACACGCTATACAGGACCCACGTTCTTTTTGTGGGGAAGCGTGCTTGGCCTCCCGCGGGGTAGAACTGCCTCACGCCGAAGAAGCAGCAGGGGTGATGGCGTCGTCGTCCTCAGGGGAGGACGACGCGGGAGAGCGAAGACGGCAGAGGCGACGCGGATCTCGAGATCTGATTGCGGAGTCGGGAGGTAAACGTTCCGCACTGTTGAAGGCCATCCGCGAGCGGGAGACCCGATCCGCAGGCTCTCGAGCACTCTCAGCGTTCGATAGACTCCTGCTGTCTATGACAGGGGTCGATGGAGAGAACCAAGCGGCTGAACCACCTCCAAAGACAACAGCAGAGCTCGTTGCCCACCAGCGAGAAGTCCATCGAAGCTCCGCATATTCACTTCGTCATTTCTTTTCGCCGAGTGGGCCAGTGTTCCTGCAGTCGTCGTCATCGTCGAGCTCATCTCGACAGCTTCGTGGCGACTTCTTTAACACCTACCCGCCGGAATGTGTGCAGGCCATTTTCCACTTCCTGCCTGTCGAGGATATTCTTCGGATGCAGGTCGTTAGTTCGGCGTTCTTTTCAGCGATTCGTGACGAAAGCGGCGCCTTCGTCCACGTCCGATCGCTTGTCATCGACGCCAAGTGGGCAGTGCTAGATATCCACGAAAGACAGCAGATGCTCCTGCAGATGACGCGCCTGCAGCATTTGGAGGTAAGAGAAAGCCTGTTTTCCAAGCTACCCTGTGCGTGATTCGCGCGCGGCGCAAAGAGACACTTCGACTGCAAGCGACGCCTCTGTCCGGTTGGGCCATGCTTTGTCGGGAGGCTGGTCAATTGCTATGGTGAATTGCGGCGTCTGATCAACTACCGAATCAGCTTGTGCAAACCGATTTGCCAGGATTGGCACCTCACGCCAGAGGTGCATGTGCCCGTCTCGTTGTAGGAGCACTGGCTGCGCAGCTCGATTGTATGTGTGTGTGAATGCTTCCCTCACAGAACTTAATAGGCGGCGGATCTTTTCCGTCCGCACTGTCCGCTTAGGCCGTCAAGCTCGTATTGGGAAGCCAATCACGCAGCGAATGAAGCTTTATTTTCAAAGACATCCCCCCCCGCGGATTTTAGTTCTCCGTGTGTTGTGCACGATTTGTTATCGTATCCCTCAGGTGCAACCTGAAGCTTTTTCAGGCGGCTCGATCTCTATTCAGGAGATAGCGGCTCTAGTATATAGGAACGCGCGAGCCCTTCGGACGCTTCGCCTCCTCTCGCCGGAGAATCCACTATATGACGAGACGCCGTTGCATTCCCCGTTTGCTTTCAAACCGGGACGCTTCCCTCGTCTGCGTCTTCTGGCGCTTATCGGGTCTCAGGCTTTTGAATGGGGCCACATCTTGAGCAACTGCCACTTTCCGGCTGTCGAACGATTCGAGATCTCGTACTTTCCTCTTCCAAGCAATCACTGGTCCTGGCAGGTACGTGCCACACCAACCGCCACTAAACCATAATCTGTGCGGATCGCACGCACGACGACCGTGGGGTCGTTTTGCATCGCAGGGGCAGGCGTGGATGTCGCCGCTGCCTCTTTCTTCGTGTGAATAATCGCACCGAATGCAGGAGTCGCCGTTCTCGCATGCGTACAGAGAGTGATGAGACTCTGCATCCGCAGAGATTTGCGGTAGGCGGAGTCGTCGTTTCAATCACTTGGTTTTGCAAGCGGGACAGCCGTTGGGTGCTCTCTCTGGAGACAGAAGCGCAAACCCGTGGGAACCAGCCCTCGACTCGTGGGCATAGTGTGTATGATGACAGATACAAGGCACTGGTAGGCGTTTCTCTGATCGTGCAGGTTTGTGTGACGCCGTGCGTGTTCCAGGTTCTCCCCGACTTCACAGCCTTAGGTATCGATGGGCTGCGTCGCCTTATCCACAAAATGGAGCTTCTGGAGCGACTGACAATTGGGCTCGAAGTTCGATTTGAGGACGAGAACAGGAGGCAACCGTTCGAGGAGGATCCTGTTGTGCCACCCTTCGACCATCAGGCACATGCTATCGCAGCTAACAACGCCGCAGTTTTGGAGGGAGAAGGGCGCGCCTGGGAGACGGAAGGGACCAGGGCTGTCAGAAGAACTCCGCCTGCCGTCGTCAGTGAGGCGTCGGGGAGTGGAGGCTTCGGGGCAGACCAGGCTGCCGCAGAGAACTCACGCGGCGTAGGAAGCTTGACAGACGTGGGCGGGAACGAGAGCCCAGATCACGGGAGCAGAGGAGGGCGTGGGACGCCCGCGGCCGGAGCTGTTGGCGCAACGGCTGCTCGGGCATGGGAAGCCCGTGTAGATCAAGGCGGTGAACTCGACGGGGTGGAACCGGTCGGCGGCAGGGGCCAACTGCTAAGCTGGAGAGGCAAGATAAGCGAAGCGGACTTTGCGGATCTGTGTGCCGTCGCGTATGTCCGGGCAGGGGCAGCAGGCAATTTAAAAAGAATCATCGTCAAGCACAGGAGCAAGACGGGTGAAGAAACGACGAATCAGGCCACGGTCGGCTCCGTGACTGAATTTCTGCATGATGCAGCTTCCTTTTGCTACCGCTATGTCTCCGATGTCTTCACGGGGTTTCAGCCATCGAACAACTGAGGTGGCAGCTGATCTGGCAAGAAGGCAGTAAAACGATAAAACTGCCTGCGGATAGGTTTTACACGTTGGCACTCGAGGTGACGCCTTGTGAGAGTGAACGCTCTCACGGCACATATTGGGTGGTCAAGACATCGCTGAAGGCGTATCCTGCAGTCGCCACTTCGTTCCATACTGCACAAGACGACGAGAACGTGCTCTCCCGCTGATATTCTTTATACGTCTTCCCATACGTTATACGAGTTCGGGGGTCCTCCAGTTCATGCGAGTGAGCGCGCGACGTACTGGCAGGCCAGAATGAAAGGCCGCTTCCCGATTTAACGTTATCATGGTAAGAGCAACCGTTTTTTTTTCATCGGGATAATCGGTCGGGAAAATCCGACTGGGTAAACTCGTTTCGTTGTTCCCCATCTTCCATTGTGCTTAGAGGTTAGTGTGTCCTTGTAGATTGAGTGTATGGTCGGTTGTCTCTTTCCGAAATTCGGACGTGGCAAAGCACGAACAGTCAAGGTAAAGTAGCGAGAAGAGGATGCTGGAATTTCGCTACAACGCGAATGGCTGACTGGACCCGTACAGGTGGCCGTTTTCTCCGGTAGGATCAGCGTGGCGACATGGGCACGCCGCGTGTGAGGTACAGCTGTCCGTTGTCGTTTAGACTAGCTCGCCCAAACTGGTTTCAGAAACTAGAAACGGTCAGCGCCACCAGCAGCTTTGTATGCGCCAGCTTTTACGGTGCATGACCACACGACCTGGACGTGGCGCTATTGCTCTCTTTCAATTGCTATTACTGTCATCCAGACAGACACCGTAGCTATAGTACGTGGTCCCCTGAGGCTGGGTGCCGCATTCCCCGGCCGCGGCATAGAGGTATACAGAAAGAGGATCCGCGAACTCAGGACATTCTTTTGTGATTCACTTGGTTTGGCTATGGGTAATGGAGAACAGCACTAGCGAACAACTTCCACAGATTACTCCCCCCTCGTCCGCCGACCCACGTGGGCTGTTACAAGCGCCAGTGAATGGGTCGCGTGTTTGAGCGGTTGTTGAGAAGCCAGCGCTTCCGTGGCATCCCGATGTTGGTCGGCGCTCTGTAGTTGCACATTTGTGCCCGACGCGCATGCAGGGATGCCGCGTGGGCTACTGGGGACGACGGACGCACATATCTGAACAACGTTGGGTCTGACTGCACTGACGATACGAGTGTCACTCGTCTTGTCTTGCCGTGTAGATTCGAAGAGCGCAGCGACGCGTGCATGGAAGAACTCAAAGCCCATTTGTCGGATTATTTCCACGCTCCGCCGGGGCCCGGGCATGCAATGGGACCAACATCGAAACAAGGGGCTACCACAGTCATGTTCCTGGTACACGGCGAACTTGGCGGTTTGGGTTCTTCCTTACTATGGGGTTGTTTCGTGACTATGATGCAGGACTGTCACAGGCGCGCATGCAGTCCGAAACGGGCTTACGAAGAGGCAGACTTCACGCTTTGTCAGGTTCGGGGTATATAAAAGAGCTCGGATGCCGGCGGAACCGTGCATCCTTCTTCCTACACGCTCTCGGAGACGCGATCTGGAGCTCCGCCGCCCTGCGCGTCTCCCGCATACTATTCTATTTCTCTTATGGAGTCGACTTTGGAGGATGGTGCGTCAAAACTGTATTTGACATCCACTAACTGGGGGAGCGTTTCCTGACCGCTCTTGAATCCTTCCGCAAGCGCGGAGCTAAATTCTGTATTCCCGAGTTCGGTGCCCCGACTAGCAGACAACGGCTCGTCACCCACTGCACTTCTTACGGCTGCGCATGCGTTCCTAACCATATCTCGGCTCATGTACTCCAACACGGGAATATTACGTTGTTGCATTTCCTTTAACACCGAAATAACAGCTGGGAAATCCCTTACGGACGCATAGTACCTGTAAAATTAAAGCATAATAGGAAATGGAACTGTTTTCAGCATTGTGGTTACCCAGTGGAAGGCAGACAGCCAGCCGCCTATCGTATCCCCAGCGATGACAATCCTAGCGTCGGCCATAGTCGACCACCTGAAATCCTTACTACCGCAGCGTGTCTGCAGAGAAAAAGCCAGTGTCTGCCCACGCAACCGAGAGCGTCTGTGCATACCAGAAGCAATGCCGCTGTGGCGAAGACTCCCACAGCCTCGGCTGCGGCGGATGCCTCTCCGGGTGATGGCGAGCGCCAGCAAGGCATACCGCTCACATGCGGGTACGGACTTCGCCCGCGAGGCCGCGGTGTTCCGATCCGGGCAACCACAGCTGCCATAATGCATGAACGCTTTCTGGCTCAACCATAGGAAACACGTCGAAAGAATCAGACGAGGCAGATGCCGCCACCCTCCGTAAAACCGCTCTCATAGGCCGGTGGAGTCTTACCTGCCCATATCTGCAAAGACGTCTCCCAATTTGAGGACTTTCTCAGCGCCTGGCGTCTCCAGGAGCGAGAGCAAACTCGCAATCATGCCTTCCGGATCCTCACCACACAGTTCTTTTGCATCCAGATATCTGTACCAAAGAAATCCACATCGACATGCGCAGGAACGCCCCTGCTAAGAATTCATGTTTCTAGGAAGCATTATCTGGCAGCAATGAGACGGCGTCTGCCTCGTCAGTTGGAGGACTCTTAGAGTCCGGCACACTCGATGAGGCAAACGCTGGTCGTCAACTGCCGTGAAGCGAAACATCTGTGTGTTCAACCGAGGTCAGGGTGATCCGCTTCTCAAAAGGCAGTTGCCAAGACCCGTGGCACAGCTAGACTGTGCAGGAGTCTACGAAGCGACATCGCCAGCAAAATGCCCCAAGGAACTGGCTATAGAAGGCCTGTTGCGTTTATAGTTCGAAAAGGGGAAGCGAGCATGGAATTCCTGTGGGAACAGGCTATGCCATGGCGTGGAACACTGCTCCTCTTCCTTCTGGGACCGGGTTCTGCCGGGGGGGGAGGGGGGAGGGGGGGGGCTGTCTCGCGCGGGGTGCTGTGGAGCTGCATTGAACTGTGCAATCGTGTCACCCCCCGGCTGCCTTTTGGCGTACCTGTCAATTATCTCGATGCGAGCGTCTACCAAGCCAATCTTCTTTGCTGCGTCTGGACAGTGGATCAGATAACTTCGACTCTCTTGCAACGCTGCGAGTGCCCTTCCGTAGGCGCTGTATTGTTCTATTTCCCGCTGCGGAATGAACGTAGGAAAGGGCCAACAGTTCGTACTAACGTACCCACCAAAGAGGACATCGACTGTGGTGCAGGCGGAGTTACCAGGACTGAGTATCCGAGGTCTATCAATCGTGAGATGGAAAGTGCCAACAGCACCATCCCTCCGGAGGCGATCATTAATCGAAAGTGGCGGCGGCTACCGTAGCGAGTTGGGGTGAAGGAAGACTTGATAACGGCAGTTCTTGACTGGTATCAGTGCCAGGTCTGCACAATTTGAGCCGCATCCTTCTGAACGCTTGTTTCGCCATTTGCATGATCGTAACCACTAGCCGGCGACTAGAGTCTGGTGCATTGAGACTGTGTCTGCTGCCTTGACCTTCTACCGAGGCAGCAGCAGGAGCCGGTCGCCGGCCAGTAGTCTGCTGGTGGGCCTACCCCATCTTTCTGCTGTATCCGCCAGCCACTATACTGCCAGGTCGGCAGCTTCTTACTCGAGCCAGATTGATGTAGAATGCAGCAAGCTTGGGAAAGGCGTTTGCTTTCTGGTAAAAGGAGACGATGTGTCCCCGCAACGCCTCGTCGGCGAAATGATCCAAGCCTTGTAAATAGTTCGCCGCAGCGACGTACACCTCGGGGTCTCGCGCCGTATCTGTGTATAGCGTAAGTGCAGCAGGAAATACCCGCCGAGAGGACAGTAATCACCTTCTCGTGAGCTGCGGCGCGACTCTGAAGTTGAACTGATTCGGTTCTCTGTAGTGTTACGTGTTGAATCGATTCAGCCTGGTCTAAAGAAGATCACTGTCACAATTGTCTGCTTCCGCCGGCGACCCATTGGGAGTCGCAGCCACCCATTTCCAACGCACTTGCGAAGTAGATTAATTTTTCTGTGTCGCGGGTCTTTAACAGGCAGTTGACAGCTGCCACTTTCTCCCGGGCGGCAGTAAAGGATCTGCAGGCCAGATGGAACATTTCCTGCTTTAGACAAAGTTCCCCCAGCCTGATCAGCACTGCGCGTCGGGCTTCTAGAGCAGTTATCATTTGATGGTCCGAATCTGTTTCTGATTCTGCCGAGTGCTCGGCAGAAGTCCCTTCGCTGCCGCCGGCACTCGTAACTGCCGCAGGCAGGCAGTAGATCGCTTCTTCCTTGCTCGGGGTGAGGGCGTTGACGAGGCTCTCCGAAAGAGCCACATTTCGGGTTTCGCACAGATGCAGGGCCTGCAGCCAGGTTCCACAAAAACAAAAAAACACGCTGGACTGATGCTGCATGCTGCCACATTCGAAGGTAACTGCGTTTCACGGCAGCGCTGAGGAGACAGGCCGATCCTGGAGGCGGACTTCATGCCAAACATACAGCGAGCTGCGGAGGCCGCCAATGAAGGCGCAGAGCTCCTGCGAGGCATCCCGTGCCAACTAGATCGCCTGCGGCGGGGCTGTCAAGACCCATATCAGTCAACGAAGAGGGCAGGGATTGCAACGCTTGAGATGCCCCTAGCGGCGCTGGCGAGCGTGGAGATGCACAGAATTCTAGAAACGGGGCTTCTAGGAGAGTCTGGTTTTCACGTGCGTTGATGTGGCAGCTTTGCAACGTCTCCTCTCGGCCTGTGTCAGCAAGCTTCGGGTCTTTGGCAGATTGAGCTCTTCACGCTTTTAAGCTTTTTCCGACCTGCATACGTCAAGTGGGCTTACCGCATCGAAGCGTTTGGTCTTCGCGAGGAGCTCAATAGCTCTGTCAATCATTCCAGCTTCTACCAAGACTTTGGCACACGCCTCGATGACGAGCGGATCGCTGGAAGGAGTTGCTTCTTCAGACAGAAGCCGCATGGACTCTCGCAAATTTGCTGTGAGACACACTTGAAGGGCCGTGTCGAGCTGACCCGCCTTACGGAAAAGCGCCACAGCCTTCTCGTACTCGCGCCGCTGACGAGACACGCCACAGACAAGTGAAGCGTCAGAAAAAATTCCAATATGTGTGAGCTCCCCATCCTCTCCTGAGGCAGCTGGTGAAGACAGTTATCGACCGTCCTCACTCCGCAACGCGAGGAGCTGATACATAAGCGGGCTGTAAGCTTCAGTTTGAGACTACACGCGAGGGCCGACTTCCGCATCGGTGCTTGATATGCCGCACGCGTAATCCACGGGTTCGCTTCGAATATAGACAGGAGACAGATTTCACGCTTCCAACAGGGCCCCAGAGACGCGGCTAACTGCATGTGGGACACGATAGAGCTTTTCCGGGTGCGCGGCCAGTCACACTGTTCCCTCGAACCGAGTGCAAACCCATGCACTCCGCAGCGTGCGGCGACGGCCAACCTGACTGTAGGAGCTCGCAGGCGCGCGAGCGAAAGGCATTGGCCAGATATCACCGCTACGGGACATCAGCAGCAGACATCATCTCTTGTATCGCGCTGCACTGGCAGGCGACCCTGCGTCATCAACTCGTTTCTGGGGCGCTTCGAATCTTACCTCGTAGAAGCAAATCGCAGCCGCTACCATGTCGTCTTGACCCGCGTTGAGGGCCGCCGCCATCAAGTCAGTCTCGAGACCGTCGTACTGCCCGAGGCTAGGAGACATCATTCGCAGGTGGATTGAGGCTCAACTAGGCTGCTGAGACGTTTTCCGCGCTAGATCACAGCATGCGTGAGACCTCTCCGCCTCAAAGGACTCAGCGGCGGTCGACAACATTGCAAAACTCCAATAGTGGCTGTGGCGGTTCATTCCCTTGTATGCTCGTAGCTGGAGTTAACCCCACATCTCTAGACACAAGCTGACGACAGCCATACACCCCCTGTAATTTTCTTTGAATTAATATCAACAATTAACAACCAATTTAGTCTCATGATGACGCGGTCTTCTCCTCCTGAATGATGAGTGAAAGTGATGCCAGGCGAGGGCGCGAGGACCGACAAGGGCTCTGCAGGTGTCTGATGCCATCTTCGTGTTCAACTGATAAAAATAGGAAATGAACCGCTGGCTAGTGGCGAAGAATCAGACAGCAACACGCGTCGCCCGCGTCGCTTTCGCGCTATCTACTTTGAAAAAAAATACACCTTCCATGTTTTTCAAAGAGCACATACTTCCTGGCGCCGTGCCCCTCTGCACGGCGTTTGAGGAATGAAGATGCCCCTGGATACCATTCCTACCTGAGAGCTTTCCGCAGTTCCCCAGCGTTCGTGTAGAACCTCACGGCATCCCGCACATGGCCGCGCCTTTCGAGTTCATGCGCTAGAACGAGGCTAGCGCCTTTATCGCCGCTGTCGGTGCAGATCTTTCGGGCCGCGTCGAGTTGATCCAGGGCGCACAACACGCGCACCTGATGGCTGAGCAAATTCCCGCGCCAGTACCACTCTAGCGCCTGCTTCAGCAGCGCTTTTCTCCGCCTAGTCTGTGGGCTCAGACTCGCTTCTCGGCTTGCGCCGTCCTGAAGGCCGCTCGCCGCTGCGCCCGCGCAGGATCGCGGGGCGGCCGGTAGGCTGGGGAGAGACGCACTCCAGCTATGTGGGTTGCGAAGGCTCGCGGGTGCCCCTGACGCGCCTGCCCCGTCCTGCGCTACCCACGCTTGCATTTCTGTGAGGCGGCCGCACCACCTGCGCCACACGCAGGGCACCGCGGAGTGCAGCTCTCCGGGAGACGCGAGACCGGGCAGCAGTCTCTAACGGGCTTCCTTTCGCCGTAAGGGTCGGTCACCGCGGAGTGACGTGCTGCGCCACGCACGTGTTTTGCCAGAGCGTTAAGAAGATGGCCTCCTGGGGTGTCGGATGTGCGCGCTAAACTCCAAACCCCCTAAAACGCAATCACGCCCAACCTACCTGTACAAGTGGGGATCTGCCTGGCGGTCTAAGTACGCGCCGACGTCTCCCGCTCTCCCCGCGAGGCGCAGGACTCTGGGGCTTTCGGGTCGCAGGCCTCCACTCGCGTCTGCCGCCAGCCGCGGTAAGCACGGGCCTTCTTCAGCCGCGGCCTCCTTGCCATTTCCCGCAGAAGGGGAGTAACTCGCCGTCCCGGCCAAGAGATCCGATGGCAGGCTTGATGCGCGCGAACGACATGGGTCAGAAGCCCGCGGGCCCCCGCGACCCCGCGAAGGGGCGCAGGGCCGGGGGCAGGCGAGCTGCAGGTGATGCAGGGCGTTGCCCCAGTCGCCGGCATTCTCAAGATAGTGACTGTGCAGGGCGTGCGTGCGAAGTGCGTGAAGACGGCCCGCGTCTTCGGCAACCTACAGAGCAGGCGGTGTGGACAGACGAGCGCAGGGAGCAGGCTGGGCGATGAGGCAAAGAAGCGGGCGTACATGCAGCGACAGCCCAGAGCTTGCACAGAAACTCAGGGGCGAACGCTTGCGACGAAACGCATCAGACCCACGGCCTGGAGAGGGTCAGCGTACTGCAGGCCCTCAACTACGCCCACAGTCGAGGGGGGGGTTGGCGAGGGTTCCCCGCGCCTGCTTCGGCAAGCAGGGGTCGCCACTACATGGAAGGCTTGAAACGGGTGGACTGCGCGGCGTATGGGGCGCTGGGGGAGACGCGTGGGCAGCCTCCTGCGGTGCGACAGGCTCTCGGGCTGAGGCGTGAATCGGCTGGCGCACGGTAGAACGGGTGGAAGGCGTCGCGATGCCGCACAGCCTGCCACTGACCAGGAGAGCGTCCTCCCATCGGGCATTGGCCTGCAGCCAGGTCTGCAGAAGATCGAGTCTTCCGCAGCTCCTGTACAGGGGCTCCACTTCCTCGTGGAGACCCAGGTGTATCGCCGCCAGTGCGAGCTTGACTTCGTCTGCCTCATTTTCTGCCTTCCTGCGAAAGGACGCTCCAGGCACTGTTCTTTGCACGGCGCGCTGACACGTCGTGCAGAGTTATTATCTGTGATTTTGTTCAGAGACAGCAGTGGAAACGGGGCGAAGCAGACGGGGCCCATCCAGCACGACATCACGGCCTTCGGTTGGCGTGCGGCACAACGTCTCGTGCGGCCTTCTCAGCGGCAATGACCACGCAGTCGCGTCTTCTATCATGCGCATAGGAGCATGTCGTACACGAGCTCCAGTATGTGTGCCGCCTCCGCTGTTGCTTCATGCTTTTCCGGTTCAAGCTTTACGTGCATAGTGAAGCGACTCACACGGCGCACCCGCGCCTCACGTTAGAAAAGGGCGAGTAGGGCGGCAGAAATTCCAATCAAGGCTCGCCTCGTGGAGCTCGGGAATCCAGCACGGACCTCAGAGCTGCGTGGAGTTTAGGCAACTTGAGCTTGCCCAGGCACTTGAGAGCAATTCCGAGCCGCCTCGTTCTTATACTCATCTTCGCCAGTTCCATGCGTAGCCCCTCGGGCATGTCGAAGTTCAGCGCATAGGTCACACTCTCAGTGTTGTTGAAGGCCAAATGGCAAGAGAAGTCCATGATGGAAGCTTCGGGGAAGCAGAAACCACACGCGGAAAGGCGCTCTGTAATTCTGAAAAGGTCGTCGCTCCAGCACCGGTCGCCGCTCCACGCCCGAAGGGCGACACACGAGTTCCTGATACGACAAGCTGGCTTCCAGGTGATACGCATCGCAGCGAGACCCGCGCCACTTTCGGTGCGGTTGCTCGCGCCAAAGAGAAGCTGAGGAAGCTGAGGGAAGGCCGCGTGACACCTTCAGGGTTTTCGCAGGATTGCCTTTATGTAGACCGGCGAACACAAACGCGTTCGCAGCACGGAAGTGATTCGAAGTCACAGCGCGGAGAGGAGAGACAGGCTGGGAGTAAACGCCGCGAGAGATAGAAGCCCGTGCAGCTGGTGAGCATCTCTGGGGACTGGGGGAGAGTAGGCTTCTTGTGAGCGGAGTGGCCTACGCTGGCGGCCTCAGATCGCCAGGAATCGTGGTACCGATCAGCCGGTGGCGCGAGTGGGGGCCCAGGCGAACGAGGCGGGTCGCGGTGTACCTTACAGATGGCAGCCTCGGGCAGGACGTCCACGTCGAGCCCGCGGAAGTCGCGCATCAATCTCCTCACGAACACAGGGAAAGCCAACTGGCGCTGCGCCACCTTCAGGCCGGTCAGCCCGCCCTCTGACGGCGAAGGCTCACGCCGTCGTATCTGCGCATCGCTTGCGCGTGTCAAGGTCCACGAGTCCCTTTTCAGATCGTCTGTCCCTGCCCCCTCTACTGACTGCCGGTGCCCCAGCAGCGAGGCGGATAGATTGGCGGCACCGAAGGCAGGCTCGAAGTATACAAACGAGAGAAAAGGCGTCGCCACGCTCAGGGGCAGCAGATGCTGGACATGAAGCGCGCCCCCCTGGTTATCTGGAGCAGCCCCGGGATCATCCGAAAGCCCCAAAGCTGTCCAAAAATTCCCGTGTTTCCTGGGGGCGGACAGCGACGCAGAGTTCGGTCTTCTGGCCGTGATGAACGACGGGATGCACTCCTGAAGGTAGCACCGGAACACATGTTGGTTTCCAAATATAAGCTGGGATTTGCGGCCAGCGAGTTGTCAAGCGTTGTGGGAGGCTGTACATCCAGCGAGAGCCGATGGCCTCTTCGTGGCAAAGCAGTCGCTCATCTCCGGCATTGCTCCCCCACTGACCCTCCACGCGGGGCTCACCCCCTACGAACCTATACTTAAACTTATCTATTCTGTTTTTGGTGGAACTACTCGAAACATTGAAGATGATTCTTTATACAAACTTAAGCTGGAAGACATGTCCGTAAGAGGTTTCTTGATAAATTAATGAATATAGGGAATTGTCCTATATTCTACAGTGACGACAGGAGGCTTGACATCCGCTTGCACGCTTGCGCTGCTATCCACTTCATTGGGCTGCCCATCCCCCAAGGTGATAATGAGGCGGTGGCGGCCCATGAATGACGAGCGTGGATGACTTATCTGCCTTAGCCTCAAAGAGGCAACCAGGCGGCCGTTCCTGCAGCACCCCGTTTGGGCGTAGCACGCCAAGAATGGGCCACCCCACCTCTTTTAGCCAAAAGAATAGGGCGCGTACCAGGTTCATCTGCCTGCGGACTCACCTGTTGAGCAACGTCTCCATCCTTGTCGATGAAGTACGTGAGCAGGTGAGGCCGAAGGGCACCACCCTCCCCCTGCGGCCAGAGAGGCAAATGGCAAGTTGGTGAATGTATTGTGGATGATTGTATATTAGAGGCTACGAACTAGAATGTCTTTGTTTATTCGATCTGAGGAGGAAGCTGTAGTGATTATAACCGTTAGTAGAGGAATAGAACCAGTCCGGTAGTACGGACTGGTAGACAACTGGAACACGAGTGACGAGAGAGCCCTCCACCGTCGCCTAAGGGATGCAACGCCTCATGCTGGCATCTGTAGGGAGGTTTTCGTACCCTCCTGGTATGTGTCTAGAAACGAACGCTCACGCAACACATACTTGGCCATGGGGTGGCCTCCTTCGCGTGCTTTCTCTTCCACAAATGCGGAGGGTCGAGTTTTAACTGCGTCTGCAACGTGGCTCAATGTCGCGCCAACGCCTACCGAGAAGGTGGGCGCGACGGGCGTCTCGAGCCGAGGAGCGCCGTCGCTCGCGTGGGAAAGTCGCCACACGCAGATTGCAAGCAGGCGCGAGTCTCGCTCATCCCACCGAAGGAAGCTCAGCATGCGGCTCCCCAGAGTTTCTGGGTCGTACCTGAGTGCCCGCACCAAGTTGAAAAGCAGCGGAACTGCATCGGTGGGTTCCCCTGAATGAGCTAGGTTGTCTCCCGCCATCGACAATCATCAGACGCGCTTCGGAGTCTCTCAAGGCAGAGGAGAGGGGGCCCTTACATTCTGAGGCTAGAGCTTGCTACGTCGTAGATCGCAAGCGTGTCTTCGGTTGTCTCTGGGGCCATGTGTTCTGTCCTGACGGACTCAGCGTCGAGCAGCGGGCGGGCGTCACCACTGCCGTTCACAGCAGCACATCTGCTTTGCGACTCGCATTTGATCTGTCTGCTCTTTCTCAAAATGAAGGCAAGCTTGCTGCCATCCCTCGCCCCGGTCAAGGACTTCACACTCATGGACTTGTCTCCTGCGAGGGGCGCCTCCACCGTGCCAGCACTGCGCACACAGCGAACAGCCACTCGCCGCTCGTCACCGCACACCGACTGGCGCACGCGCGGGCACAGCCTAAATGAAAAAAAGGAGCCCTCCAGAGGAGCGTGAGAAAAGGCACGCGGAGAAGCCCTGCTGCAGCCTTTCGCGGCAGACCGTGGGCGCCCATAAACAAACGACAGAGGCACTTTTATCGCTCGTTCTGCGGGGCTTCGTGCCCCCGTTCAAGAGAGACACGCCCTGCGCACCCGCGGGCCCTACCTTCGGAGCGTTGGGGTGCCGTTCCCCAGAGTCCACACAAACACGGCGTTGTCTTCGCTGATCATTCCCAGTGTGTGCCCGTCTAACCAGAGCAGCTTGGGGACGGGGGCACTCCCTTCACTGAGGTGTCTGGGCCGAAGAAGTCCGCGCTCTTCGCCCTGGGTCGCGCAAGTCCCGGCAAGTGAGGAACAACAGCTTTTCCTCCAAAGCCACGCCGTGCTTCAACTATCACACCGAGTAGGCACGTGAATTCCAATGGATGCGAAACGCCCGCCTCCCCTCTCGCTGGCGTTTCGACTGGCGTTTCGGCTCGCACTCTGCCTCTTCTACCTTTTCCGCGAAGGCGTATAGACACAACTATGCATGCGTGCGCCTTGACTGTTGGAGAGCGGAAACGACCAAATCACGCCTTTTTTCAGCAGCCCTCGCCTCAGCTAGACCGGGAAACCGTCACACGTTGCGGGTCTCAAGCCTGGTGAAATACATGCCGCAGCATGCATGCGGCCGCGCTTCTCATAAATCGCCTCACGCTCGCTCTCGCTGGGTGGTTTCAGTGTGGAGACTGATTGCGAGATTGCACTCAGACACTCACCTCGAGAGAGGTTAGCGACACCCCTCGCGGGGTAGCTAAGAAAAGGGTCGTCGCGGCTCCTGCGACGTAAGTCACCGCTGCAGTCACTCCCTGTGTCTCGAACGAAGACAAGCGAGACGCAACCAGACTTTCCTGCTCCTGGCAAATTGTGAAAACCGTGACTTGGGAAGCGCTGACCACCGCCAGCGTCGATTCATTGAGACTCAGCGCCGTGACGGGCTGCCCAGTGGTGAGCTTGGCAGACAAAGGCGACGGCCGCGAGACGCTCGCGGACGCGGGGGGAGAGAGTGACAGACTGGAGGCGTCCTTTGAAGCCTCTGGCGGCGACTTCGCGCCATATGTCTGCCCTCTGGGGCTTTCCGTAAACAAAGTGATCTCCGTGAGGCCTGTCTGAAGACATCCAAGCATCGGGATGCGACGGCCCCAATGGAATTGCACGCGCTGCATGACGCGCAGCAGCCAGCTTGAAGAGGAGTTTCTCAGAGTCTCCTGCTGCGAATTGCCCGCCTGAGTTTGCTGCTAGGCTGGAGCTCTCTCCCCCTGTTAAAACAGAGGGTAAAAGATCCGCGCACCCTGTCGACGCAGCAGCGGATCTCCTGGTAACCCTTTCGGGAATCCCTGCATGACTGCCAGGCAGCAGAGAGGAGTGCCCCAGTAGGCTGGGCGCGGCCCAAAAAGATCCCTTTTTCGCACGTACTTGGAGAGCGAGGAGACCCGCGTGAGCCGCGACGGCCGGCTGAATCCACGA